>NC_090131.1:10949500-11266000 GCF_040581485.1 Linepithema humile
GAATATAAGTCCGTGCTTAAGACGATTTTAAATATAAGAACGGACTATGAATACCGCCCATAGGCCGGTATTCATAGTCCGTTCTTATATTCAAGATCGTCTTAAGCACGAACTTATATTTGCTCTCTTCGTCAGACACAATCTATGTGTGACGAAGAGAGCGAATATAAGTCCGTGCTTAAGACGATTTTGCATATAAGAACGGACTATGAATACCGCCCATAAAAAGAAGTGCATCATCTATGACGAGGACAAGAATGTAATAGCCACGGACTAAGGAATAGAGGGACGGAGCACAAGCTGTACCGGGGGAGCACGTTTGCGGCGGGGGGGCGCCATATTCGTTTAGTAATCACCACACATAGAATTCACTATTTGCGTATGTGTGAAAAATGAAAGTCAGATCCTGCGCACAATAAACAAAATAGGAAATAGAAATAGGAATAATTATTAAATATTAGAAATAAAAAATTGGAATTATTTATTTTAAAAATAAAAAGAATAAAAAAAATTAATGCATGAATTAAGAATTGAAACTAATTAATATATTTTATTCTCTTGTTAGATGTAAAATAATTTCTCTTTTTAATATTAAATGTTTATTGCTATTTCTAATATTTTGTCTACTGTATGCAGAGCCTCAGAGTAATAAAAGTTAAAGTATTTTATAAAATTTATAGTACAACAATAATAAAACCGCCTAACCTCTTTACGCTTGTCACTCGTTATGTCTAGTGGCACCACTACACGAGTGTAACCATGTCACAGACACAGAATCTCTGTGTGAGAATCGCTACATCAATATGGCGGAAAGCAGTCCCCCCCGCACGCTTGAATTACCATCCCCTCTCGCCTAAATTAGGACTTTAGACTCGGTCCCTCTATTCCTTAGTCCGTGGTAATAGCCACAGCGATTAAAGATCACGGAATGTACAAACTGGATAAAACCAAAAACCGAGTTAATGCTGTAGTGACTGCGTTAGATTATAAAACTTGGCACGTTTAGGACACCCAAGCCATGACGCGTTTATAAAAATGAAAGACACTCTATTGGACGGTATAAAGTAAATTAATGTAATGAATAGAAATGTAAGGTATTTTTACGGCCGACCGACAGACGGCGCCCATAAGGCACCAGGCGATATATTGAATCGCAAGACATCAATTCCCGAATAATCAATGTAGCTAATCGATCCATGCGCGCGCTACCGGATCCGCCGAAGGTTCTACAACGTTCTGGAATCTTCCGAATCCGTAAGATTATCCAGAGAGAAATCCGGAGAGACACTCTGTTCGGAATCGGCATAAAGACCAGTCGCGTTTATTGTATTAGAGTCGTCGATTAAACCGTGAAACTAGTTCTAGTCAGTCGAACGATAGTCGAGATATTCTGTATTGGGTGCTTGAAATAAAGGCCATTTGTTATACAGTTCGAAAGTAGTGATTTATTCATACACCCCGGTTACAATAATAAATATAGTCGGTAGCCAATCGGAGCACGCGGTTTGAACAAATACGCTCAACGGACATTTTGGACGAGCGAACTCGGTGCTCCGACCGTTACAAGTTTTCTTAAAGAACTAGTCGGATTTTTGTCCAGCCGTTTCGTGCGGTTTGTCGTCGAGAAAACTACTCGGAGAACTTTCAGAAACATCTGTACATCTTGTATTAAGGGTAAGCAGCACCGCCTTCGCTCCGTTCAGTTCAAGTGTTAAACACACAACGCAATCGCTAGAACTTATTCATTCAGATCTTTGCGGACCTATGCAAAACAAATCATTCGGTGGTTCGCGATACTTCTTAACGTTCATCGATGACCATACAAAAAAGGTTTTCATATCTTGAAAAGTAAACATGATGTTCTCAGCTATTTTAAAGAATTTAAAAGCTTCGTCAAAAATTAAACAGATAAAAAAATAAAAACGTTACGTACAGACAATGGCCGCGAATATATTAATAATAAATTTAAGAATTTCTTACGTAAAGCCGGAATTAAACACGAAACAAGCGTGGTGTTTACGCCTGAACAGAACGGCGTTGCTGAGCGCTATAACCGCTCGATCGTAGAAAAGGCCCGTTGCATGATATTTGAAGCGAATCTTGAATTACCGTACTGGGCCGAATCGGTAAATACAACGGTTTATTTAATTAATATTTCACCTACAAAGTCACTAGATAACACAATTCCAAACGAGATTTGGTCAGGCAGAAAACCTAACGTATCGCATTTAAGGATTTTTGGCTGTAAGGCTATGGCCCACATCCCTAAAGAAAAAAAAACGAAAATGGGACCCGAAATCTGAAGAATATGTTTTTGTAGGTTACTCTGAAGAAACAAAAGGCTATAGGTTATTAGATCCAAAAACAAAAAGGGTTGTTATTCGACGAGACGTTACATTTATTGAAGATATAACACAACAAGGTAAAGTTGATAATAACGATTCTAGAAACTTTGTTCCGCTATTCGATGAAACGTGTGTAAATGACGAGATTGACGAGGATAACATGAATAGTGATTCCAACGCTAGCGATGAAGAAGACAGCTCTCACTATTCAACGGTCACGGAAAATCAGTCTGAGAGTGACGACGAAGAACAAACTATACAACCACGTCGCTCTACGAGAATACCCAAGCTTAAATCTTACAACGACTATTATGTATATACACTAAATTCTGCTGTTACAGATCCGACTAGTTTGCAAGAAGCATTAACTGGACCGCACGCCGATAAATGGAAGCAAGCTATGAGAAAGGAAATTGATTCGTTAATAAAAAACGACACTTGGAGTCTGGTTGAACTTCCGAATAATCACAAGGCTATACAAACCAAATGGGTCTTCAGATATAAACCAGGACATGAAGACGGTGCCGCTGAATTTAAAGCTCGTTTAGTAGCAAAAGGCTGTCAACAAAAAAGAAAAATCAACTACTCTGAGACCTATGCACTAGTGGTACGTCATGCCTCTTTACGCCTACTCTTTGCACTTGCTATAAGATACAATCTAGATATTGATCATATGGATGCTGTGTCTGCCTTCTTACAAGGAGAACTGTCCGAAGAAGTGTATGTAACTTAACCCAAAGAATTTAAGATCAAAGATTAGGGAAATTACGTATATAAACTTAACAAGGCAATCTACGGACTAAAGCAAAGTGGCAAAGCTTGGAATAATAAGCTGCATTCAATATTATTAGATATCGGGCTTAAACAATCCTCCAAAGATCAATGCGTATATTACGATATAAATGAAGACAAGATAATCATATTAGCAGCCTACGTCGATGATTTACTGATCTTCACCAATAATTCCAACAAAAAGAAAGAATTAAAGCAGGAACTTATGAGAAGATTCGAAGTTAAAGATCTAGGCCCGGTTAAAAATTGCCTAGGTATACGAATTACGCGTGATCGCAAAAACGGCAAACTATATCTAGATCAACAAGAATACGCTCAAGAAGTACTCAAAAAATTTAATATGATTGATTGCAATCCCATCTCGACACCGCTCGAATATAAAATTGAATCAGATTCCAACAAATCTGTGAAAACGGAGCATGAAGATCATACAATTCAAGAAATTCCATATCAAGAAGCTGTCGGATCCTTAATGTATCTGACAAGGAGATGGCAAGAAATGCGAAATACGAAATGCAATGAACCATAGTACGTTCGAAAGAGGGGATCGAGAGTATAAACACCGTAAAAGGATTTAGGTGAATGGGCCTTAGTTTCGGAGAAATTTGCATCTAAAGTTAGGCATTCGACCAGCTGCGCGTTAAGTACTATGGATATGTATCAATAAGCATGAAGCGCGTTGGCTGCACAGTCTAAAGTGCGCGTGTATCATTTTTGTCATTTGAAGCAAAGAGGTTCGAAACCTCGCAGTAACACATTTATATATATATATATATATATTTAACAATTCTATTTATTAATTTAGTAAGTTTTTTATATATATATATGTAAGAGTGGAATTCGCACTCTTAACTAACGTTTCTTAGAACGAGGAAATTAAGCCATTCGATGTCTCTATAAATGAGAATTTTATTTTTTTTAGTAATAATAACATCACAGACAGATAATACTAATTACATAGATTCGCTTTTAACCTAAAATGCGGTAGCGTAATATCTCCGCACTTTTCCGTTTGATTAGTAATGTAATTCACTGACCTATAAATGAGAAATCGAAAGTACTGTGGCTTTTCCTATTCCGAGTTTCTTTCTGGAGTTTTGTAATTGTTTCGAATCCTTACACGTGGTGTTACACTGTTCCTGACTCAATTTTGTCGGATCATCTCTCTCCTCTCTCTCTTTTCTCTTATCTCTCAATTTCACTCTTGTCACCTGCTGCCACCTTTTCGGATCGACGGCCGGACGGCCTTTCTCGGATAACCGCGCATTTTGAAAGAGAGATGTTTGCACAATCTCTACTTTTACATATATATATATATATATATATATATATATATATATATATATATATATATATATATAACAATTCTATTTATTAATTTAGTAAGTTTTTATTATTTTTTGTAGCAAAATAAGAATAATTAAATAATATTTGTTGTATGTAATACAAAATAATAAGAATTTTTTATATTGTCATATGGCATTTGTAAATAACAAGAGTTGTTCTTATATTTGTTGTCAAGACGATATCGATTAGCAGTTTAAAGGGTCTCTATGACAGTTTGTAAACAAGCTGTCATATGTCAGATCTTTGATAGCTGTCTGCTCGGGCGGACGTTTATGACAGCTCCGATCTTAGTATTGTATTCCCGGTTACTAATTATTGAGTTTTGTATTATTTATTAAAGTGTTCTCTTTTATAAAAAGTGTTCATTTATTTGTGCGAACTGTGCGACGCGTTTCGGAAACGCAACAATATATATAAAAAAAAAATGTTATTGCGAGGTTTCGAACTTCCTCGCTTCAAATGACAAAAATGATACACGCGCGCCTTAGGCTGTGCAGCCAACGCGCTTCATGCTTATTAATACATATCCATAGTACTTAACACTCAGCTAGTCGAATGCCTGACTTTAGATGCAAATTTCTCCGAAACTAAGGCCCATTCACCCAAATCCTTTTACGGTGTTTATACTCTCGATCCCCTCTTTCGAACGTACTATGGTTCATTGCATTTTGTATTTCGCATTTCTTGCCATCTCCTTGTGAGTCAGTGTACCAGACCAGATATAACATATGCTGTCAGCTATCTAAGTCACTTTAACCAATCACCTAATTTATTACATTGGAAATCTGTAAAAAGAGTAATGCGTTACTTAAAAGCGACCATTGATTTTAAACTTGAATGATCAAGAAACGACAAAGAGAAGTTAACTGGTTTCTGTGATGCCGACTGGGCCTCGAATCCAGAGGATCGTCGCTCAATATCGGGATACACCTTCACATATCAAGGTGGCTCAATCTCATGGGCTAGCAGAAAACAACCCACTGTTGCGGTTTCAACGACAGAAGCCGAATATATGTCTTTGGCAAATGCAACGCAAGAAGCCATCTGGTTGAAAAGTTTCTTCAAGGAACTAACATATAAACTTGTGGAAACAGAACCAATAAACATTTATTGTAATAATAAGTCAGCGATTGAACTGTCAAAAACCAGAAATTACAAACCCCGAACTAAACACATTGATGTCAAACATCATTTTGTTCGTGAGAAGATACAAGATAATACAATAAATGTCCAACATATCAGCTCGAGAGATATGATCGCTGACATTTTAACAAAAGCTTTACTCGCCGTTAGCCACAAAAAATTATCAAATCTACATTAGAGTTAAAGAAATAAAATTAAGTTCTAGGAGAAGTGTTAAAATTTAAAGAACCAAATTTTATTTTTAGTTACGTTTAGCCACTCATCAGTTTTTAGTTGGTAGTACCTACCGTATGTTTATTTTCTTTTTTGATTAAACGACATCTTTAGTTTTGTTCTCTATGTACGCCCCTTCTGTCTTCGCTTCTTCTCTTGTGCATTCTTATATAAGTAAAAGATCCTTCTTACTAACGTGAATTCTTTATACAGGGTGTCAATTAAGTCCCGGGACGGCTGAATATTTTCTCATGTAAGGTATTTTTGAAAAAGGTCAAGGTCATTTCTGAAGTAATTTTCAACGAGGAATTCAACGGTGACCTTCAATTTGACCTTGAGCTTGACCTTCAAGGTCATTTCAAGGTTAGGTTACGTTTTTTAAATAGAAACCCCCTTTTTTGACACCGGCAATCGAAAGAGCGGAAAATTTTACGTTTAGATATGTACTAAGTCATAGGTAGTGTTTGATCTTGAGGGTCACTCTAAGGTCATTTAAGCTCGAGTAAGGTCTGGATATCTTTTGGAATAGATGGTTTTCAGTTTTTTTTTAACGACCAAAACTAATAACTTTAACAAGGCGTATTTAGTAGTGACCTAGAGTATGGCATTGAAGATGACCTTTAAGGTTGTTTCAAGGTCAATTTTTTTTATTTACTTTTAGCATTACCCAGGAATAACGACGTGGACGTAGTAAAATCTATTCCCTTTGGGGTGCTTAATTAGCGTGAGTCCCCTTGCCTCTCACGTCCGGGGTGCTTGATCAGCGTGAGTCCCCTCGCCTCTCACGTCCGGGGTGCTTGATTAGCGTGAGTCCCCTTGCCTTTCACGTCCGGGGTGCTTGATTAGCGTGTTTTCTTTCAAGATTCGAAGTTTAGCGCAGATGTTCAAACTGCAAACCTTGAGCTTCTTGACAAAAAACTATGCGGTTGTAAAAATGAGATACAGCATTACGAATCATCACTCTATCAATTAAAGCGGCCTCTTGCATAATCCGATTCCGCAGTTCATCTAAGTTTTGTGGTTGAGTGGCGTATACTTTACTCTTTAAGTAACCCCAAAGAAAATAAACAAGAGGCGTCAGATCAGGGGATCTAGCAGGCTACTCAATTTCATCTCTTCTTCCAATCCACTTATGAGGAAACTGAGTATCTAAATACGCTCGAACGTCCCTACCGTAATGAGCGGCTGCTCCGTCCTGCTGAAAACATGTATCATCATAATTATTACCTGCTATTTCTCTTATTCTTGGCATAATTTGATTTCTGAGCAGCTGTTCATACATACCGGCATTGAGATTACCATCAATAAAAAAAGGGCCTATAAGTGTATCATTTAAGATGCCAGCCCAAACATTTAGCTTTTGTGGATATTGTGTGTGACTGTCCAACATCCAAGCAGGATTTGTTTCGGACCAGTATCTGCAATTGTGTCTATTCACTTCACCTTTTAAAGTAAAAGTAGCTTCATCTGAAAAAACTATATTGTACAAAAAAAGAGGATCTTCATCGATTCTGTTCATCATCGTTTCGCTAAATTCGATCCGACGATCAGGATCATCTTCATTAAGCTCCTGTACCAAATGAATCTTGTAAGGATGAAAATGTATGCTTTTCAAAACTTTACGTACTGTTTCATGAGAAGCGTCATGCTCATTACCGGCTCTACGTAGACTAAGATGCGGGTTTTCAACAAATGCTTGAGCAATTTCAATCTGTTTCTCCTCAGATGCTACAGATTTTGGCTGACCACTTCTCTCAAGGTCCTTGACAGTCCCATTATCCATAAAGCGCCGTACAGTCCTTTCGACTGTAGATTTTGAGACAGGACTTAACCCGTCTCCATTACGAAAAGTGCGATTAAATAGCACCCGAACTTCATTATAAGATCGCACTTGATCTCCCCAACCACGCATCATTAATAGAGATACCCTCTCTTGTTCCGAAAGTTTAGTATACGACATAATGTTTTCTTGAGATTAAGGTAATACGTAAATCGTATGTATGTATTTACGTAAATTTAGTTTTGATTCGTAAATTCGTAAATTTGATTCGTAAATTCGCCGTCCTCTTGTTCACAGGTCTGTTGTTTGTCGCTGTCACAATTGTTTGTCTTATTGCTAAATTTTTCAAAACTTGCTTGCTTATACAGATCATTCTTAAAGTCTTTTCACTCTCCTTGTAATTTCTAGCGGATAGACTCGTTATATAGGTCTCTTAAATAGATCGTTTTTCGCTTTTAGTACAAACACTCTTTCTTGGCCGTCTCGGCCCGGAATTATATCCACTACGCGCGCAAGAGGCCAATCTATACGTTTGTGAGTATCGTCGCCGATTAGGACGATGTCGCCCATCTTTACTTTTCGCGTTTCTTTCTTTTTTCCGTTTTTCAGCAGCAGCTGACCTAGATATTCGGTACGAAATCTTTTCCGAAGATCCTCGATAATTTTTTGTCTGTGTTTGAATTTCTTATTTAATTTTACCCGATATATTATAACATATCACAGTCTGGGACACCGTACTCCCGAATCTCTTATAAAAACATAGATGATGACAAAGGTCTAAGATCGTTTGGATCTTCTGATATGTATGTTAGAGGACGTGCGTTAATTATTGCCTCCGTGTCACATAGGATTGTATTTAAATTCTTGTATGAGAGACTCGCCTTTCTTAGGACCTTCCGCAGTAGTGCTTCCAAAATTCCTACGATTCTCTCCCACCAACCACCCCACCACGGTGCTGCTGGCGGATTAAAGTACCACTCGGCGCCAGTGAAATTAGTTTTGTTATCGCTGTATATAACGTGTGGACAACCGCGTCTAGCTATAAATCTGCATAGGCATTCGAGGAAATCTTGCGTAGATAGCAACGATGCCAATTCGAAATGTATCGCTCGGTATACGGCGCATGTAAAAATACAGATCCATCCCTTCCCTCTCCCGCGCAAAATTAAAGGTCCTGCAAAATCTATACCTATTATTTCAAAAACTGTTGCATCGCGAACTCGATCAGGGGGTAAGGGAAGCGTTTCGCATTCCATGTGTTTTGCTCTCTGTTGTGACGTGACGCTTTCCGTCGCGCCCGTCACAAGGGCAGTGGCCCGGCCGAAGAGGACGGAATTTGGAGTTGCGTCCCCCCGGTCGAGGAGGAAGCGATTTCTCCCGCTTCGACGGGTCTCGCGCTCTCATTTAAATTATGATAATCTACCGACAAGCTTAGAATTTTAGCGTTAGGGTGTATGATTAATTTATTGTGTTGTGTAACCAACGTCAGGAAGAAGCGGACGCCGTGGGATTTAGGAAGACGACCTCGCGACAGTGGAAAGGAAGCCCGAAACACCCATAAAAGATCATGTATTGAGTCTCGCGTTGAACATTGTCGTAATAGCAGTTACCGATCCTCCAACTTTACAGGACCGAGGTTATGGGGAAGCCCCGACAAGGTCCACGATAAAGGGAGCACTGCAGTGCGACCGGATACCGGATGACGTTGCCGCCATCACCAAGAGTCCAAACAGACGGTCGGTGCAGCCTCGGCCTGGCCAGCCGGGCAGATCGAACCGGAGGACATCTAACTAACAAAAGGAACACCAGAGATTATCCTCTCCGATTCGGCTGACTTTTATATATATGAAAGTTCAGTTCTCCCACTAATTCATGGTAAACTAATACGATTCACCTCTCAAGCATTTGCGAGAAAAACGCGTTTAAAGATTTTCGAGGTGGTAATGTACCAAGCGGTGAGAGTGAGTTGGCAAGCAGTGGCGTGGCGTAGTGAGTAAAGCGTCTGACTGGAACGTTGCATATCGTTGGTTCAAATCTTACTTTTACATTTTTTTTCATTTGTATTGCAGTGCATTATTGCATATGTGTTTAACTTTTAATATTTTATCATAAAACTTAATGCTTTTAGTTGTAACATTTTAATTGTTATATTTTAATTACAGTATTCAAAAAGTGTTCATTTAATATGCTGTAAATATTATGTTATTAAAATTTATTGTAATTGTAGGTTGTGTTGTGCAATTAAAATTTTATAATACAATTGAAAAAGAAAGGAAAAGGGATGACAATAAGAAAAAGGGATGACAATAAGACACTTTATTAGCGCGTACCTTTTCTTATAATGGTCCGTCTATGTCTGCTCGTGCGGCTCTCCCCACTTCAACCGCATATTTTTCTCGCGCTCGTCTTTTCTTTTCTGTCAGCGAATCGCGACATCTCTACTCATTTCTTTCCGGACAGTATTCAAACTCATTCCGAGATCAGCTAGTCAAGAAGAAGAGGATGAAATTTATAATACGTTAAATACAACATGTACGTCTAAATCACAAATTAAAAATTTTACTGCAAATGAAGTAGTAACTGCCATACATAAACTAAAACCTAAGAAAAGCCTGGATATGATTTAATTACAGGACTACTGCTGAAAGAATGGCCCAGCGAAAGGATTAAATTCATGAAATACTTATTTAATGCAATACTTGGTTCTGGTCACCTCCCACTGCAGTGGAAGATGGCCCAAATAATCATGATCCACAAGCCAGGGAAAAACACGGATGTAAAATTATATAGACCTATTAGTCTGCTTCCAATTCCGTCTAAAGTTTTTGAAACATTCTTACTTTAAAGAATGATACCGCTAATTATGGACAACAGCCTAATTCCAAAGCATCAGTTTGGCTTTAGACCCAAGCATGCTACGATTGACCAAATTCATAGACTTGTCAAAAAAATCCACAATGATTTCGAAGCAAAAAAGTACTTTTCGGCAGCCTTTCTCGATATCTCTCAAGCTTTTGACAAGATTTGGCACAATAGGCTACAAAATCAAACAGCTTGCCTGTACATTATTTCATGATTCTTAAATCATATCTTCAGGATCGCTACTTTATGGTTAAGCACGGCGAAGCCACAAGTCAACTATATCCAATTACCTTAAGAGTTCCTCAAGGTAGTGTGCTGGAACCAACATTATACTTACTATATACAGCTGACTTACCTACAAACGGGGTAATGATTGCAACTTTTGCAGACGACACTGCCCTGTTAACAGCTTATAGTGATCCCACTGAGGTATCTAAACTCTTACAAAAAGGACTAAATGAATTTTAAAGCTGGATAAAAAAATGGCGGATAAAGCCTAACGAAACCAAATCCGTACATGTAACTTTTGCTACACGCAGGGACACTTGTCCACCAGTAGTCCTAAATGGACATACAATCCCGCATGCAGAGGCCAAATACTTAGGAATGCATCTCGACAGAAAGCTAACGTGGAAGAAGCACATTTTTACAAAGCGGAAGCAACTGGGACAACTACTCAGAAAAATATACTGGATTCTGGATTGTAAATCTACTCTTTCCTTAGATAATAAGATCCTAATCTACAAGAGTATTCTGAAATCTGTCTGGACCTACGGGATTCAACTGTGGAGAACAGCAGCCAACTCAAATTTGGAAATTCTACAGCGATTCCAATCTAAAATGCTTTGCATAATTGTTGATGCATCCTGATTCGTCACAAACGAATCATTGCACAGAGATCTAAGAATACCTACTATCAAAGAGGAAATAAAAAATTTTGCTCTAAAACATAGAGATAGACTGCAGACGCACCCAAACGATTGCGCCGCTGGCCTGATAAGGGGAGGGAGAGTGGTGCGCAGATTGAAGAAGAAGATTTCTCAAGATTTGGTCATCTAAATCAAATTCATTAAATTAGGAGGTTTATATTGCTGAAGATATAATCCACTGAAGACACCTATTTTCTCATTTCATATGTATTAATAAATGTCCTCAGCGGGAGAGATTGTAATATCCCATAGAGTTATATAAAAAAAATGGAATAATATATTTTTTTGACTCAACTTCTAATAGATCGTTTTAAGACGCATAACGACCTATGATTAAAGATCATTCAACAAGATCGTTATAAATCACTGTGATGGAAAATAATTTACTTCAAAGAACTGATCGAACAATTCGGTGATTTACTTATTTACATACACACTGCTAATACAAATGTTCAAAATGGTGACCTTGAGCATCGATGCATACTTTAAGTGTACGGCCACACATCACGCGTACGACGGACCGGAGAGTACAGCGGAGTGGGCAGCGGAGCATCTTGCGGTACAAAGCAATGTTGCCATATGTGAGTGTTCACATATACAGCGGCGAGGAAAGTGTACAGCTAGCGGGCTAGCTGACTGGTAGCAGAGACATCAAATTTATTTGAAACGTTCTGGCGTAGTGTGCTGAAGTATGTCAAGTCAAGACTATAGTCTTCATGGATTGCGAGATTTTGATTAGTAAAGTTTTGATAAAGTGATGATAAAATTCTCCTAAAACTTTTTTTGATGTATTTATTTCATGTACTCACTTTCCGTTTTCTTTGTAACATACGAAATTTTAAAAATAAATTTTCGTATAGAATTAAATTAGAAATAGACATTTTAGCAGCAAGCGTTGTCTCGGCAATGATCTTGGTATATTCAATACTGTTTTTCCACTATTCCAGAGAGAATACGCTTTACAATACGCGTTTTAATCCACTTTATGTGTAGTCGCTTTCCGTTTTACGCTATGTTCTGCTCTGCGCTGTTCTCTCCATCACCCGTAGCATGTGTGGCCATACACTAAAGCGTTTTGATACGGATAACATGGCATGTAGAATTTTATTTGAATCAATTGCAGAGCAAGCTCTTCTTATACGCTCTTTCATGTCTTCTTTGGTTGTTGGTATTCGCTGTACACTTATTGTTAATTTTCCCCACAAATAGAAGTCCAAAGGTGTCAAGTCTGGGAAATGTGTAAGCCATTTGTGATTTTCTAATTGTCCAATCCAATGATCTCCAAAGTTTCTGTTAAGAAACTTTGTAACAGTCCGTGCAGAATGAGCTAAACATCTGTCTTGCTGATGCCACATGGATTATCATATGTATAGTGGAATATCTTCTAACAATTGTGGCAAAACTTCTGTTAAAATCTGTTTATACTTACGGCTATTTAATATCCCATCAATAAAATAGAGACCAATTATTTTATTATTACGAAGTCCGCACCAGACGTTTACAGACGAAGGTCTTTGTTTGTCCACTTCTATCAGCTACTGTGGATTTTCTACTGATCTAATGCATGTTGCAAAGATTAACTTGCCTATAGTTTGTAAATGTAGTTTCAAACAAAATTTTGATCAAAAACATATCATCGTTTTGCAATTTCCGTAGACCTTATTCGCACAATTCTAAATGATTTTGAAAATCATTACCATGTAGTTGTTGAGGTGAAATGTGAAAAAGGTCAAATTTGTTGGAATGGAGTATTCGCAAAACACTTTGTTGACTGATGCCACTCTCACGTTTAAGCTGTCTTGTACTGACACGTGGATTTTGTACTGTAGCTGCTAAAATGTTCATCGTGTTTCCATCATCAGTTGTTTTCTTGGATTGTTAGCGTTTTTTGTTATCACCGCTTCCGGTTTCTTGAAAATTTTTTATTATGGTTAAAAAGGCAGATTGTGAGGATTTGACACAATCAGGAAATCTTTCAGCATACAAACGCACTACTATTCTCATAATTTGGCGACATTCATTATAATTGAAAACCATATCAACTTTCTTCGTTTTCGTATAATGCGTTTTGGAAGTTTGAATATTACCAAGCCGCACTTTGGTCGGTAGCATATTGCAAACTAATAATAGCATATAACATACGCTGTCTTTATATTATGAAGCGTACAACATGATTTAATGTTTATTTACATTCTATGATCCGTATAGCGATTACAAGAGCAATATATCAACAACCAGAGAAGACATAAAAGTGTTCGATTGGTTCCTTGAAGTAAATTATTTACCATTACAGTTGACCTTTAACCACGTTAATTGATCTTTAACCATAAGTCATTATGGCGTCTTAAAACGCTCTATTAGAAAGTGAATAAAAAAACATTATTCCATTTAAAAAAACAAAGTTGACCTTTGCATCTCCTCTACATCTCCACCTACAAAATCGCCAAAAGCAAGCGAGTTATTCAAGCCTGTTTTAGATGTCTCATCCTGTATACTCAATATATGTGTATATTAATTAATTGATTTAATTAATTAATTTCGTATTTATTACGTAAGGTTAAAAATAAGGAAAGCATATATTTTCTTCAGTTAAATGTATACAGGGTGTCTCAGACTTACCGTATCACCGGTTAATGGTAGATTCCTGAGGTCATTTGGAGACAAAAATTTTAATGTTAACAGAGACGTCTCTGTTTTACCTTCTACTTTTCGTAAAATTCGTTTTTTTTGCTGCGTGGCTTGAAAAATCCTTTCAAATCGACCATCCGTAGTGTATTAGCATATGTACTTTACTTACAGAAAAGGACTTTTCATTCTACATAGCCAGAAAAAAATTAAGTGTATTTAAAAAAAATAGGTTAAACAGACCACTTTAGGATCACCTTAATCACAACGTAATTTTGCGACTGCTGCATTGGGTGCGAGGAACAGAATTGTAGTGCCCAACAGACGAATCAATGTTGCCGTTGAACGTCACGCTCGTATAGTATCGAATGAAGAAGCGGTCTTACAAACCGTGAATGATACACCCAGATATAAGTGTCCGCGAATTGAGTTCACACACCAACTGCAAAAAATGCGCTAATTCGTATTAAAAGTTTAATGAAAAAATTAATGTTATACGTACCTATTATAAAAGATGTTCAAAATGTCCACCATCGCATTGGATGTACAATTGCGCACGTCTAATTAAGCTTTGCTGCGTGTTACGCAGCATTTCCGGTGTGACAATCGCGAATGCCTCAGTTATTTTTTCTTTTAATTTTTCACGATTGTTGATGTGTTTGCGATAAACATTATATAGATAAACATTAGATAAACATATTCTTTTATCGTGCTCTAAAGAAAAAAGTCTAACGGAGTTAGATTTGGAGATCTCGCTGGCCAATTTACAGCACCTCCGCGGCCTATCCATCTATCCGGATAGCTCGCATCCAATACACGACGCGTGCGTATAGATGTTTGAAACGGCGCTCCGTCATGTTGAAAAAACATTTGTAATCTTTGGTTTAGTGGCACATTCTTCAATAATTTCAATAAATCAATTTGTAAGAAATTACTATAAAAGTGTCCTGTGAGTCTCGTAGGCATTTCAAACGGACCAATCTGAAATACACTGAGCAACAAAATTATCGCAACAATAAATTTATATCAAAATTTTACATAACTTCAAATAATCGTAACTCCGTGAAAAATTATCGTATTAAAAAATTTTTTTTTATTTTGAAGTATAAAGTCTTTACTTTAAAAAGCATTTGTCAGATTTTGAATTTATTCCTTTCTCCTCCCGCTGTCTCTTTAAAAGTAAAGACGTGTTACGTCTCCAAAAAATTGCACAGTTTGACGTACTCCACGGGGTGGAATAAATTTTTTTCGCAAATGTCACTATCGTAAAATTTGGACTTTTCCTTGCAAATTAAAAAAAAAAGGCATTGAGAGCCGTCGCGGGATGTTAGTGCAAAATTATTTAATTTTTCTTAAAGAAATTAATTTATTAGTCTACGTGAGACAGTTAAGTTGTACACCGATCTCTGGTTCGAGATACTTAGAGTGTATGAAAAGTTTAGTACATTGTCTCACATATGGAGAATCATTATGTACTGATAGGAATTATTGGAAAGAAAAAAAGAGAGAGAAAAAATATCAGGGCGCGAGTGGCTAAGCCGGGAATTGAACCCGGGTCTTCCGCTTGCCGGGCGACTGTTCTGACCACTAAACTACTCAGACCCCACGCTTCTAACATTTATCTCTCCTAGATTAGGAAATCAACAATTCTGTAGGACGAACGCGTCATAATGCGTGATTTAAAACACAAATAATACATATAATGGAAAGGCTCATATATGATAACTATCAAATAATATAATGATAGTTGGTTAATTAATGACCCGGTTCACAAATTTTGTCAAAATATTTTATGTACATAGCTGTCTGTTTAGTCGTCCAGTAATGTACGAAGAAAGGATCTATACCTATGGAATGCACCGATCCTTGGTGAACTTTATACTTCATTTGCAATATACTTTGTACAGGGTCTGTTACCGATACTTCTAAGTTAATATTGCATCTTTCCTCTTTCGCTTTGCGTAACACAGATAATTTCGGCAAATGAGGAGGTTCAGGATCACCTAAATCCATTATTTTGTCAGCTTCTTTCCGACGCAGTATGCTTGGCATAATATTCCCTTCGACCATTGCCGTGAAAGCTTTAACACGTTTGGTTCCTTTCAATTGTCATTTTTTACAGTATCGATAAGAAGCATAAAAATGGCGTACTTCGCACTCTATACAAACGTCCGATTGTGGAGCAGGTTCATTTACAATGCATCCGTGAAATTCATTACCGCATTCGTTACACGAACCTGTAATCTGTAGGTAGATACTACTTTCAGTCATTTTTGCTCTTTTAAACGAAAATGCACACGGCAGTTTCGTTTCTTTGTAAACAGCAGCGAATAAGATATTACTCCATGCTTTACGTTGTAATGTTAAGTATGTTCTACTGTTGAGCTTTTAACAGTGGTACTCACATTTTCAGGCTTAATTTGTAACCATTCTTTAAAAGTGAAAGAAAGGTTGAAGCAAAGGAGGATGTTAAATATAGGTCGATTTTGGCCCATGATGTGAAACCAAAACTACAAATGGTTTCTTATAGATTTCATACCGTAGAATCACGTGGTAAAGTTTGTTTTCCTCTAGACAGCGGGGAAAGTACGGAAAAATTGAAAAAAGACCATGAAAAATGCAATTTTCCGAACTGGTTGAAGTTTGAAACATTCCTGGAGCGATTTAAAAAAAATAATTTGTCGCTTTTGTCTTTTTGCAGGGAGGAAGTTTCGAGACTAACAAACAAAGTACAAAAGAGACCGATCCGATACATGCGTCGGAGACACCCTTAGCTTGGCGAGAATCATTTAAGTGATTTTGGGGGTGGTTTTTCGAGTGTAAGGGTGTCTTCCGACGCATGTATCGGATCGGTCTCTTTTGCATGTCATGTAAGGGCCTCGGAACTTTCTCCGTGCAAAAGGAAAAAAGCGACAAATCATTTTTAGCTTGGCGAGAATTGTTTAAGTGATTTTGGGGGTGGTTTTTCGGGTATAAGGGTGTCTCCCGACGCATGTATCGGACAGTCTCTTTTGTACTTTGTTTGTTAGTCTCGAAACTTCCTCCCTGCAAAAGGGCAAGAGCGACAAATCATTTTTTAAAAATTGCTCTAGGAATGTTTCAAACTTTAACCAGCTCGGGAAATTGCATTTTTATGGTCTTTTTTCAATTTTTCCGTACTTTCCCTGCTGTCTAGAGGAAAACAAACTTGTAACGGTGCAGGCCGCAAGCTGCATCGTTACGACTACGGACCGTCCATCGTCCGTAGCCCACCAAGGGCATATTGAGCGCCGATAAGACTTTATCATAAACACCGGCGGTCAATCGCCGAACGGACCCTCACATCCGACCGTTCCGAATTCCGTTTAGTGGGGGCCCGCCGCCGAAATCGCCGATGCTTGCCGATCCGAAGTCAGTCGGCCGCCAGCCGGGTATAAAAAAGGCCCGGCTGTACGTCTATTTCACTAGATCCTGTTCGCTGCTAGACAGCGAACATCCCTCTACGAGCGTTCTCGTAGTCCGCCGAGCGTACTTGGCTTCTATGCCTTTTGCTTCCAGACACACGAGCGTTCTCGTGTATCGCCGAGCGTTCTCGGTATTTTTCCCACTAAAGCACGAGCGTACTTGGCTTCAAGCGTCTTATACGAGCGTTCTCGTATACCCGCCGAGCGTACTCGGCTCCTCACCTCTCAGACACAAGCGTTCTCGTGTAACCCGTCGAGCGTACTCGGCTTCCAATCCAATTATCGCGTTTCTGTGCACCGGTATTTAAAGTTAAAATCCATCCGGCAGGCAAAACCGCGTCGACCAATCCGCGCCGCCGAGCAACCCGTATCAATCGACTATCGAACGGACTCGCGACGCATCTACGAACGCGCCCGCCGACAGGCGCTCCGTCGTACCAACCCATTGACGTATGAATATCTGGACGGAGCGTAAGGTCGGATTTTGGGCGAGGGGATCGACATTAGCGGGGCGGGGGATCGGCCATATTGTCTGGCGACATTTTGGCGCTCTGTTTGAAATTCAACATGAATTGATAGAAAGAATTGTATTATTGAATTAAAGGAAAGGAAGTGAGACTGGTTTTAATCGTTCAAAATAATATTTTTTTGTAAAATAAAATAATTTTTATTACAATATTTAAATTGATAGATGCAAGCATTAGATAATTAAATTGATACAATATTATTAGAGATACAGGCTGTTCCGATATTCACTGCAAGTATTAAAAATTGATAGTGTACATGACGTAAACTATAGATTTCCAGTACTTGCAGTAAATATCGGAAGAGATATAGTATACAGTCGTCAATTAAAAATTAAAAAATAAGATAGAGTAATTTGAAATACTATTGTCCTTGGAACAAAGTTAATTTATTGCGAAAGTGTCTTTCACTTTGTTTATTATCTTCCATAGCTTTTTTGCAAATATGATGTAATCTAACTTTAATATATTTGGCAGCAATTGCTTTTGTCAAATGTACTATATGGTTTTCCAAAGCATTTTGATCATGTGAATGTTCATTTAAATTACTAAATAAATTATTGGAGTCAGTAAATTTCCGAAGTACTGAATTTACAAGATAAGAATCTGTAAATTTTTTTTTCATAAATTTTCCTCCACTTTCTGCTAACGCAAAGCGGATAATTCTTTCTGCTTCGTGACAAATTTTCGTTACACTAGACGATGGGCATTGTAAATGCCCGCGGCTTTTTAATTGTATCAAAATAGAGTTGTCATTATTTTTATCATCTGAAGTTAACGCATGAACACATTCTTCGCAATATAATGATTTTTTAAGATGTTTTACGACAAATCCAGCAATATATACAATAATTCTTGACGAAAATTCGGTGATTCTACGAATGTCTGGAAAGTACCCGTGATCTTCTATAATGTCTGCAGTCACATTACAGTTTAATTGTAGATCATCATTTAATGATTGTAACGGAGTTGAAGCATTGATTATTTGTTCACTATTTTGGGAAGAAGTTACGTGTAAAATTGCTATGTTTTCAAGAGGTATACAATTACCAGAGCCCGAATCTTGAATTTCGGAATGAATTAGCAATTTTTTAATAGCTGCCTTAAACTGGCGACTTGTTGGATTATTATTGTAACCTCCCTTGGATCTAATGCAACCAAAAAATAATTCAATGTGATCTTGACTTATTTTGTATGTTGGAATATATTTCAAAAGCTTCTGCTTCTCACAAACTTCATTGTATAAGCCTTTTAAACTCTCGATACATATCAAAAATCCAACAAGCCCCGTTTTTCTTACAGAATCAATAATTGGAGTCCCATTTTGCAATTTTAAATTCAAAATATAAGTTTTACATTCTTCTAATTTGTCCATTATTTTTGTATAATTCCAAGAGTTAATAGGTTGTTTATAATTAAACTGATTCATATTTTTTGAATTAAAAATGTCAAATAAATCATTAAATTTCAATAAAAATTCTATTGTGTTGCTGAACAATCTTGAAACTGTGGAAGACGTAAGTTTTCTTTACAAAGTTGAAGTGCTTGAGCAACAGATTTACTAAATAACTGAGTAGCAAAACGAACTTTTATTTTCTGTTTTTTATATTGAATATGTGCTGACCGTAACTTATTTCCTAAATGTAAACTTTCTTGTCTTTGTAGATCATGTAAATCTGAAATGTACTGCCATTTGATATGTTGGTTTGATCCATCAATAATTAATTTCATATCTCCAAACAAGTTGCGAATAAGCTTTATCATATGACATGGATCAGGAAAAATAAATATTTTGTCATTTGTAACTGGATGAAGAAACCAAGTCTATAAAGAATTTGGCATTAAAATACATTGTAATTTTTTTGCCGTAGATAAATTTGTGGTAGCACCATCAAAAGTCAATCCAATCACTTTCACACCAGTATCATGCAGCAAGCAAATGCATTGATTAATCAAACCACTTTTTTGATCTGCCGTTATTCCATTAATAAAAAAATAGCCCACGGGTACTTTCCATGCAGCATTCATACATACAAAAAGAAAAACCAAAACATCTTTGGCAATGCTAGTATTGTCGTTTATAATTCCATCCCCAAAATCAACGTAACCACTATAATTTTTACCATCGTATTCAATGTGTTGTCTAATCGACATTTCATCAAAAATTAAAGTGCCTAATAGTGGATAATCTGCAGCTTTTACCCGTTCAGTAATACTATTTAATGCTTCTTGCATAAAACCGGGATTTCCATTAATTGATTTGTACCACTTACTAATTGATTTTGGGTGTGGAAGACATGAATTGAAATGTGTGCGTACATAGTTGTATGCTTTAGGTGAGTAATAATGCAAGCTCAAAGCAAATTTTCGAAGCTCAGGAGAATATTCTTTAGAAAGAAATTTTTTTTTGTTCTTTGATATTTTACTTTTTGCTGTTAAACGCTTTAACAAATGTATATTACTCTTACCTATTGTTTTTAGAATATCGGCATGTTCGTCTGCTAATAAACTTTTTTGTTTCAGTTCTTTTAGAACTGTATTTAATTGCGCGATCCGTTTCTCTTGCCGCTTATTTTTTTGTTTCAACGTTTGCACTTGCCTTTCATAATATTTCTTCTGATTCATTAACGTTTTGCGCAGTAATTTTTTCCGTGGTGTATCCTCCAGTCGCTCGGTATACGCATTATCAACTGAAGTAGACTCTTCTCTTTTTCTTTTTAATGTTATCGTATCGCTGTCTTCGACTTCTTCTCTGCTTATTTGCATTTCCGGCTCGCACTGTAATTGTACATAATATTTAAAATTTTATTTATTGCAATTAGTTAAATAAAATTAATCTTATGCTCGAGAAAAGTACTCACAGTCAAATCATCCTCGTGCACTGACTCTGTTGATGTAGCTGACACAGTAGCTGACAATGTATTACTTGACAAAGAGACTTCTTCTGCACCCGCAACTTTTGAAATATTTGACTGTAAATATAAAATTTATTTTAATATATACACTGCCGCTCAAAAATATCAGATTGCCTACCGAAAATATTCGCTAATTTTAAATATCAATAACTCAAGTCTAATTATCGTACAGAGGTGAAAAAAATGCAAATCAAAAAGGAGAAGCTTTCCAGTCGCGTTGATGAGCTCATGCAGATATGTCACCTTGTCACTGCATTGTGTTAATTTACTAACGTAGTTTTTTGTAATTTTTTTTACTATTTTAAACAGCTCCCGTTTTTGTGAAACTAATCGCACATGAAAATTATCAATTTTATAAAACTAAAATGTATACTAATTTTCTTATTATAAGATATTAATTTGTCTAATCATAAAATATTTAAAAAATGTATTTTGTTAAGAATGTATGTATTTGTAATATTAATAATAAATATATAAATATTTTTTATATTGTTTAATATTATTTATCAAAAATTAAATTTTGACTATGTGTAAAAAAATAGAGATGGACAAAAAATACGCGAAAAAAAAGTTGCTCCAAAAAATTTGAAATATAAATTCCAGCCGCTAGATAACTGCAAGACGCAACTTTTTTCCCTTTCGACGTAAGCGTCCAGTTTTCGAAATAAGAGATATTATAAAAATACCGCACTTTTGCACAAAAAAAATAAATATACAAAAAAGATTGTAAACAAAATCTTAATACTCGAAATTAAAGCTGAAACTACAAGCTTTCAAATGCTTTTTCTAATTTTCATGTGCGATTAGTTTCACAAAAGCGGGAGCTGTTTAAAATAGTAAAAATAAATTACAAAAAATTACGTTAGTAAATTAACACAATGACAAGGTGACATCTGCATGAGCTCATCAACGCGACTGGAAAGCTGGGAGTTTCCTTTTTGATTTGCATTTTTTTCATCTCTGTACGATAATTAGACGTTGAGTTATTGATATTTGAAATTAGCGAATATTTTCGGTAGGTGATCTGATACTTTGAAGCGGCAGTGTACATTTATCCATAAATTTTATATCATAACTGCTCTATATAATAATAATCTAAAGATTTTTTGATAGATTTTAGTATATCAATTATGTGATCTCGAATAAACTTTTCAAGCAGAATTATATTAACATAAATAAGATAATATAATTCAAATATAAAACGATATTTACAATTGGAATGGCATTTTCTCTCAATCTTATTCGCGTCTGAGAACTGCGATCAAAGTCATCGTCCGAAAAATGCAACGAGCATAAATGAGGAGACTTGGGTAAACGTTCCACCTGAAGGCCCATAACTTTAGCCCAAATTAATTTTTTTGATTCATCTTGTGGAAATCTAATAAAACACATAGCAACTAAATTGTATATAAAATAAATAGTAGCATGCAAGGTACATTTGAAAAATGTTATGACATGTAAATTTATAAAATTAAATATATAAAAATATAACATTAATATGTAATATATCGCGTATTGAAATTATAGCTAACTAGTATTTGAAATAATATTTTCAAGCTGTAGCGTTCTTGCCTTAGCATAATCTCAAAGGTTGGAGTTCAGGTAGTTGATGGCTCGCGGAGCGTACAGAACACGCGCACCGTCGGCACCTTATATTTACGCACGCACGCACTGATTCAATTTTACAATCACTAGCTTGTCTAATATTTTGAGTACTATTTTTTGACTACTTTGATACGCTATCGCGATTTTATAAAATAGAAGTCGCAAGTCTATTAATTGCTTTAATAAGAATTTTCAAAGTTATCGCTGCTCGCCGCTTACTCGCGTCGTGGCTTTTCGCACAAGAGAGCGAGCACGGCATTCGGCGGATCGCGGCAGTGTCCTGACACCCCCCCGATCCGCAGGAATGCGCCCCAAGAACGCTTCAATCTACCTAAGTCCGTGTGTAAAAACAGCGTTCACGCGGTTCACGCGAGGAGCTTCCGTCAATAAGCCTATATTTGCGTTAGAGACAAACAACTCGAAAGACGGATAATGTATAATGAATACAAAGAATCTAAATTATTTATATGAATCGACGAGATTGTTCGACGCTCAAACAGCAAAAACATTTTCATTAAATTTTACTTTATTTCAATATATAAAACCGGAGCAAATTTTATTTTGTAGGTTACAAATATACAGTATACTTACCGGTGAAATGTTATTTCAATATTTTTTTCAATATTAATTTGCTCTTTGCTTTTCCGGTAGCTTTTATTGCAACAACCGATTGCAATACAAAGCGGCATTTTTGTAAATTTATTTTTTAAGATAACTTTTTTGTACACACAATACACGTGTCATGTCACACAGAAACTGGAGCACTGGACGAACAGACGAAAACACAGTTGTTTCCTTAGTCTACTCATAGATGGCAGGACTAATGTCGCCAGACAATATGGCGGCCCCCTCCTCCCCTAAAATGTTCACTCTCCGCGCCTGTGGGCTCCGTCCAGATATTCATACGTCAATGTACCAACCGCTATGACTCGAGCGTACGCACTTGCGCTAAACGTTCCGCCGATCGCACCAAGACGCTTCACGTCACGCGTAAACGAATCACACACCGCTTTGACACATTCGTCACGTCTAGACGAATCATACGTCGCCGTTATATACTCAAACAGTTATACGAATCATACGTCGCATTTATTCACTCACGCATTTATATAAATCATACAGAGTACATTTATACAGATTTTATATCGCAATTATACACTTTGCACACTACATTTATACAAATCATACAGCGCATGTACACACAGCCATCAAGCTTATTATTCATTCAATAAACGCATTATTTTACTATCATCTCTCAAACGCGAGTTCTTCTTGACATACCCCCAACCGAACGAATCCGGATTCCGGCGAGCTATACCGCGCCCGAAAAGCTCACACGGTTTCAAACTTTACCACGTGATTCTACGGTATGAAATCTATAAGAAACCATTTGTAGTTTTGGTTCCACACCAAGGGCCAAAATCGACCTATATTTATATAATAATAATATATCTTAACGGGGGGGCGTTCTTCTTTCGAAGCACCGCCCGCGGCATCCAGACATTGTCCATTGTGCCTCCCCTCATAAACTTACTTATGAGAGACCCGTTTTTCTCCAAAAGAGAATCAGATCCCTCACCGGTAGCTCCCTGATCTGCTCGGGCCCAAGTAGTGCTGAGCCCAGCATCCTGTGTCTCAATCCTGCATGTGCAGGACAGTCACCGAGTACATGAAGGCTTGTTTCCTCGTCGTCTCCACATGCCCTGCACCTGGATGTATCGCAACGTCCAAGCTTGTACATGTGGTAGTTTAAGGTGCCATGACCCGTCAGTATGTGTACCGCTGTCCTGGCATCTCTCCTACTCAAAGCCCTTATGCTCCAAGCCAGTTCCCCATTAAGAGTATCTCCCATTAGAGCTCTAGCCTGTCTGCATTTGGACTCAGATTCCACTCTCCAGTGTCTTAGATGTTCTCTGCGGAGCCATTCTTTGATCCTCCCCTTTCCTGGACAAAAGGGGATTCCCAGAGCCGGTCCCGGTTCTACCATCGTTGTCTCTGAACTCGCTTTTGCCAGCTGGTCCGCACATTCAATACCCTGGATGCCCGAGTGACCAGGCACCCATGTAATGGTGACTTCTTTCTCTCTCGCCAATTCGTTCAGAACGCCTCTGCACTCCTGAACCAACCGCGACGTTATTGTCGGAGCCCCCAGCGCCTTGATGGCTGCCTGGCTGTCCGTACAAATTCTGATGTGCTCTTCCGCTTCTACCCTACTCCGTACGGTCTGAGCACAGCTTAGAATAGCCACAATCTCCGTTTGGAATACCGTGGCATAACTGTCGAGAGAAATGCTCTCCTTCCATCCCTCTCGACTACCAAAGAAGCCGGCCCCGGAGTCCGTGTCCGTCTTGGAGCCGTCCGTATACCAGACATCTCCTCCACGCGCTCGAGCCCCTAAGTTTCCACCATTCTTTTCCCACTCCTCCGGCCTCGGTATATGCACTTTGAAGCGCCTATCAGAAGCCTGAATAATAGGTATTCTGTCCTGTCGCATCTCGAATATTGGATCCAGTAGAACGTTTTCCGGCAGCCTCGTATGCTGGGCTCCCTTCTTCCATTTTAGTTTGCATCTTAGACGGTATGTCGCCACTGCTGCCGCAGCCACTACCACTTGATGAAATGGTTCGATGCCGAACATTACGCCCATCGCCGCCACTGGTGTCGTAACCATAGCACCTAGGGCCCCTCTCAAAATCAGAGCCCTGACATGCTCCAGCGCAACTTTGGCTGTTTTATTTTGCACCCTAGTCCACCATACTACAGCTGCGTATGTGAGTCTGGGGCGAAGCATGGCTGTGTAGATCCAGTGTATCATACTCGGTTTCAAACCCCAAGTCTGGCCAACGGTCCTTCTGCACATCCAAAAATACTGGCACAAGCTTTTGCACCGGTTACGAAGGTGCTCCTCCCAAAGCAGTTTCCTATCCAGGATAACTCCCAAATATTTCACTGATTCGGTCGGAACTAACCTTACTCCTTCAAGAGTGGGTCCCACAATGGTGCTCACTTTGTATTTGCAAGTGAAGACAGTAAGACCGGTTTTTAGTGGATTTACCGTCAAACCCGTCCTCTGACACCATTCTTCTACAACTTCCAGTGCCCCCTGCATGAGCTCTAGAAGCGTCTCTAGAAAAGGATTGCACAAGTGTTGCCTCGCACAAGTATTGCCACGTCGTCCGCGTAGCTTTGTGCAGTAAAGCCTCTATCGTCTAGTGCCTTTAATAAACTGTCTGCTACCAGGCACCATAAAAGTGGGGAAAGTACTCCGCCCTGCGGGCAGCCTCTTCCCACCCACCCACAGACTTTTGCAGTTCCCAGCGAAGTCATCAGACGCCTCTCTAGCATGCCCCGGATCCATTCGACGAGCTTTATCAAGACACCCCTTCTGGCGGCTTCCTCACACACTACCTCGTGCGGTGTGTTGTTAAAGGCGCCCTCTATGTCCAAGAAAGCACCCACTGCGTAGCCCTTCCTTTCCAGCTGCTCCTCAATAAACGCTACTGTTTGATGTAGAGCAGTCTCGGTGGAATAGCCCGAACGATACGCGTGCTGATTTTTGTGGAGAGGGTGACTCTACAGAGTTGTCTCCTTCAGATACGCGTTCACCAGTTTCTCCAATGTCTTAAGGAGAAACAATGTTAGGCTAATTGGCCTGAAATCCTTTGCCTTGGTGTAGCTCGCTCTTCCCGCTTTCGGGATGAAAACTACCCTGGCCAGTTTCCATGCGCTGGGTGTATAGCCCATCGCAATACAAGATCTTAAGGTTCGGGTCAGTGGGCCCACGATCTGTTCCAATCCCTCTTGTAGAAAAGCCGGAAAGACGCTATCCGGTTCCGCTGACTTGTAGGGCTTAAAGGTGTTAATTGCCCACTTGACCTTCTCGGGCATGACAATCTTGGCCGCCATTCGCCAGTCTGCTTGTCGGGCTCTTCTGAGTGAGCCCGGCTCCTTATATGCAAATAGCTCTCCCGGCTCCCTATGGAAGTCCGGAAAGCTCACTTCTAGTAGATGCTCTAGACATCGCTCTCCAGTCACCACCGTCCCATCAGGGAGTGTGATGGCTTCCAGAGTCGCATCCGGGTTCCTAGCGAGGATCCTGCAGATTCTTGCCGTTTCAGGCATTCCTTCTACTTCCTCGCAAAACTTTTTCCAGCTTTCCAGTTTCGCCCTAACCACAGAGTCTCTATATTCCTTCTGTGCCCTCCTAGAGAGCTTCCAGTCGGATTGGCGGCCCGTGTTCCTAGCTCTGTTCCAGGTCCTACGAGCCGCCACTCTGAGACTCTGCAGTCCAGGGGTCCATCAGGAAGTTCCTCTACTATTTGTAACCGCTCTTTCGGGGCAATTACTTTCGTAGCAGTTTACCAGAGACCTCTGCAAGTAGTCCACACAGGTCTCCAGTTCATCCTTTGTCCCGTGCCTCTTAGGGAAGCTTTTGAGACTGCTGGCTAGGTCTTCCCTATAGGTGTCCCACTTGGTTTTCCTCGGGTTCCTGAATTTGATTTCCTTCCCCCTAGCCTTAGCTATCCTGAAGATGATCTGCCTATGGTCAGAGAGCGAGGGCTCCGTCGAGACCCTCTACTCCACTACCTCCTGTATCAACTGCCTGGAACAAACAGTGATGTCGAGCACTTCTCTTCTCGCTATAGTGCAGAAGGTGGGCTCGTCTCCTGTGTTGAGAATTTCCAGATCCGTAGATGCTAGAAACTCCAACACTTTTCTCCCTTTCGTTGGTGTCCGAGCTTCCCCACACGGTGTGATGCGCGTTAGCGTCACATCCCATGATCAGGGGAAGCCGTTTCTTCTGGCAGTATTCTGCCAGTTTTATCACCGGTGCAGGCAGCACCGCCTCCCCCTCGTCATGAGAGAAGTAGGCCGAGCAAATAACCATTTTCTTCCTGTCACCAGAGTCATCAGTGAAATTTACTTCTACAGCCGCAACGTCCCTGGAACACAGGTGAGTTATTAGCTGGGCTTCCATACCCTTGACGGCCACGCAGGCCCTGGGCCGATCCACTGATGGGACCCTAAAGAGCCTACCGCAGGCCGCGAAGCCCCTGATGCAACCCCGGATTACCCAGGGTTCTTGCATCAGTGATATGCATGTTTGCCTCCCAGCTTGTTGCCTGGCCAGAACAGCCGAGGCCCCTTTGCTGTGATGCAGATTAATCTGGGTGAAGGCCACCCCTCTCGATTTCGCCATTTAACTACGGGATCGTTTTAGGGGGCTCCTCCTTATCCCCCTTTACCCCCCCCCCTGGGCCTCACTTACCCGAAAGGCAACCCTGTCGAGCCCAAAGAATGGTTTGAAGTCCAGTGTCTTCAATTTGAGGACACTGGACTCCGGGACACCGAGGATCAGGTTCCCACCCTTCCTGGTGGCCCCTACCCCCTCCGCGAACACTTTCCAGCTCCCGGTGACGAGACCTGGGTTCTGCTTCTCCAGCCGCTTCAGGACCGTGGCCGTGCCCTCGGGAGGTCCCGGGACCCAAACCACCGCCCTGTGCTGCTTTTGAAGCGCGTCCGTGCCCATCACCTTGAGCCTGACGTCCTCCCACGGAATGATGCCGCCGATCCGCCCCACGAGCCAACCCAGCGACGCTTCATCCGCGCACCGCCTCATCTTACCACCGCCGCACCACTCCTTAGAGGGGTGCCGTGGAATCTGGGCACCGGACCCTTCTGGATCCCGTCGATCTCCTTCGAGACCGCACCCCTTAACAGAGTCAACTGCTCAGCAGTGATCTCTGTCTCGGGGTAGTCCTCCGCCACAATCACCCTCACCAGAGGGTCAGTAGCGTCCGAGTAGGCATGGTGCCCGTCGTGAGCCCTTTGCCTCTTCAGCGGACGGCCGCCCGATGGAGGGGTTTCCTTGGAGCCCCTCCGACGTTTACCATCGGTGTGCCTTTGCACCACCTCCACCGGCGTACAAGGGGGAGCCACGGGAAGAGAGCGAGCCTCTTCCAGAGCCGCTGCTCTCATCCGCTTCGCCCTCTTTCTTTCGGCCCCGCACCGATTCTTTTTCGCTGGAGGTGAAGCCTCCTGCCGCGCAGCCGGGCCGGCCTCACTTCCGGAGCCTTAAGGGTCCCGTCCGTCACCACCGTCCCAGCTCCTTCCCTCGGAGACCCGTCACGCGAGCTCTCCCGATTACCCACTTCGTTCTCTAAGTTTAAGTTTTTATCAAAATTCATAGTGGTCCCACGAGTAGCTAGGGAATTACACGATCCGCCCACGCAGAGCCCCGCATGCGTGGGTAAGGCTGGATACTCTGGGGTTTCGCCCAGTTCCCCAGAGGCATTGTTCGCGACACTGCTCCCCCAGTGACATGCAGCCATTGCCACGATGGCTTACAACTTGGCTTGGGGAGACCTATATTTAACATCCTCCTTTATCATCGTTTTCATCGGTGGTATTCGAAATTTTAATATTCGAAACACCCTTTTCAACGTTATAAACTGAAGTATCTTGTCCCAAATATTATATCGATTTTGCTTAAGAATAACATAAATATGCTTGGGCTTCAACTTGTTTGATAGTTCCGTCGAGATTTTTTGATAAAGGTCGCATTTTGGTACCGCAGGTAAGCCTCGTTCGTCGATTAGGTTTCTGTAATCCTTGAACATAAATAATGATTGGATGTGTTCCATTGTTTGTCCGTTTTATTTTTCGACAATTTGTGAATTGACGATGCGATATCGTAAACCTATAGTTATCAACCGTAGTTTTGTTATCAATTTGCATAAAATACTTCAGCGCAAAATAATGAAAGCATTTGCTATCTATACTTTGCTTGAATCTGCTCAACGGCAGTTATGACACATATGGACACATATGGACACGTATGCCAGAAAGGAGAAAAAAAAACTATGTAAAAAAATTAAATTCTTGCTCTTTGTGAGTAGTCACACAGCAACCCACAGAAATTAACTATTGTTCTCAAAACTTCCACTATCACGTAAACCTTAAAACAAAACGGTTTATTGCAATCACACTATTTTAAAATGGCTTCGAAAAGTAGGTATCTAAATAGACACACTTTTCGAAAGAAAAATTTCTTATAACCCAATGGAATAGTTCCCGTAATATTTATTGTTTCAAATAGTATGAAGCACATTCCACAGTTGCTATTGTTCTACGAATTTTCAAAAAAAGTTACATCTGATTAACCAGCTATAATAACGTTTTTTTTAATCTAGCTCGAATTCTTAAAATTAAGAGCTGCGATTTGCATTATGTACAGAGGAAGAATTAAAGTTGCTGTTTTTAACTGACAAATTTTTTCCAAAAAAATTTAGTCATAAAATGTTTCGATACGCGAATAAGATAACGTCCCGTGGCGAAACAAAGGAAGCGCGGCCGCTCGACAGCTACACCGCGACACACTCGAGAACCAAATGCCAGAAATTAAATTTGCGCATTCAAACTGGCTAAAACTTACATTATCTCAGCAACTATGATTTTAGAAGCATGGTTTTTTTCTTTAATTTTGGATAGCTCGACAAAATATTAAGAAATTTTTAAATTTTCTCGTTTTTCTCAAAATACATGTTCGATATAAATTTTTTTTTAACGAAATAATGTTCGGTAGGCCTTGTAAATGGCCAAGTTACCATATTTACGTATTGTTAAAAATTGCAAAATTCGGTACTTTTGGTCCGGTTGAGGTGCAAACAAAATTCAAAGCGGTACAAACCGGTACAAACGACTTTCTATCGAACCCCGTTGGCCGCGTTTCGATATCTTAAAAAACGAGTTACCGTAATTACGTAATGTCCAAAATTTTTCGATTTTCTCGTTTTTCTCAAAATCTAAATTTGTTAGAAATTTTTTTCAAACGGTACAATGTTTGGTACAACTAGTACAATGTAGTACAGTTGAGAAAAAGGCATTTTTCGAAAAGTGTGGGGCTACTAAAAAAATTCAAAAATTTGGATTTTTTGGAAATTCGTGCGTGATTTCAAAAAATTAACTACGGTGCAATTTGATACAAAACTAATATGTACAATGCAGTACAATTTCGATTATTTTAATTTTATTAAAGTGTGGGACTAACTTCATACACATCTCGTGCACTTGTTTGAACGAATTTCGTTAAAAAAATCAGGATCAAGTCTGACATCATATGTATCAGTAAAAATAAACTCCACATTATTTAACAATAAAAATATTGTTTTAGCTGCAATATGACATGAATTCATAGTAAAGTAGTCTAGTAAAATAGTATACTATTATTTAAATTATTTAATTAAAGGAGTAAGAAAAAAAACTACTGGGAAAAAGAATCTTTCCGAACAAAATATTCATACAAACAAGACTCTTTCAATTCAACCCATATTTTTTCATCAACGTATTGCAACACACAGAATAGATTCGTTTTATTTTGTTTAATATTTGTAATTAATGCCATATTATTAAACATACAAAAACCTAAAAATTATAAATAAATTTCAATGTTTGCATTCGAAATCACAGTGAAAAGTTAAATATGTAATAAATTCTGCTAAATTGTAAGAATGTACTATGAATGTCCTTTGAAGATTAGATACATATTTAAATTCAAATTCAAGTTTTTCTTTTACTAATATTTTATGATCACATATAGAAGCTATCTATTAAAAAGAAAAGTCCTATCATAAATTTGAACTATTTGAACTTTGGCATCATATATACACCATATAGAATGATAAACTATACCATTATGATTATCTTACAACTTTTAATGATAATATCGCTATGGTTATGCATCGTTGCACAGAATTTTCTAATATGTTATAACTGCGCAACGATACGTAATAAAAGTGTAAGCTTTTTATAAGGAGGAACTTGAATATTAGATGATATCTTAAATGCTGAGGGCTTTAACAGGATTTTAATACATAACGATGACGGAGATCGATCGACTAGGCATTTGTGTCTCTTTTGGTGTGCCTTTTTCTGGGCGAAGCGGTCGATCAAGTAATTTTGTGATTTTGGGTATTTTGGTGAAGTCCGAGCGGTCGAAATCGAACGAGTGAAATTCGTGGTCCTTAATTCGTAGGCTGAATACGTGTATGCCGCGTGTGTATCCTACCGGGTAGATCGCCGCTATGAACGCGATCAGCTGTTCGTGCCATCCGTGAATAGCATTATATCGTGAATTTTTTGATAGATATTTCTTTTTTTTTAATAATATATATACGACAGCTTTTTTTTTTAATATATACAACCATTTTTTTGAAAAGTAAAACACTGTTTTGTTTTGATTGTAATAAAATTGACTGGAAATTATAAATATTGTTGGAACTAATTTAGTATACATAGAACAGAAATATTAAACTTTGAGCTATTTAATTTTATTTATTTTAGACAAATCATACACTAAAGTCTCTAAACAATTGTCACATAAGGCATAGTGATAAATGATGTGATTGTATAAATTTTAATTTTACCATACATTCTGTCATAAAAGTACACGTTTCGAGACTTTAGTGTATGATTTGTCTAAAATAAATAAAATTAAATATCAAGGTTTAATATTTCTGTTCTATGTATACTAAACTTACATACCTGCAGATTCCACCATGTGCATAAAGTACACTTACACTTTCTGTTCTGTCTGTCCACTAAACTAACTACACAATACTGAGGGTGCCGTCACATACAGCCCGTAATCCGTAATCCGCACCGGAAGTCCGCAAAAATTACTAGGTATTTCGTCCGTAACGTTACGTGTGTTTTTATCTCCTTGTGTCCCATGGAGCCGTAATTCCATGAAATTTCCGTAAAAGTTACTACAAGTTACTAGTTATTACAAGTAATGCTTTTTCTAATTTTATTTATTTAACTAAATTTGACGATTTAATTAAAACTTTTGTTAAAATTATAATATATTCTGTAGTTTTCTTATGAATAAAATACAAATAAACAATTATAATCTGTTAAATAAAAAATAGTACTACCGTTACGTCTGTATTTACGGCTCCATGGGATACAAGGAGATAAAAACACACGTAACGTTACGGACGAAATACCTAGTAACTTTTACGGACTTCCGGTGCGGATTACGGATTACGGGCTGTATGTGACGGCACCCTGAGGCCGGCGTCACATAGAACCCGTAATCCGTAATCCGCACCGGAAGTCCGCAAAAGTTACTAGGGATTGCGTTCGTAACGTTACGTGTGTTTTTTCTCCTTGTGTCCCATGGAGCCGTAAATACACACGTAACGGTATTACTATTTTTTATTTAACAGATTATAATTGTTTATTTGTATTTTATTCATAAGAAAACTACAGAATATATTATAATTTTAACAAAAATTTTAATTAAATTGTCAAATTTAGTTAAATAAATAAAATTAAAAAAAGCATTACTAGTAATAACTAGTAACTTTTAGTAACTTTTACGGAAATTTCATGGAATTACGGCTCCATGGGACACAAGGAGATAAAACACACGTAACGTTACGGACGCAATCCCTAGTAACTTTTGCGGACTTCCGGTGCGGATTACGGATTACGGGTTCTATGTGACGCCGGCCTGAGAGTGTTGTCAGCATGTCTTACTACACTTCTGCACTTTAAGATTGAATAAAATTTTTTTCATAAAGAATACTATTATTTTGATATACACTATCTTTATTTGTCTCCACAACACGTTATATATATATATATATATATACATTTTACGACCGATATTAATTATATCAATGTTAATTAATATCATCAAAGCTGCGAGCTGACAGGTCTGAGCGCCGCCATATTAGAAATTAGAAAAGGAAAGACGTTTTTTAAAAAAAAAAATCTGAACGCATTAGTTGAGTGCGTTCTGATTGGTTGCGTGTTGACAACGCTGACCAATAAAACATGCGTGACATTCTAGCGTGACATCCGAGAAAAATAATGATTTTTTAGATTTCTCGACTTTGGATGCATATATCTTAATTTATAAAGCACACAGAGCAAAAACAAGCATACTTTCTTTATATATTTTAGGTATGCGTTTTCGATTGAGCCTATTGCCAACTCAATCGGCCCAGCCGTTATTGAGATCCGATAATCTCGGCTCATCTGAACTTTCCGTCTCGCGTAAAGAGACACGGTCGGTCTTGCGCTACGCGTAAACTTAACGCGAGACACTACCGTGTCTTTTGATATTAGCGCCACGACCCTGATTGCATTTTCCCAATTCCGTACGCAACTATCAGGAGTACAAATTAGTTCGGTCCGTTTTTTTGTGTTCAAAAATGCATTTATTTTAAAACAAAATGAATGAACAGATTAATTAAAGTATTGTCCATCGCTGGCTACTACTTTTTCCCATCTCTCAACCAATTTTCGAATTCCATCTCGAAAAAATGACTCGTCTTTAGAGGCGATCCAAGTTTGGAGCCAATTTTCGATTTCTGCGAAAGAAGTGAACCGGTGACCTGCCAAATCGTGCTGCATCTTTCGGAACAACCAGTAATCAGAAGAAGCAATGTTCAGAGAATATGGCGGGTACGGTAAAACATCCCATTTGAGCGTTTCCAAATATTTTTTTACGACTTTTGCGACATGAGGCCGAGCGTTGTCATGAAGAATAACTTTATCATGTCTTTGCTCGTATTCCGGCCGTTTTTCTCGCAATGCACGGCTCAAACGAACCAATTGAAGCCGATACCGATCGCCCGTAATGGAATCGCTAGGTTTCAGCAGCTCATAGTAAACAACACCCTTTTGGTCTCACCAGATACAGAGCATGATCTTCGAACCATGAATGTTCGGCTTTGGTGTTGATGTTGAGGTCGATGACAACGATTGACCGGGCTCAGCGTAGTATTTTTTCCTCTTGGGGTTGTCGTAGAATATCCACTTCTCATCTCCAGTCACAATCCGATGCAAAAAACCTTTTCTTTGTTGCCTTTGAATCAGCAGCTCGCAAGTGAAAAATCGCTTTTCAACGTCTCTCGGTTTGAGTTCATAAGGCACCCAATTTTCTTGTTTTTGTATCATTCTCGTGGCTCTCAATCGTACAGAAACGGCTTGTTGAGTTACTCCCAATAATCCTGCAAGCTCCTCTTGCGTTTGACTCTGATCTTCTTCGAGTAATGCCTCTAATTCTTTGTTTTTGATTTTTTTTGGCTGTCCAGAGCGAGGCTTGTCTTCAACGCTGAAATCTCCATCCTTGAAACGTCGAAACCATTCCCTACATGATTTATCAGTTAGAGCAGTGTCACCATAAACTTCGACAAGCATTCGATGGGCTTCAGCTGCACTTTTCTTCCAATTTAAGCAGAAAATTAAAACCTCCCGCAAATGCTGCTTGGTTAGCACAAAATTCGACATTTCAAACACAGTAAAAATCAAGGTTTTTGTATGAAACTCAAAGCGATATAAACTGAATATTATTAGCAGATGTCTAACCTCTCTGAAACCGCCAAAGCTGTCACTATGAACTATTCACAACAGTTAAAGTTATCTTTTGGAAAACGGACCGAACTAATTTGTACTCCTAATTTTATTCAGAAGTATAATTTCTGCTTGCCGCTTACTAATTTGATTTTCTTTTCTTTTGTATTTTTAAACAGTCAAATTTTTGTAACATTTTTCCCGTGCAATTTGATCTTTTCTCTTTTTTGTACTATATTTCATAATAAATCTGTTAATTTCTTTTGTTACTAACGTTATTGTGCATTATTTCTTTAATTGTGTTGTGTTCGTTTCTCGCCACGACTCGTCGCTTATCTATTTCGCGCGACCAGCCCTTCACCCTGCCCTAACCTCTGTCGTTAGGTTGAGTTTGCCGAATCCATCATAGCCGATTTAGTAATTCTGGCGTTTTGTGCAATTCAGCTTACAAGGGAACCGTCACAAGTGCCCCCCCCCCCTCTCCCCCCCATTTGATTCTCCTTGAAATATGTTGTAAAACATACAATTTTAGGAGACACGTATTTTTTTATAGTGGTACCTAACTCAAATTTAGAGAGTGAAACAACCCTTTGAAAAAAATGGGTTTTTTCTTTGTATGTGAATATTGCCAAAATTGTAAGAAATATCAAAAAATGTTTCAAATAAAAGTTGTATGGCTTGTAATGGGCTTTATAACTGTGTAGTTGAATTTTTAAAAATGTTTATAATGTATAATATGTTTATAATAAATATTTTCTAATTTACCCCCACCCCTTGTTATTATTTTTTCAAATTTTAAAATTTTTGTAATGACAAAAGTTGTAGCATTTTTTACGCTGAATTCAACCATATATGATTTTATTATGGCTCGAAATCGTATCTTTCAAAAATGAGTCATCAGTGTCGCACTATTTTTTTGTTTAGGCTTTTCCATTTCAAACTTTATTTATTCTTTCTCGAGTTATTTTTTCGTCTCGTTCATTTCTTTCGGTCATTTTACTTTATCAATATGTTGCGTTTGGCGAACAGGCGCAGTCGCAAGCCTTATCCCCCTCGTTGTGCGCCACCTTGTCGTGATGAGGGGGCTCACCGTGGGATGGCCCGCTGGGGTCATTCTGCGGTGCTAAGAGCGCACAGTTCCTTCTATGGAGGGAACGGGAGCCCGGCGACTCCCTTAGGGACTTGTCCCAATCGTCGGTAGAAGATGGGGACTCCGACTTCAAACCCCAGGTATCTGGACCCGTTAGGCGTGTTTTTCACGCCACCGGGATAGAGGAGTAAACCTCGAGAAAAAATCCGGGACCTAGCCAGTCTCGTTAGCACGCCGGTGTTCCGGCATAACGACTGGCCTCCCATTGCACGTGGGGAGGTGCAGCGACTCACACCGTAACCTCAAGCATGGGGCCGGGGGCCGGTGCTTGCACGGGCCGCGAGAGTGGTAAAACCTTTATAAAAAGACCCGGGTTGGTCGGACTCATCAGCCATGGTAGGCAACCGACCTAGGAGAGGAAAACTCCGAGAACAAACCACAGGATTGGAGGAGGGGGAGGTGCGCTGCTCTTTCCTTCGGTTGTACCCGGACTCTGTGCGTTCGATCGGGGGTCGGCCTTCCCCGCGCTCGCGCGCCATCACACACACATATTCACACACACACACACTCTTGGTCCCCGCACTTTCTGGGCGCCTTCGTCGCTGCGAAGCTGCTCGGAAGTCGGGGGCCATGCATGCATCCGGCGGGGGGCTCTTGCGCATCATATTGAAGCGTGGGAAACCACTTCCCGCCTGCATTCACACACATACTCACTCATCATTCATACACATATACACGCCATTCTCACACACACTTTCACCACATTTACACCCGCCTGGGTGGGGACCTGTGGTCCGCCCCCGAGTCTGGGTTGCCCGGGCCGGCATGTGGTGGTGAGGGGGCGGCGGCTGCGCCGGGACGCGTTTCCCGGGGGAATCCGTATTCTACCTGGGGGCGCGCTTTCGATGTACGACATCGCTCGTGATCCGCCGCATGTCGGGCCTCATGCAGGCGGGTGGCGGGGCGGGTCTCCCTCTGGCCGGTCGGTGGCGTGCGCCGAGCGGGCCAGTCTTTTTGGGGGCCCATGAGGCGTGCGCGCCGATTTGTGTGTGGGGGTCTGGGACAATAGCGCGGAAGTCTCAAGCCAAGGTGGAAGGCATCGTGCCGAGGGCTGAATGGCCGCAGAGACTTTAAAAATGTGTGGTCGCAAACGATCCCTGTGGGGCACCTGGCGCAACCCCACAGTATACTAGTCGCCTTACCTCGGCAAAGAGGCTCTGCCGGGGTGGACAGATGTTTCCTACCACAGTCGTGGCATAGATATGGAGACATTTAAAGACAAAAATAAAAACACAAAGCGGGACGAACCGAATAACGATGACATAAACATTCAAAAAGGAATAGTGAGGGCATTGAAAGGAACGGAAGATGTGAAAGGACCAATGGCCGCCCAAGCAACCGCGACCGACAAAGGGGGTGTCGGGCAACTTCAGCGCGACGAAAGGACGTCAGCGCATAGCAGGAAGTCCTCGCCTGCCAGCGCCAAAAGGAAGGAAAGGGAGGCGTTCTCGTCCTCGAGTGAGAGCGGCGAGGACGGGGACGCCCCTTTTAGAACCCCGAGGGGGAAGTTGAAAGGAGGACCCGGAGAGGAGGCCGGGATATCGCCCTCGAGTGAGAGGGTGGAGGTGGGAGAAGCTGCTAAAAGGGCGAAGGGAAGGCTAAGGAAAGTCAGGAGGAGGGGCGTGGCCACCCCTGACAAGGACCTCTTGAGAAGGTACAGCCGGCTTCTCAATGAGGTCAAAGTTTTCAGAGGAGAAAACCTGAGGCTCAGGAAGGATTTGGAAAGGATGAGGAGGAAAACATTACCCCCTCCTCCTTCTCCTGCTCCCGGCCCGCCGCCTCTTAGCCCGGTGCTTGGGTTCATGAGGAGAGTGGCCGAGAGAGCGAAAGAGAAGGGATTCCCCTGACCGTCCGCGTGGGACCGGGCAGCGGGACGATCCTCGGCAAGAAAAGACGCTTCTCCCTCCCCCACTACGGGGGGGGGGGGGAAGAAATTTTGGAAAGGTTGCCAGGGTTGCTGGAGAAATTAATTCCAGCCATGGTATAAAGACAAGGGTATGCTCATGCGCATGACCAATCAGCGGTTTTGTTCTTGATTACGTCATAACAAGCGCCAAATTTAAAGCATATAAATTTGACATTAGTAATTTTAAAAGAATTTTTGGTTAAATAATATATTAATTTGATTAGTGTGAATAATGGATTAGAAATAATCTAATTTTAAATGCAGGTATAGGATTAATCAACACACACACACACATTAATACTAGAATTTTATTTTTTTATTAGTAAATTTAATTAATTTTTTTTTTCGTTTTCTTAGTTTTGAAGCAACAAGTTCTTTATTTATTTTGTTAATTCTAATATAAGTTCTAGTCCTAATTAGGCATAATATCACCTCTTTCGGAATATCGGCGTGTAATTTGGGTGATATTAAGTTGTACAAAGTTTTAAAAATATATTTTTCCTTACGTAGAATTGTACCGTGGAATTTTTCAAATTCTGTATTTACTATCCTAGCAGTCTGCAACCACTGTTCCAAGGGATACATACATTTTCCGCGTGAAATAAATTGAAGCCAACTTATATCGCTGGGAACATCCATGTGTCTCGTTTCTAAACCTAGTGTGCTATATTTGTTTTTAAACCGAAATGCAACGTATCCTGCTACATATTTTAATGCCTCTTCTTCTATGATGTCACTTATATCTAATTTATCTAACGATAACAATAGCTGTTCTTCTTCATAAGTTGGAGTGAAAGAACATAGTTCAAATGAAATACAATTATTATTTTCGCATACGCACGATTTATTGCAGCAATGCATAGATTTTTCTTCATTGATTTGTTCCCTACTATCTAACGATGCTTGCATATTTATTAACAAAGATTCGTCAAGATCGGGAGAAGAATGGTCGATTTCTTCGCTTTCTTGAATATTGATTTTGATGATAACAAATCACTTGAATGTTTACCTAAAATATAGCGCTTTAAACGAAATTTGAAGTCTAGAGCATTCGGGTGATCGTAAGTGGCTCCCAATGATCGGATAAAAGAAAAGAAGTGTTCCAGTAAGTCCTGGTTTAAGCGGTACGTCGTTATGTAAGAAATATCGTAGGTGTCATATTTCTTCTGTAAGTACGGCAGTAACTGTTGCAAGGAAGTGTTGCTTACGCAAATTCCTTTTTGAAAGCTCAATATATTCTTATGCTTTCCGATTCGGCATTCGCTTATAAATGCAGTCATTTGATCTAATATTTCATTTTGTTTCTGGATATGCACACCATAAGCACATTTTCCTTCTACTTTATAAAACTTGGATTTAGCATTGAATACGTCGAACCAGTCATTGCAGAGCTGAATAAACATAACGGTATCTTGAACCTCAATGTTTTGCAAAAAGCCTTTTTCAGAACACCATCTTATTGCATGTGCTGTTGTATTAGACAGTAGCTGCGCAACAGGCAAAACCTTTTGCCTATCTGAACCTTGTACGGTTAAATAATCATCTGTAATTTTGTGTGCTATTTTCAAATCTTTAGAATTTAAAGATATCAATTTCTGAATAACTGAGCTTTCTATTTTTTTTCCTTTCCAATAGAAACCATCATCAAGAAAATGATTTCTTAGCAACTTCAATAGATGCGGCATATCTGCAAACACAAATATTTGCAAGTCATTGCAAACTGGATTCTGAAAATAACATTTTTTAGGATGCATGCCAATCTCTAATTCCAACCACAATTTCATATTTCCTGGTCCCATATCACTCGTTACAGCTACCACTGTATATTCAGAATCATGCAATTTTGAAATGATCTCAAAAAGAGTGCTTACATCTATCGATTTATCATACTGATAATAAATAGGCTGTTTCCAGCTCGAGAAAAGGCTACGTACCATTACGCATTGACAGGTCCTATAAGGACCAATAACTTGTTCTGTTTCCCGATCTATACTTATTTTATTACTTAAATACATTTCGTCAAATGTAAGCACAACTAGTTTTTCGACATCAGACATGCATTTTTTCTTAGCTTTCATCACATCAAGCACAACAAAAAGAACACCTGTCTCAATACGAACTCGGTTTGCCCACCTTCAAAGTGTTGACAAGCCAGGAAGCGGTATTTTCATGACATTTTTCATGTATCGGTATCCCTTTGGGCTTGCACACCGCAACGATACAGCATTCGTGATGTCTACGGAAGACCACTTGACTTTACTCAATGATGGATTTAACAAAAGTCGGATCTGTCCTGGAGTAAAAAATTTTCCCAGCAGCTCATACATTCTGTTTTCGAAGCGTTCATTTTCTGTTTTTATCCGTTGTTCAAGTTCGTAAACCTTTGCTTTCATCGCAGCGTTCTCGAGTAAAATGTCTTCTCTAAAAATATAAAATAAAATTAATAAAGTAAGTATATATAATTGTAAGTAGTAAGTATATAATTGTAAATTTCTTCAAAGATTTACTATGATTTAATGCTTTTTTTATTACATTGTGTCTTATAAAACTTACATTTTAGAAAATGGCAACACTTTATTATCTGTGGATACTGTGGATGATGAAGCATCACCAGATACTGGCGAAAACACTGGAAATGCTTCAATAGTTATTGAAACGTCACTGGTTCCTGACAAAGGCACTACTTCAGTCAACGAAGCATCACTCGACATTTGCTGAGACATTTCTTCGTGGAATGTATTTGCAACTGATACTGGTAGAGGCACTGCTATATAAGAGGCTCTTGCAGTTGACAAAGCTGCCTGATCAAACTCATCCTTGGTTAAAACACTAGATGTTGGAGGAAGATGCAATGTAGGAATAGCATCCAAATGTAACTTTTTCCCTTTACAAGGACTATAATGAAGCATTTATTGCTGCAAAGACTTCACGAAGCACGTTTCATCAAAATGCTTAGAACATATCCTAGCTAGACAAACAAAAAAATAAACTTATATTATTAACAATGTTGGTGTACAATTTGCATAGTGTCGGTATATAATTTGCTTACAACAATTCCTTATAAAGGGAACAAGTCAGTTGCAAATACATTCCACGAAGAAATGTCTCAGGAAAACGTTTTTTAGAAGTTGCAAAAATACTTTAAATTCAAAGTTTTGCTGTAAATTTTTACAATTTTACTGCAAACTTTTAGTTCTATTACTAAATTTTTTAGGTTAACTACGAAGTAAAGCTACTAATAAAAAATATTTTTGCGAAGTTAAAAGGCGTTTACCGTTAGGGATTAAGAACAAAAAGTTGTAATAGTTGTTGTAAAAAGAGTGTTTGCTCTTAATAAATAAATAAATAACAAAACTTACCAGTTTGAACGTTCACATCTTTTCCGCATGCTTTGCGCCACTGTTCAGCAATTTCGAGGTCTTTTGGAAAAGTAAAATATTTAATATTACTTTTCTCAATTTTCCTCGTTTTTGCCAAATAATTATCGCATCCTTTCACTGTACAAGTCATCGTAAAAACTTTAGCTCTTCGATTTGTGCTATGCATGGACGCTATATGAATTACGGCCGAAAACAACCAATCGCGTTCTCGCATCAAAACCAACCAATCCGCGTATACCGAAATGTGACGTAGTCAAGAACATGCGCGGCACAAGACCAGTTTTAAATAAATAATGAGCATACTCTTGTTTTTATACCATGATTCCAGCAATCCTGGCAAAGCTGGGGCTGACCCCACCCCCAGGTACAACAACAAGAAGAGAGTTTCCCCCTCCTAAAAAGGAGAGGAAGAGGGGCAAGAGGGGAAAAATGGCCAAGGCCGTTCTCCCTTTTTCCGCCGCCCCCTCAAAGGGAACCCCAGGTCCCCGTCGGACCGGAGAAGGACTACCCGCAGCCTCTGCGAAACCGGCAGCTGCGAGGAAGGGGGAGCCCCCCCCCCCCCAAAGCAACAGAGCGCGTAAGTCCCTCCTGCCACCCAGACCTGGGCGAAGGTGGTGGGAAGGAGAGAGAGGGCGAGAGCAGCACAACCTGCAAAAGGGCAGGACAGTGGGAAAGGCCCGGCCAAACCCGCGCCCCCAAGTGCCCCGAAGACCCAGAGACCCCCCAAAACGGCGGCGATTACGATTACGTGTCCGCCGGGGAAATATTCCAGAGTCATAAGGGAGGCGAGGGGCAAAATCGCCCTCAAGGATTTAGGGATCGGCGATCTGAGAGTCGGGAAGGCCAAGACGGGCGCCACCATCCTGGAAATTCCGGGCCCTGAGGGCGGTAAAAAAGCAGACGCGCTGGCCGAAGCCCTTAAAAAAGTGTTTGAGGGGAGGGAAGGAATCAGGGTTGTGAGGCCCGCTAAAAAGAGGGAACTGCGGATCCGCGACCTCGATGAATCGCTTGATCCGAGCGAGGTCGCAGAAGCAGTGGCCGAGGTGGAGGGATGCCCTCCCTCACTGATCAGGGTGGGATCAATCTGGCCATCCCCCTATGGCATAGGCGTGGCCTGGGTGCAGTGTTCCCTCTCAGCGGCAATCAAGGTCGCGGAGGCGGGACGCATCCAAATCGACTGGGCAAAGGTAAAGGCCTCCTTCTTAAAGGAGAGGCCCTTACAATGTTACCGATGCCTGGAGAAGGGGCACGTGCGGGCGAATTACTCGGGCCCTGTGGATAGGAGCGGGAGCTGCTATAGGTGCGGCTCGACCGTGCACCTGGCACGGGATTGTGCGGCCCCGGCGAGCTGCCTTATATGCAGGGAGAAGAGGCTCTGCCACATCCACAGAGTGGGGGGCCCAGCATGCAGGGCTCCTAGGCCGAAGACGAAGGCGGGAGGAAGGAACGTCACTGCGGGCGCGGCTTTGGCCCCCGCGTCCGTCCCTGCAAGAAAGAGCAAGGAGGTGGGCACATTGGGCGCGGCCTTGACCCCCGCACCCGCCTGAAAAGCAGTCGCGGAGGCGACTTCAGAAGAGGACGAGATCCCCTGAATCAAGCCGAAGGAAGAAAGGCCCAGGGACCGAGGAGATCGCCGAACTTAGGCGTCTCTCCTCGGCCACCAGGCGCAGATTCCTGCGTGTACGCAGAAGGGGGTATCACGCCGAAGTGACTATAGCTCTGGAGGGTTTTGTGCTGCGCGAAGCGCCCTCCGAGCCGCCATCGGGAAAGCGAAGGCCAGGGCTTGGAAGGAGTTGACCTCCACCCTGGACCGGGATCCGTGGGGGTGTCCCTTTAAAATAGTTCTCAAGAAGTTGAGACCAAGGGCGCCCCCGACTGCGGAGAGACTGAAGCCGGAACTCCTCGGGAATATTGTGGACACATTGTTCCCAGTGGGGGGAACTGTCATTCCTCCCCCCACGGTTGGGGAGGTGTAGCCCGAGGAGCCGGCAGTCTCGGCAGAGATGTCCGCAGTGCGGGCCAGGCTTGGCGGTGCGGCCAAGGCGCCTGGACGGAATTCCCGGCAGGGCATGGGCCCTGGCGGCAAGGGTGTTGAGTGACCGGCTGGGGCGGCTATTTACCGTTTGCCTTAGGTCCGGCATCTTCCCCTCGCGGTGGAGGAGGGCAAATCTGATCCTCCTCCACAAAAATGGCAAGCCGATGGAGCAACCCTCCGCATACCGGCCTATATGCCTGCTGGACGAGGCGGGTAAGCTCTATGAGCGTATTATCGTAGGGCGCCTCGTTCAGCACCTGTCTCGGGGGGGGGTTTCACATTGAGCGAGAGGCAGTACGGCTTTCGGGAGGGGCGGTTTACCGTGGATGCAATACGCCACGTTCGCTCCTTCTCGGAGGCCGTAGTGAGGAGGGAGGAGAAGGCACTAATGGTATCGCTGGATATCGTGAACGCCTTTAACTTCCTCCCCTGGGACTGTCTGGGGGCAGCGTTCGAACATCTCCAGCTGCCACCATACCTCCGGGCGGTCCTGTGGGACTACTTTCGGGGCTGGACTTTCTCATATAGGAATGGGAACGGCAAGGTACGTGAGAGGCTGATGTACCGCGAGGTTCTACAGGGGTCTGTTTTGGGCCCGACACTGTGGAATCTCGGGTACGACGTAGTGCTTCGGTCGGCCCTTCCCCCGGGCTGTGACGTCGTCTGTTACACCGACGACACTCTTGTCATGGCTCGGGGGGAGGATTGGAGAGAGGCCGCGGCTGTAGCAACCGCAGCCGTAGCGAGCGTAGTGCGCGTTATACGGGGCCTAGGGCTACAGGTAGCTCCTCAGAAGACAGAGGCCCTGTTCTTCTATGAGAAGGCATGAGGGAGACCACTCCCGACACATATCAACGTCGGAGGGTCCCGTATCCCTGTGGGGTCCAAGATGAAATATCTGTGCCTCACCCTGGATGGACTCTGGAAGTTCACACAGCATTTCGATGCTCTCGCTCCTAGAGTGAACAGGATGGCGAACGCGTTGTGTCGCCTCCTGCCCAATCTCGGCGGTCCAGGTGCTACAGTTAGGCACCTTTACACGAACACCGTCCGGTCAGTGTCTCTTTATAGGGCACCGATTTGAGCAAGTGACCTGATGGCCAACAAATGCGCCAGTGCCTTGGTACGCAAGGCCGACAGGCGTATGGCCATCAGAATCGCCCGTTGTTATCGGACGGTGTCGTACGTGGCGTCCACGACCCTGGCGGGGGTGCTCCCGTTCGACCTAGTCGCTGCTTCGCGCGCCGAATCCTCTATCGGTGCGCGGTTGAGGTCGGACGGAGTGGCATTTCCCCGGAAAACATCCCCAGGAAAGTGGAAAAGGAGAAAGCGAGGGCCCGGAGGTGGGCGCTCAGGGAGTGGAAACACCGACTGGGCGAACACAATACTCCGGGTCTTCCAGGACTGAGGACCGTCGAGGCCATTCAGTCCTGCCTACTGGAGTGGGTAGGCAGAAGGGGAGGAGGAATTTTGTTCTACATGGCGCAGGTTTTCACTGGGCATGGCTGCTTTGGTGAATACCTGTGCCGGATTGGAAAGGAGCGCACTACGCAATGTCACCATTGCGCGGCCGACCGGGACTCGGCGCAGCACACGCTCGAAGAGTGCTCGGCGTGGGCCGTGGAGCGTCGGGTCGAGATGGTAGGCGAAAACCTCTCCCTCCCTTTCCTTGTTAGGAGAATGTTGGAGGGGGAGGGTGTGTGGGAGGCGGTTTCCTCCTTCTGCGAAACGGTTATGTCTTGGAAGGAGGAGGCCAAGAGAGAGAGGAGAGGGAAAGAAGGGTCGACCTCTTCCCAGAAAAAGAGAAGGGGCCGGTCGATTAAGGCCATGCCCTCCGCCACAGTATATACAGTAGCGCAACTCTGTGTCGGCACCTTTGATGTTTATAAAGCCTAAAATGAGTGCGCATGCGCGAAGTCAGCGAGTAAATCCAGTACCGCCATTTGAACTTCCTTTTTCTTTTTTCTCCTTGCTTCGTTTTTTTTTCTTTCCCACTTATTTCTAAATCTAAAAGAAACGAATTTTAATAGAAATTATGTTATTATTATAAAAATAAATTGTTATTAATGTAATATACAGTAAAAAATAAAAAAGTTGCAAGATTTGTAAAATAATATATAATATAATGTAAATGTATATTAGAGAGAAAGCAAATAATAATGAAATATATGCCATACATAAATATAAGTAACAAAAATTAATAAATTAATAATAATGTATATATATTTATATACTTAATAATTTATTAATAAAGGAAAACACAATTATAATACAATATTAATTTATAATACAATATGTTTATTTATTAATTGTAATACAATATTTATTAAGCAAAATAAAAATGTATTTTTCAATAATATACTACATTTTATAATAAGTATTTTATTTTGCAATTAAAATAAAAGTAATCCTTATTAAAATTTAATATTAATTAAATATTTTCTTAAACTATAAAACTTACAAACTTACAAACATTTACAAAGTTACAAGATATAAGAAATATATGTTTAATATAAGTCATAAATTATTTTAACTTTTTCTTCTTCAACTCTATCAATTGTTCATACCTCAGCTACTCGATCCACCTCGATATGAATAAAAAAAATAGAGAAAAAGAGAAAGAGAAAATCTTTATACATGAAATTAATTGTTTTCTTCAATTGTTGATTTCGCTTGCTTGTTCAATCCTAGAGAAATAACAATTTAAAATTATAACAATTATAGTATACATATTTAATAAATTATACTAATAAACTATATGTTACAGCACACACATGCAATAAAATAAAATAGTGTGCACTTATCTAATAAAACTATAGTACAGTAGGAAGAATTTAAACATAAAATTATATTAAAGCACTAACTTATAAACCTTTGCAATTAAAGAATATTATAAAATTCACAAAATGTAATTAATAAAATAAATTATTAAGATAAAATGTTAATAATAAGCAAAATAAGCAAAGCATCTTAAAGCATTAATATGAATCATATTTAATAATACTATATATATATTGCAGTACACAACATGCAAAATCAAACGCACACTTATCAAATAGAAATATATAATGCAATAGGTGAATGCAATAGAAACAAGTGAGAAGTTAACACACAAACGCATATGCATAAGCATAAATGCATATTATAAAAATAAGACTGTAAATATAAAAATCATCAAATATTATACAAAATTTATAGATGTAAAATATTTAAAAGTTTCATATTTCTACTACTAGTACTTTTGCAAGATTTATTATGTTCAGATAATGTATAATAAATACGCATTCGGAGAAACAGTTTTATCAAAAAGTCTACAGGAAAATTTGGACATGTCGGTTCAAAAGAGACAGCTTGCGCAAGTTGAAATAAATAACCGCCAATATTTTTTTTAAAACAATTATTTTCAAAATTTGTTACAAAGATTTCTTCCAATTTATGTACATAAGAACAAAAATTATTATTTGCTACATGCAAATTTCCAAATTCATTGTCTTGTTCATTTATATAAGCTCTAAAAGAACAATATAAAGTAGTATCATCTAATACAGTCTTATTTTCATTTACATAGGATGTACATGCTTGACATGAATGAATTTCCGTACATTTTTTAATTAAATATCCGCATACATATTTAAATGCATTTTCCTCTGACAGATCCATAGCATAATAATCATGATTTGGAATATCTATAATTTTGAGTGGTGGAGATGAAATAATTTTTGTGCATTTATTTAAATATGGTGTTCTAATAACATTTAACATTTGATCTCTATCTTTACTGCAATTCTGTGCTTCTGAGTATTGTAAAAATTTAACACTGAAAAGTTTTTTAAAAGCACGCTGAAATTGTATAGGTGTCGGATTTAAACAATTGCCACTTTGTTGCCTTACAGTACCAAAGAAATTTTCCAAGCAATCTTGATTAATTCTACGTGTTTGAAGAAAAGGAAAATCATTACATTTTAATTTATCCCATAATAGCATTATACTTCTAATTGTAATCTGCCAGGATTTAAAGCATTTTACTGTCACGTGCGAACCATTGGCTTTAATAACTTTAATATGTTTTAAGAAAAATAACATTTGTTCTAAAAATTTAATTTGTTTTTCACTACCAGTAAAAACTTTTCCATATTCTTTTGGACTATTAATAGTTGAAGAATTTAAAATATCAAACAGTTTATCAAAATGATCTATTAAATCTATAGTGCCAACTGCTTCGCTTGGTAGAAGACCGCAAGACATTTGCGTGCACATTCCAGCAGCTACTCGATTACTAAATATTTGGACAGCATATTTCACCTTCATTCTTTGAAAATTATTTGGCTCAATATGACATTTAGATAATTTAGGAGCCATTTTCATCCATTGCTTACTGTCTGTTATAAAATTCAACAATATGAGACCATGAAGCTTTTTTATTATTAAATTCAAAATTATATTTCAATAAATTGTTACGCGTTGCTTTCATTAAATGAGGAGTATTAAAAATATAAAATACTTCTTCTTTATCTACTAAGAAGGTCGAATTTTGTGTCGAAATGCCCAATTCTCGAGATAGCTGTATAAAATTAGATCCCATATCAGTAACTAATGCATGCACTACAGCACCACAATCACGCAATTTTATTATAATATTAAATATTAAATCTTTTAGAACAGTGCTCTGACATGTTGTTTCTACAAAACAATAGCAAACAGGAAGCTTCCAATTTCCTGCAATACTACGTGCCATTATAACTAATGTACTTTTAGCAAGTTTACTTGATTTTTCATAACCCGTATCTTGAAAACCTATTATTTCATCACGCGATACATTATAAAATAAATGAGCTTTTAAACTCATTTTATCTACACATAATATGTAATGCTTTTCTAATGATGCTGATGATTTTAATTTTAAAGTTAGAGCATCAAAAATTTAATCATTAATTCCAGGAATAATATTCCACGATTGCGTGAATAAGTGAAGTGAGCGAATTGAAGGCAAAGCAAATTCCTTCACCATATTTTTATAATTACGCGGGCTAGAAAAGAATAATAATAATGCAAACTGTTTAAAATCGTTATCATATCGTCTTCCACGTTTATTTTTCGTCAGAGCATCGATCTGCGCAGTTAATAATTTTTCAAAATTTCCGCTAAATACCTTATTGCCTAATTTGCGAATCTTGATTATGTCGCTTTCTTCTTCTTCCGGTGTCTTTATTTTCTGCTGTTCCAGTTGTTTTCTCAGCCGTCGAACAGTCTGTTGTAATTTCTTCTTTTGCTTCCTTAATTTAAAGATTTTGGATTGCAGCTTCTTCTTTCGCGGACTATCCTTTCCTGTAGATTTCTGCTGCTGGCTGCATACTGGACGTACTCTATAATACATCCAAAATTAGATAACAGCAGAAAACAAAATTTATGAAAAAAATTAATTTTACAAATAAAAGCATTAAAATATAAAGTAAAATATAAAAATATTTTTATAATACTTATTTATTAGCAAATTTATATTTTATATGTAATTATATTTAAAAAAATTTATATTTATTATACATAATAATTTCTTATAATACATAAAAACTTACGGTTCAATTTCGGCAATTACATCAATATGATCAGGCGATGATTGAACATTTTGTGCATGACTGAAAAATATATAACATAATTTAATGATACCATTCTCACATTTGAAATAAAGAAAAAGTATTTCATATATATTACACATTTCATATATATTACTGTTACCTTTCTTCATTTTCTTTTTGTTGGTTCTCTTCTCTTAGTATAGGCTCTATTTTTCCACATGTATTTCTACAAAACAATTCATGTGTTATAATATGTCATAAAATATTTTATCATTATTATATCATAAAATATTTCATCATTATATAAAAAAAGCTAATAATATATTTAGATTTCATTTACTGATATCTCTCCTCTTGTTCAACTACATTTTCTTCTTTTTCTTGCAATTCTTCTATTTGTGTTTCTTCTTTTACCGCAGGTTGTATTGCAGCTTCTGCTTCTGTATTCCTAAAAAAATTAATACATTAAAAATTTTTTAATTTTATATTTTTTATAAGAAATTCAAAAAATAGCTTATTTTTTATATTGTCTTTGATTAATTAAATTATTACTATAACTCTTTAATATTTTAATAATATATCAAATACTATATATATATATATATATATATATATATATATATATATATATATATTATAAAACTAAATTACTTTTAACAACAAATAATAAAAGTTATACATAAAAATTAATTCAAAAACTTACCCAAAAAATATAGTTGGTACAGCATCTGGATGTAAACGAACTGTGGTCTTTCTAATAAACCATTTTTCTTCAAAATGTAGGTGGCATAGTCTACAATTGTTATACGTATAACTTAGACCTTTTTGTTCTAAATCCCGTCTGTTAGCTGCTCTTATCCATTGCAACCACCTGTATATACATATAATAATAATAATTTGTTAATATAAAAAGAAACGTATATAAATTGACAAACTTGTAAAAACAATTTTTAAAACTTTATGTATAATATTTTTATAAGATATATGTGATTAAAAAAATACATTTTTTACAAATAATAAATAAAAAAATACCTGTCATGTTTCTTTGGAAATCTAAAAAAATGTCGTTTTTCCACATTGACATTCATACATTTAAATACAGCGCACCACTGCTTTCCTTTTTTGTTCATTTTAAAAAATAATTATTATTTTTTAGAAAACACGAACAACAGCAACACCTGAAACAAAGCTAAGATCAAAATGCTCCTACAGGAAAATAGAAAATCTATATAAATATTTATATAGGTTAACTATTTTTTTTAAGGATAATGCTTCAATCAGTTTTCACTACTTAGTAATGTCACTAAAATCACTTGCACTTCCACTACTTTACTTTCACTACACAACACAACACTATTTTTGATCGCTTGCTTTTTTTAACTCTGCATTTAAATATCTTGCCAGCAAGAATATACAAATATTCGTACGGTTTTTTAAATGCTGAGAAAGAGTAACAGAGAGAGAGCGTAACGAAGAAAGAGGAAGTGAGAGAAAAGTTCAGATGGCGGTACTGGATTTACTCGCTGACTTCGCGCATGCGCACTTATTTTGGGCTTCACAAATTTCCGAGAGTTGCGCTACTGTATATACTGTGCCTCCGCTCTCTGGCGCCAACAACGCACCAAGGTAGTCACGGGGAGGGGAGATGGGGGAGCTTAGCGACCTTTCCCATCTCTCACTCCGGCAGGTTCCGGGGGGTGGTCCGCTGGGATCCCTTTTCGGAGTCTGTTGTGTACGGTTCCCTCGCTGGAGGGAACGCGTTGAGCCCAGCGACTCCGTCAGGGACTTGTCCCAATCGCTGGTAGGAGACGGGGACTCTGATTCCAAACTCCCGGGTGCCTGGACCCGTTAGGCGTGTTATTCACGGCACCAGGATAGAGGAGTAAACCTCGAGAAAAAATCCGGGATCTAGCCAGTCTCATTAGCACGCCGGTGCTCCGGCATGACGGCGGGCCCTCCATTGCACGAGGGGGGAGGGGGAGGGGCGTGGCGATTTACACCGTAACCTCAAGTATGGGGCCAGGGGCCGGTGCTTGCATTGAGCTTGCACGGGCCGCGAGGGTGAGAAACCTCTATAAAAAGATCCGGGCAGGACAGGCTCGTCAGTCTTGGTCGACAACCGTCTTAGTAAAAGGAAAATCACGATAAATACACCCGGAGAAGACAACTCCGTGAACAAATTACATATGATGGTATACGCATGTCAGACTACAAGAAGAACTTACCACAGCAGGGTTTCGGATGCCCAGCTGCCGGTGCGGATGGGGTTATTGTCCCTGCCTCCGCCGCGTTGTTATCGGACGAAGGGCCAACCGCGAGGTCTACCCCGAGCCTCGCGGTGGAAGCCATTATCGGTGGTTTCTCCTCGGAAGAGGAGATAGAGGTAGGGAAGAATGTAGCCCCTTCTACTGTGGAGGGCCTCCCGTTGGAGGATTTAGTGAGAGATAGGGGCGGGGGAACCCTTGTTAGGAAAACTCGCAGCCTCCCCCCCCCCCCAAGGACAGGTCTAGGCCCAGCGCGCTCTCTTCAAAGGGACGCGGGAGACCGGCGGCGGCTGCTTCGCAAGGGGCGGGGCAGGCCCCGCAAAGACGGTTCGGGCCCTTTCAGGCCCTCCCCCGGTGCTCTCGTCGGATTCCGACTTCGACGGGAAAGAGAGAGCAACCGCGGGGATCTCGACGGCAGGCAGTGCAGCAGAGGGCACTGCACTGCCTGGTGCCGGCAACTCTAGGAGGGGGAGTCCCCTCCCGGAGATCATCCCGCCGGCCTTTACCGGCCCCCAGAAGAGGAGGGCCGAGGAAGTTATAGGGCTAATGGAGAGGGGCACGTCGGAGGAGATGCTGGTTAGCATTTACCGGGTGCTCCTCTTCATTGAGGAGATACGCCAGAGGGCCGCTGGACTTAAGGGCGAGCTCAGTGGCAAACTTAAGTTCGGTGTATATGTCCTCAGAAAGGTCGTCCGAATTTTGGCCGGGCGGGCCTCAGAGGGGGGGGGGGCCTCGGCTTTTGGCGCAAACGGGTCCAGACGCTGGAGAGGGACATGGAGTCCCAGAGGTCAGAGAATGGCCGTCTCCAGCGTCGGATCCGCAAATTACAGGCGGAATTAGCCAACATGCGGGCCGGCGAGAAGCCTGTCTCGCCGGTGGTGGAAGGATTTCCCCCTAGCCCTGGGCCGGCAAGGGGAACCACCATGGAGGTGGTCGTGGTCGGAGCTTGGTCCCCCCGTCTCCCGTCGGGTGATCCGCATATTGCGCGAGCCTGGCGGGCATCGCCGAGACCCTTAGAGGGTTCGGTGACCGCCTCAAAGGGCTGGAGGACAGGGCAGCAATGCCTCCTCCTTCGCCAACAGCCCCTGCCCTCTCCCGCTCTCGAGAACCACTCGTTGGGGGGCAATCTAGGGCAAAAGGAGAGGAGGGAGGAAAAAGGAAGGAGCCACTGGGGTTGCGGTGCTTCGGGGGGCGGGGTATGTTTCCCCGTCTCCGTCGGAGGTTTCCGCTGGCTCTGCCGCCCCCCCTCCTCCTTCTGAGGCGACGAGTGCGCCGGAAGCAGTAGAACCCGTGTCGTGGTCCACTGTGGTCCGGCGCAAGAGAAGAGCGGGTAAGGCCGGTGGACGGCTAATCCTCCCTAGTCACCCCTCTGCCGTGCCCCCAGCCAGGCAGGTCCCTGTGAAGGCGGCCCCCAAGAAGGCAGCGCCCAAAAGGAAGGCGGCGGCGGCTAGCAAGGGCCGGAAGCGCCTCCCGCGCACGGCGGCAGTCTTGCTGACCGGCCAGGGTAACCTGGCCGAGGCAATGGCCGCCGCGAAACAAAAGATCTGTCTCGAGAACCTAGGCCGGTTTACCGATATAAAAGCGCGGAGGGCCTTCAACGGGGGTCTCCTTTTGGAGATCCCCGGAGGTCAAAACGCGGAGGTCGAGGCAAGTCGCCTCCGCGATGAAGACTGTTCTCGAGGAGTTCGAAGAAGTGACGGTCTCGCGCCCCTCGAAAAAGCTCGACCTCCGCCTCACGGGGGTCGAGGAGTCGGTCTCCGGGGAAGAGATCCGCCGTGCTATTGCTAGCATTTGTGGATGCTCTGAACCGGAGATTCGTTTGGGTCCGATGCGCCCGGCCATCTGGCGTGTTCGGACAGTTTGGGCTCAATTCCCAGCGAGAGCGGCGGTGAAGGCAGCGGAGGCTGAGGCCATCAAGATCGGATGGACTTCCGTACGGGTGGAGCTGCTTAAAAGCAGGCCCACCCGATGCTTCCGTTGCCTGGTAAGGGACCATGTGCAGCAGAGGTGTCCGTCCGTGGTGGACAGGGCCCTCTGCTGTTTTAACTGCGGTGAGACGGGGCACAAAGGGGGGGCATGTCAGCGCCCCGCCCGGTGCCCTATATGCGTGGTAGCGGGAAGGAAGGCGGACCACAGGGCGGAGTCGGAGTTTTGTCTTCCGGTCTCCCCTGTGCTTCCGGGTTCCTCCACCAAATCGAAGACAGCTCCTCCCCCAGGGCGCGGTGAGGCCACCACGCGAGTAATTCCGTGCGTGGTCCTTACAGATATTGGGGGAGTGAAGCCACCGCGGGCGGAGTCTCCTGAGTCGGGTCCCAGCAGAGCCGGTTCGAGCGAGGGCGTCAGGGTCACGAGGGCACAGTCCTCAAGGACCCTCGCCGAAAAGCGCCTTAGGGGTAATGGGGGGGGGGAGAAGTCAAGCCTTCCCCTCCAGCCCCAGAAGGTGCGTGCCGTCTCCGCACCTCGGTTACTCCCGGGTAAACCAGGCCCAAGGTGTAGGAAAGGAAGGGGAAGGCCCCTACGGGTCGAGCAGTATCAAACCACCCCCCCTCGGATTGAGGGGGGACACTGGTCGCTGCCCACCGTAGGAGGGACCACCGGGCTGCGGCCCGAAGAGTTTTTACGCGGAGGGTGGGACTTTCCTCCACACATTTTTGGATTGCGCCGGAGTTCCGGCAGTCGGGGGGGGTGGCCGGATGTAATGCGTTGCGGTTCCCGGCCATCCCTCATCAACGGCGGCTGATGGCAGCGTAACGGGGGGGGGAGTTTAGTGGGTAGGCGCCTGGGGGTCTCTCGACTTCGTATCCCGAGTCCCAGACGAATCCCACACTACCTTCTGGCAGTGGATATTTTTCTACATTGCACGCCAGAGGGTATTTTTGGAAGATTCTCCACCCCCGGGGGGGGGGGGCTATTGCCCCCCACACAAAAAAAAAGTTGCAAGCCTTATGCCATTTACTATCTGCAGTCCATCGTCGTTGTTTGGAAAAATTAGAAAGAGCTGCGCATAATGAATACGAATGTTTACAACATCAGAATTTTGATATTGTTAATGTTAGAGCCAATTCAGACTGTCGACGAAGGGCAAATTCTTACGGAATGCAGTCAGACTGAGAAAGATAAAATTTTTGTATCTTCTGATGCATCAGCTGATGATGTGCAATTTGCTTTTAATGATGAGGCATTAAGTTCTTCAGACGTTGCTGAATCCATTTTAGATTGTGATGATGCGGTAGATATTGAGCCTCAAAATATTATTGATAATTTTCAAGAACGCCTTGCTAAAGTCTTCGTACGTAGTAATATGTCTCATACGCAAGTAAATGCTGTTTTACAGGTTGTTCGAACACATCCTTGTTTATCCACATTGCCAAAGGATTGTAGAACGCTTTTAAAAACTCCACGGATCGCGCATCCCACACATAACATTGCAGGAGGTGAATATCTCCACTTAGGATTTGAGGTAGGAATTCTTTCCATTCTTTAACAAACCTCTCCGGAACTGATTCCACTTGATACTTTGATGATAGACTTTAGCACAGATGGTGCCACGCTAGATGGGTAGGGCAAAATTCAAATGTGGCCGATACAAATTAGGATTGCAAATATTCCTCTAAGTAAACCTGAAATCGTAGGTGTTTGACGAAATTCATCAAAATCAACTAACGCAAAGAAATTATTTCAATATTTTGTGAATAAAGTTTGAGATGTATTAAATCGTGGAGGAGTTGTTTTCCATAATCAACTAAAATTGATTAAATTGAGGTGTTTCATAGCTGATTCTCCTGCGCGGGCTTTTGTATTGGGTCATAAAGGTCACGGTAGTCTATTTCCGTATTCGAAATGTTGGATTCGGGGAAATTGGCTTCGTCGTGGAGTAGTAACTTATCGTGGTATTCAGCATAGGCCTCGTACAGACGAAGAGTACAGACATCATATTGACGGAGAACATCATACAGATTCTGACTTTGTTCCGCTTCCTTTGAGAATGGGGTTGGTAACTCAAACGGTCTTTGACTACATGCATACCGTTTGTCTTGGTGTCGTTCCCAAAATAAATAGCGTTCTTATCAATGGAAAATGTAATCCAAGTTTAAAACTTTTAGTCAGATTACTTGAAATTATGACGACCCATCTGCAGCAAGTTAATAATTACTGCTCTAAGAAATTTTTGCGAAAACTGCAATTAATGAAAAGTATGGAGGGTTGAAGGCCACGGAAAATTGCTAACTTCTTTTATATACTGCACCAGTTATTTATTACGGACCCATAAATCCTGCTGCGTACAAATATTTTCATCTATTACATTTCGCCATTCGAGTTCTAATCAGTTTTTCCTTATCGAAAGACCATCTTGATTTTGCACATACAGCATTAAGCATTTTTGTGAATAGAGCAGAAGATATATATGGTCCAGAATTTCTTTCGTACATTACTCATTGTTTTTTATATCTCGTAGATGACGTGAGACGCTTTGGCTCATTGAATGAATTGTTTGTCTCTATATGAAAATAATATGACATTTCCGCAATGCTTGCCGCAAGCCTCATCAATATTTGCAACAAATTGTAAATAGGCGACATGAAAAGTTTCAAATTACACCAAATATTGTAAATGTAACTGAGGAAGTAGTACATTCCAATAGATCCAATAGAATCCTGGGTTAGTCCTGTAGTTTTTGATGCTCCGCTAGATAGTCGCCAGTTTCAAATCTTAGACACAGGAAAATTTCGTATATTGATGAAGGATCAGGATAATATGATAATATTATAAAATTCAAAGGTTTGTCTTGTTCAGAGCATCATTCTCTCGCGTGATCATTATCAGTTGGCGGTTAAAGAGTTTTGCAGAGTTGAAGATTTTTTCGATGTTGGTTTGCCATTGTAGGTTTGTCATCAGTAGGTATCTTCCGATGTTCTTTATTATCTGATGAAGTTGTTATAATAAATCTCAATAAAGTGCAGAGTAAGTGTTTCCACATACTTTATTGGCACAGAAGAGCACTAAAGGGCAAATTTTTGTTAAGATGAATTAACGAGGACGAGGAAGAGGAAAAGAAGCGGACAAGACGTTTAAAGCGTTGCAATTGTTGGATAAGGATATTGAAAAATATCGCACATCTCAGAAATTGCAAAAAAGGGACGTAAAAAACAGACGTACAAGGACATATGACACAAAACATGACCACACCCAAAACTACACAAAAACAGACAGCACTATTATCACAGTCCCCAGTATCATCATCATCCTTGTATGTTCCATCATCATCATTCTGATCCAAACAATCATATAAACACATGCCCCCTCCATTAGCACAATTACAACATAGACCCATATTATCACACTCACCTTCAGTAGCCACTCAATCATTCGTACAAAATATTCCTCCAGCATCAAAACCTACTTCAACGCAGACAAACATTATCACGCTCGCCTACACCATCCAAGCAATCATTCACACAAAACATCCATCCACCATCAAAACCACCACATAAACCACAACATAAACAAACAACGTTTGGACCATCTCCTGTACAACGCAATCGTCTTTCACTAGCCAAACAAGGATATGAAGAAAGGTGGACAAAAGAGGAGGGAACATCCCGTGATATAATGCGATCCCTAAAATAAGTTTCAAAAATGATTACAATAAAGATAGTCGTCTATGTGCACAAATGAAGACATCAAATTTTATTTCAGAGTGATCATGGCGCAACTACGTCGTATGAAAAAACGACAAATTTCTATTAAAAATAAAACCGAGTAAGTATTAATTTTGATTTTACTAAGGAATAGCAAGCAACTTATTGTACACCAGGTCACACAAATGCCTTAACATATGAAGTTGCACGGGTGTCAAGGCATATCGAGTCGGCGTGTTCCGACTCTACATATTTTTACTTTATGACTGGTTATGAACATAACGGCAATGCTGTTTTGGCTATTTCAAAGCAACTGGAGCAATTGATTGATATTATAAATATTAACCTTTATTTGTCAATTGCTCCAGTTGCTTTGAAACAGTCAAAACAGCTTTGCCGCTGTGTTCATAACCATAGTCATGATGTAAAAATATGTAGAGTCGGAACACGCCAACTCGATATGCCTTGACACCCGTGCAACTTTATATGTCAAGACATTTGTATGACCTGGTGTACTATAAATGAATTTTTAATCCCATAATTTCATTTTTTTTTCTACAGTGAAAATGCGAGAACCATTAAACGGTTATTACGAGAGTTTGCAGTGAGGAGATCAGTAAAGCCACAGGGAATTTTGTTTAGAACCGTGGACGATTTTTTGGCCTTCGAAGAAGTTGACAAAGAAATTTGTAATGATTTGGTAAAAATTTTTTCTAAATATATATTGACAGTAATTCAGTTTACTACAAAAATTTTGTATTAGGTGAGGTACTTTATTTACCTTGGATGGACCAATCCAGTTGATTGCACTGCGACGTGAACTAGCCTCGGAATCACGCCAGATCCGAAGGAGCACGCCCAATGGAAATCGGTAACTCGCGAGATCGGCAATAAATGCTCGATTCGGTAACTTACGGTATCGAGAACGGATGCTTGATTCGGTAACTCGCGGTACTCCACGCTCGTCGGGAGCAAGGTAACTCGCGAAATTGGTAACCGGAAATGGGCGCCAGGTGCGAGTAATCGCACCGCGGTATCGGTAACTTTAACAGTTCTCAAAATTGCTCGGCCGCTCCCCGCTCAGTATATGGCAGAGGGGCGCAGTTCTTTTATTCAACGTTAGATATCTGGAGTGAGAGGCGAACACAAGAACAACCCAATAATTACTATTTAACAATAATGTATTTCCATGATTCGGTTACAAGGGTAAAGATGTGTAGATCGTTCGGAGCCGATAAGGCGGAAACAGTTCAATGCGGTCGTAAGGCCATTCGCCCAATAAATTTAGTAGCAAGAATAACGTGCTCTAACTACATGAAATCGCGGAAACGCGAACACGATCATTTGCAGCTGATCCGATGATAACCAGCAAAACAAATAACTTATCTTACGACCATCCGACGCGGCCAGTGAAGGCCAAATAAATAGACTTTAAACGACGGTAGCCTAACGGCCAGAAATGAGATGTCGCGAAACGGCTATTTTACGCGGGCTTTCCCGTTTCTCGCCGAGACGCTAACTTTACGGTAACCGCAATCTCGCGGAGAACGTTCCCGGATCAAAATCCGCCCGCGGACATTCACCCACGGTACTTCCGGTACGGCGATAACGCGACAAAACGGTAACGGAGCGATATCGCAAGAAAGACGGTAGCAATCGGTATCTTCCAAAAAGACGGTAACGGTAGGACAGTACGGTAACTAAACAAACGGTAAACGAAACGGCAACGAGAAGAGACTGTCGGCGCTTAATTCTCGCAAGACGGAGAGACTGTTACGCGATATCCGGAGCCGGCTGGACATGTGGTAATTGAGCGTAATTGAGCGCTCACGGTATCAAAAACTACGGTTAATGGTGTGAGAGACACTACATATAAAACAAACTCACGCTACCAGCCATCACCGGACGGAACTCTACGGCTACCCGAGAGGCGGCTTACAATGAGTGGACGTCTTCGGCGTCTTCGGTGTCGTCGGGCTGAGTCCTGGATGTCGTCCTCGCGCACTTGCGGCACACCGAACAGTGGCTCTTTTCGGCTCTGCATGTAGATCCTTTCCAAATCCGCGTCGCCTTCTTGCGCATCCTGCCGATTTTCCGAAAAGGGGGGGCTCCTGAGAACCGCCCACAGTTCATCCAGGGCGCCCCCCCCCCCCCCCGCTCTCTGTGGTTTCCTCAAATCCTTTGGCCGATAATGTATTGATGAGTCGATGTTCCCGGAAGAGACTGGTTAGGCTGGCCGGGCCATATTCCGGTCCTTCCGGGTGCAGCATCTTCGGAGCCCTCGAAGCCGTCTGCAGCCGGGCGAGGTCCGCTGCTGCGTGTCTCTGCGCTTCTTTGATTTTGTGGCTAAAACCAGAGCGGAGTTAGATAGGGCTTGAATGGCGGAGGTGACGGAATCGCGGTACCTGACCTTTTGCTGTGGGGTCACGAACGCGTGACACCCGTCGATGATCCCCCGGCGTCCGGTCTTCATGGCGATGCTGCATCTTCGCCCTGAGGCACAAAACACGCAACGCCGCCCGCACGGAGTTTCGCCTTACAACTTAAACGATATTAACGATATAAAAACGGGAATTACAATACAAACAACGCGTATCGATTGTGGAGTCTCGCGGGTTGCTCTCTCCACGCGAGGAGCAACACCAGGACTCCTTGCTCCCTCGGTCGGGCTATCGCCCTTGTGACGGCGCTCGAAAAGCGTCACGTCACAGCACTACAGAATATTTTCGCAGTGTATTTACAGTAGATGAGGAGGTCTCATCACACTTCACCCTAAATAAAAGAACTGGACCAGGGGGATGTAAACTGCGAGACAGTCGCTTCGCACAAGCATGTCAAGGTTTGGTAAAAAATACTGTCAGTGTTTACATTCTACATTGATTACGTTTACACGTCAAACTTAATCGAGTTTAGTAACATTCGTAGTTCTGAGATTGACTAATTACAGCCACTCTTCTAAAAAAATGGAAAAACTGTCATTGACTAGCCTTGGAACAACGGATGTCATTAAATTTGATTAAGGGTCACATGTAAACGTAGTCATTGAATACATGACGATAACTAAGATGTTTCTCAGCGATTTTTCCAGATGCCATAAACTCAAACAAACATTTTTCCAATCTTAACAACGTTGAATTTCACGAAGTCCTGAAAAAGGCGCTAAAAAGCCTTAAAACCAGAAAATGGCATTACAATAAAAAACAACGACAAGAAAATGAGGAGGAATTTTTACCGATCGACGCCGGCGAATGGACAACGAAGATGAGGTCTGTCTTTTTTTTTACTAGTTGTACTAGTTCAGAATTTATCTTTCTTTTTTCAATGTGGAGGGAAAAAGATAAACTCTGAACTAGTGCAGCCAGTTCAATTAAAAAGAACAGATCTATGATCTACAGCAGGCCTCGGAATTATTTCATCTTTTCAGCCGATTCTCGTGGTATACGTCTCCTTCCTCTCTTCACCGCGCGCGCGGCAGCCGCTAGGGCCAGCGCCGCCGAGCGTTAGGAGTGGCGCTATCCGATAAATGTTGGATTCTTCTTCCTTGATTATTAAAAGTTAAAAAAATTTATTAAAAATATTTTTTTTATTTTTAAATTTATTATGTGAAAATATTTCAATAGATTTCCACGTCACCTATGAGGTACTATTGCTATTGAGAAAAAAAATATTTTTAATAAATTTTTTTAACATTAATCGGATAGCGCCGCTCCTAACGCTCAGCGGCGCTGGCCCTAGCGGCTGCCGCGCGCGCGGTGAAGAGAGGAAAGGAGGCGTATACCACGAGAATCGGCTAAAAAGATGAAATAATTCCGAGGCCTGATCTACAGCAGTGCTCGGAATTAGTTGAACATTTCAGCCGATTTCCGCGGTATACGCCTCCTTTCCTTTCCTTACCGCGCGCGCCGCAGCCGTTAGGACCAGCGCCGCCGAGCGTTAGGAGCGGTACTATCTGATTATGAGTAGGTCCTTCTCCCTATTTATTTAAATTTTAAAAAATTTATTAAAATTTATTAAAAATAAATTTTAATTTTTAATTTTATTAAGTGGAAATATTTTAATAGATTTCTACATCACCCATGAGGTACTAATGCTGACGCGGTTTTTTAAAAGTGGTTTTTATCTACATTATTGCATCAATTGTTCATTTTCATAAAAGGCCAAAAAAATCTAATTAAGAAAATCTCTTTTATATATATTTTTAAAATTAAGAATTTGTTATTTTTATCTTTAGTGGAATAGGCCTACTGGAGAAATCACTTTTAAAAAACGCGTTAGCATTAGTACTTTATGGTGACGTGGAAATCTATTAAAATATTTTTACTTAATAAATTTAAAAATAAAAAATTTATCTTTAATAAATTTTAATAAATTTTTTTAAATTTTAATAAATAGGGAGAAGAACCCACTCATAATCAGATAGCGCCGCTCCTAACGCTCGGCGGCGCTGGCCCTAGCGGCTGCGGCGCGCGCGGTAAAGAGAGAAAAGGAGGTGTATACCGCGGAAATCGGCTGAAATGTTCAACTAATTCCGAGCACTGATCTACAGGAAACTACAGGATTCGAGGACATCTCGAAGGAAACCGAAGACGGCAACGAACTAGAAGAGACCCCGCACACGGAAGAAACTGAGGAGACCGACGAAATAGAGAACACTCAGCTCTGGTAAAAAAATTTTATATTTTTGTAGAAATCTTTTAAATTTTAGGCATTTTTTATAATTTAAATTTATGAAAAATTTTGAAAAAATATCAAAATTCAGATTTTTTAATATTTTTTAGAAAATTATAGAATAAGAAATCTCATATTTTTTATTTATACATATGAGAAATTTTTACAAAATTGATTTACGATTAAAATATAAAATAACTCCGTATTACTCAGAATATTTATATGAGGAATTTTAATGTGTTCTATTTAACGGAATATTTTTGAAAAATCCACGATTTATCAGTTTTTATATTTTGTCCTGTCTTTGACTGCATTTTATTTAGCGATATAAATTAACGCAAATGTTATTTTATTTTTATTTTTCACTAGATATCGAACAAAGGTAGAATGAGATGTGTTGACTTCCATTAATACGTCATTATACCTTTATTCGATATCCAATGAAAATTAAAGATAGAGTGACACTTGCGTTCTTGTATCGCTAAATGAAATGCATTCAAAGACAGGGCAGAAAAATGAAAGCTGATAAATCGTGGATTTCTCATTGTGAAAATATTTTAGATATTTTCAGATATACTGATCTGACAAAATACGAAAAATAATGTAAACTTACTCATAAATTTTCATATTCCTTTTCTAAACATTTCTGAATAGTGTGCCAATTTGTATAAAAAAATCTGAAAATTTTCTGAGAAACCATTATAAGGATAGGCTCGTATGAGTATATCTATCAAATTAATATATATTAATAGCTTCTCGAGCTTTTCGAACCATCGCTGGTTGATAGTGCGAAAATTATTAATGTTTTCCATATTGTTTCGGTTTGCGTTGGTAAAACCTTGTATCAAAGGCTCGCACACCAAGGCGGTAATTTTCGGAAGAATCCCTCTTGTATTCGTTAAATTAAATCTTTATTATCCGAGTCACAGTTATACGTAAGGTGTTATAAGCGAGGCGAACAGTATTTCGATCTGTATCGATTGGTGTCTGGAAGCCTACTCACCCGCGGAAAGAGAGCGAATGCGCGGAGCGCTCATTTAGGGGAATCGCGCCGGCGATCCGCGTCGCGCGACCGCCGCGTATCGTTCTGTGTTGACAAAATAATGAGTGAGATTTCGAACGAGAATATCAACAGCGAATTTGACGAGATATACTTTAAAATTATACTTATTCCTGAACATACCGCCCGCCTCGAATGTATACATTCGAAAGGAGTTAGAAATGGTTTTGACAACGATAGAATACATAATGAAATAAACGCTGTACAATGAATATCGGTATCCGGTTGAGATTTCACTAACAAAGAACGTTATGGTATCGCTTATAAAGACGAGATTCCGCCCGCCATGACGGAATCTTTTAATTCTTCGGTATTAATCGCGACAGGTAAGAAGCATAGTTTCACGATCGGACGTTTATATTCGGAACGAGAAGTTTTGACCGTGACAACTCGCGTCAGGCCATCATCTCCCGGATAACAAGCGATAATTCGTCCAAGTTCCCATTGGCTTGGCGGGGCTAAGGGATTGCGCACTAGGACTATTTGGCCGACTTTAGCCAGTCGCTGTATAACGCGCCATTTTGGGCGTTGTTGAAGGGAGTGCAAGTAATCGCTTGACCATGACCGCCAAAACTCTTCCGTCAGACGTTGAATCATTTGCCAACGCGACAATCGATTCTCGTTTAAATCGAGCACGCTTGGTTCGGCGGGAGCGATAAGAGGGGTACCGATCAAGAAATGACCAGGCGTTAACGCGTGATAATCATCAGGATTATCGGAAACGGGAGCTATCGGACGGGAATTTAGGCAAGCTTCAATGCGGCAAAGAAGTGTGGTCATTTCTTCAAAGGTTAATGTGTGGAGGCCTATGCAACGCTTTATGTGGTGTTTCACGCTCCGAACACCGGCCTCCCACAGTCCGCCGAAATGGGGTGCGGCTGGGGGTAGGAACTGCCACGCGGTTCCATCGGTAGCGAGCCGATTTCGAAAACTTGGATCGCGAATTGCTTTTGCGTGAGCTTCGGACAATTCTCGGTTAGCGCCATGAAATGTTGTTCCATTGTCTGAGTACATGGACTGCGGTAGTCCTCGGCGGGAGACAAATCGCTGGTACGCCGCAATAAAGGTCGGCGAACTATAATCGGAAACAAGTTCTAAGTGTATAGCCTTGGTCGTCAGGCATACGAACAACGTAATATAAGCCTTTTGCGATTTGTGTCCTCGGCCGGGCGCGGTTCGGACAGCGATTGGTCCAGCGTAATCAACGCCGGTATGTATAAATGCGCGAGCGGCACGGTTAACTCTCGCGTCCGGTAGATCGCCCATGAGTTCGACAGGTTTTTTAGCGCGCTCACGAGTGCATTGTACGCACTGATACAGAACGGCACGGACGGTAGCGCGAGATCGGATAATCCAAAATTCATTACGTAATGAAGCGAGCGTTAATTGAGGACCAGCATGTAACGTTCTTAGATGATGATGCTGAATAATAAGAATTAACAATGGGTGTGCTCGTAATACGAGCGGATTTTTTGTCGCTTCTGGAAGGCATGCATGACGGAGCCGTCCTCTGATACGAAGAAGTCTGTCAGCGTCAAAATAAGGATTGAGTGCAGATAAGGAACTGGTTTTTGGTAACGGAAGTTGCCGTTGTAAAGTCGAGATTTCAATAGGAAACATCTCTGACTGCATAACCTGGAGCCAGTAATGTTTGGCTTTCTGAATCTCTTCGGGAAGCAGACTCGCTGGTGTAGGCGAGGCGCTTTTAGAGGATCGGAGTCGATTAAGAAAACGGTAAAGGTAAGCGGTAATTCGGAGCAATCGAGGCCACGAGGAATAACGTGATGCGAGATTCCAACGAGGGGTCGAATGTAAGGAGTGAATAGGTGGTTGAGAACGCTGTTCAAGGGTGGTATCAGATGGTATCGAGAGATCGAAAGTCGGCCAAGACTCTGGAGATTGACAAAGCCATGAAGGGCCTGCCCACCATAAATTATAATTTGCGAGAGCATCGGGAGCTAGACCGCGAGAAGCGCAATCGGCAGGATTGTCCTGAGTTGGGACATGACGCCAATAAATTCCAGGAAGCAAGGACTGAACGATCGAAACGCGATTGGCAACGAAAGTTTTCCATCGAGACGGAGACTGCCTCAGCCAAGCGAGTGTGATCGTTGAGTCGGTCCAACAGTGACATTCGATGCTCGGAAGTTGAAGAGCAGAACGCGCATAATTAACTAACCGAGCGAGAAGAAGCGCAGCTGACAATTCCAATCGGGGAACGCTGATCGTTTTAAGAGGTGCCACTTTCGATTTTGCGATGAGAAGAGAGATGGTAATTGAGCCATCGACATTAACAACGCGAAGGTAAACAACTGCTGCAAAGGCCATAGTTGAGGCATCGGAAAAGCCATGAAGTGCGCTGTGCAGAGTATGGGATCCATGCGTCGTCCAGCGCGGAATACTGAGAGCCTCGAGACACGGTAATTGGTGGTGATAATTTGCCCAGTAGTCGAAATGTTCACATGGAATTTCATCGTCCCACTGACATTGGAGCGACCACAATCGTTGCATGAATATTTTCGCACCGATGATGACGGGAGTAGCCCATCCCATCGGATCGAAAAACTTAGCGATAGTCGAGAGAACAGTTCTTTTGGTTTTTCCCGGCAAAGACGGGAGAGATACGCGAAGTTGAAACGCATCGAGCTTCGGATTCCAAATGACTCCTAATACTTTAAGGTGCTCATCGTCTTGAAGGACTTTGTGAGTGGCTAATCCATGATCGGCAGGATCGAGGTCTGACAAGAGATCTGTGGAATTACTTGCCCATTTTCGCAGACGAAAGCCTCCTTTAGCGAGAAGCGCGATTAATTGGTCGCGCGTTTGCCGTGCAAGGATGCGATCATCGGCTCCGAACGCGCAATCATCGACGTATGTCTGATGACGGAGAACCGGGACGGCTAATGGAAATTGGGCACCGTTATCTTCAGCGAGTTGGTCGAGCACTCGAAGAGCGAGATATGGAGCGGCGGCAGTGCCGTACGTCACAGTGAGAAGACGGTAGTCGCGAACAGGTTCACTGGGAGAAGAGCGCCATAGAATGCGCTGATAATCAGTATCGCGGAAGTCAACTAATATTTGCCGATACATTTTAGCGATATCGGCGGTAAATACGTAACGATGTTGGCGCCACTGCATTATGACAGCGGCCAAATCCCTTTGAAGTTTAGGTCCGATAAACATGTTATCGTTTAGCGAGGTTCCGTTAGTGGTACGGCAGGAGGCGTTAAAAACAACCCGCAGCCGAGTGGTTGCACTGCTGTCACGTAAGACAGCGTGGTGCGGTATATAATAACTTTGATCCGTATGAACAATTTCTGTCGGTGGACTTTTAATCATATGACCGAGGTTTTCGTACTCCGCGAGAAAGTCGTGATATTCGGAAGCGATAGATGGGTTGCGTCTGAAACGTTGCTCTAGGCGGTAGAGGTTCGATTCGGCAATGAAACGAGATTCTCCTAACGAGATTGGTGGTCCGGTTTTAAACGGTAATCTAACAATGTAGCGTCCTTGAGGAGTGCGGGAATGGGTAGCGAGGAAGTGCTCTTCACACTTTCGCTCGTCAGGGCTGTGGCGTTGGGGCTGAGGGACTTCTTCAGTCTCCCAGAAACGACGAAGGTCGAGATCTAACGCTTCAAGGACAACTCCGTGATGCGCGATCTCAGAAATCGAACAATTGGTCGAAGACGATGCGATTGGACCTGAAATAATCCAACCGAGAGTGGTATTTTGCGCGGTAGGCTCCATTTCGGAACCTTTTCGAACACCATCGAGAACAAGCATGCCGAATAAGTCCGCTCCGATTATCATATCAATCGGGTCGGTACTCATGGGGTCACTATCAGCTAATTGGAGTCCGTCGACATGGTTCCACGTGCACATAGTGCTTATTCGATTCGGCAGATATTTTGTCAACGATCGAAGAATGAGCGCGGTCGTTGAATAAGCGGGTTCGTCGTAATTCGCCGGCGTAATGGTAATGTGGGCAGCATGCCGGACAACGGATTGCATCTCGCTGATGCCGGTGACGAAAATCGAACGATTTAATTTTGGGAGTCGTAAACGTTGCGCGAGCGATTCGGTAATAAACGTAGAAACGGAGCCTTGATCCAAAAGTGCGCGTACAGTCGTAAAACGTCCAACAGGCGAGTAGACTTTCACACGGGCAGTCGCGAGCAGAATATTAGAATTCGGCGCGACGGTTTTCGATAGTAAATGCGACGTGACTTCGTTTACAATTTTGCTTATCGCCGGTGGTGACTCAGTTTTATCCGGCTGAGTCGAGTTATCGAAATGTAACAACGTGTGATGACGTTTATTACACTGGCGGCATACGCGAGAATTTGAACAATCTTTGACAGAATGCTTACTACTAAAGCAGTTTAAACATCGTTTTTGCTGTTTAATAAAATCGAAACGTTGGGAGGGTGTTTGTTTTAAAAATGTAGAACATTGGTATAATAAGTGATTGGCTTTGCACCACGGACATGCGAACGAAACGGTAGACGCGGTATGCGCCGCGAGAGTTTTTCCTTTAGAGGTAGCGGATGGCTTTTCTTTTGGAGGTGGTGCAATCGCCTCGAGCGCGCGAATTCGAGACTCGAGAAATTGATCGAGTTCATTATAACGCGGATATTCTACAGTATCACCGAGCTTGAGTTCCCAAGCCTTACGCGAGTATTTGTCAAGTTTTTGTGCAACGAGCAAAACAAGCAAATCATCCCAATGTTCGACAGGACGGTTGAGATTCCTAAGCGCTTGTATCGCTTTGTTGGTTTGGTCGCGAAGCTGACGAAGGTCATGAGCGGTTTCTGTTGTGAGCAACGGCAAATTCAACAGCGATTGTAAATGTGTGGTAACGAGACGACGTGTGTTGTCGTAACGAGAGACCAGAATTTTCCACGCGATATCGAAATTATGATTGGTTACCGCGAGGTGGTCAAGCGCGTCACTTGCATCCCCTTTTACACATGAGCATAAATAATGTAAGCGATCGACATTTGACAAACTATGATCGTTGTGAATCATCGATTGGAATTTATCGCGAAAACTTTCCCATTTGTCGATGCTCCCGTCGAAGGTTGGTAGGTTGATCCTCGGAAGATGCGACGCGGTTCGGAGTACATCACGAAAGCCACTTACGTTTTGTGATGAAGTAGCGGGAGGGGTGCGGGATTCGTAGCTCTCTAATACCTCCGCCATGTAGTCGGCAGCCTCGTGGTAGCAGTCCTCACATTCCAGAAGCGAATTCTTCGTAAAGTAGGCATGCGATGCTCTGTCTTCATCGTCCGCAAGAAGCACGATTCGACTGTCGAGCTCCTGGCAAGTGGTAAAGGCTTCCTTCAAGGTGACGAGACGTTGACGCGTTACCGCAGGTGTCATTTTGGCTTGCCCCAGCTTCTTGTAATTGGCGAGCGCCCGGGATACGAAACCCATCTTCTGGGTTTGTAGAGACAAAAGCTGCTCGAAAGATGTCGAGGTGTCCATATCGACGATCGTGATTCGGAATTTGAGTGTTCGGAAGGCCAGTAATTCTCCTTGGCGACGATCCGGCTCGAAGGACCAGAATGTTTCGGTTTGCGTTGGTAAAACCTTGTATCAAAGGCTCGCACACCAAGGCGGTAATTTTCGGAAGAATCCCTCTTGTATTCGTTAAATTAAATCTTTATTATCCGAGTCACAGTTATACGTAAGGTGTTATAAGCGAGGCGAACAGTATTTCGATCTGTATCGATTGGTGTCTGGAAGCCTACTCACCCGCGGAAAGAGAGCGAATGCGCGGAGCGCTCATTTAGGGGAATCGCGCCGGCGATCCGCGTCGCGCGACCGCCGCGTATCGTTCTGTGTTGACAAAATAATGAGTGAGATTTCGAACGAGAATATCAACAGCGAATTTGACGAGATATACTTTAAAATTATACTTATTCCTGAACACATATAGAAATTACAATTCGTCTACTAGAGACATTATTATTATAAGTGTACACTGATCTCGGATTTGAGATACTAAAGTGTATAAAAATTGCGTACATTGATCTCATTATCGAGAATCTGAATGTACGAATTAAAGAGAGGAAAGAAGTTATTTGAAGGAAGAAAGAACAAGAGAAAAAATATCAGGGCGCGAGTGGCTAAGCCGGGAATTGAACCCGGGTCTTTCGCTTTTCGGCAACTGTTCTGTAGCCACTCGCGCCCTGATACTTTTTCTCTCGTTCTTCCTTCCTTCAAATAACTTCCTTCCTCTTTTTAATTTGTACATTCATATTCTCGATAATGAGATTAATGTATGCAATTTTCGTACACGTTAGTATCTCGAATCCGAGATACTAGTGTACACTTAATAATGTCTCTAGTAGACAAATTAAAATTTCTATATAAAAAACATTAATAATTTTCGCACTATCAACTAGATGGCTTGAGAAGCTCTGTAATATACAGGGTGTCCCATTATAAATCATTCACGCAAATTACTCCGAAGATAAGGGTGATAGCAAAAAATAACCTTAACAAACGTTGTAGGATTTTGTAAAACATTCAATTTTTGGGAATCTTACTTTAATACTTTTATGCATAAAATAATGAGACGAATCAATTGGTATAAAGAAAACACATAGTTGCTTTCAAGAAAAAATATGTAGTTTGCAACATGCAACTGCATACTTTTTTTTGAAAGCAACTATGTGTTTTCTTTATACCAATTGATTCGTCTCATTATTTTATGCATAAAAGTATTAAGGTAAGATTCCCAAAAATTGAATGTTTTACAAGATATTTTGTATTTTATGTCAAAATACTGTAATTTACAAGCCTCATAACTCGAAAAGTACTTAATGAAAAATAACTTCATTATAGTGTTTTGAAAAGCTCTTGACACCAGCTATTAGATTTTGGAATCAAAAATAGAGGTTTTCATTTAAAAAAATTACTCTGACCTTTAAATGACCTTGAAAATCAACTGCGAGGTCAAAGTCAAGGTCACCCTCAGTTGGCCCCCTTTTAATCCTACAACGTTTGTTAAGGTCATTTTTTGCTATCACCCTTATCTTCGGAGTACTTTGCGTGGATGTTTTATAATGAAACACCCTGTATATTAATTTTTTGAGAGTTTTAAAATTTTTATAAAACATCTGAAAATTTTTGAGAAATTTAAAAAAATTTTATTTTTTAGCAGGGAGGACAACAACAATATCGAGGACACCCAATACATGGATGAAGATGACGCCGAAGACAACGTGGACGACGACAACATCCTGGAGGAAATGGCACAAGACAAAGATCTGCAGCTGCCATTGGAAGAGCAAGAAAATTTGATAGAAGGTACTGAATGTTTATGGTAAATTTTATATTTTTTTGGTACCTTGGAGAAGCAGTATCAAATTTGGATGTGCTTCACACAGATCGGCAGGGTGCCTTGGCGACGGTGTGCCACCTTGTCGTGGTGCCAAGGCTCCTCTGGGTCAATGATTTCCCTTTCCGCATCGGGACTTCGGTTCCAGGATGGATTGGGGTGAGACCACGCCGATGACCTCCCTTTCTGGATCGGGACGCTGGTCTCAGGATGGATTGGGGTGAGGCAACAGGGGTCCAAGAGCACACCTTAGGAGAAGGAAGAACTCCGAATATAAAACCCGGGCAGGACGGGCTCGTCAGTCTTGGTCGACAACCGTCTTAGTGAAAGGAAAACCATGATTACAAACCCAAAGAAGACAACTCTGTAAAAAATTATATTTGATGAAAAATTATGGCGACACAGAGGACAACCGTACCGCCTCAGGGGCTTCGGAACCCCAGAGACCGGCGAGAGGGGTATCCGGTCCCGGTGCCCCCCCTGTCGTCATCTTGCGACGGGCCATCCACGGCCACGCAGTTGCATGTTGCAAACTACATATTTTTTCTTGAAAGCAACTATGTGTTTTCTTTATACCAATTGATTTGTTTCATTATTTTATGCATAAAAGTATTAAGGTAAGATTCCCAAAAATTGAATATTTTACAAGATATTTTGTATTTTATGTCAAAATACTGTAATTTACAAGCCTCATAACTCGAAAAGTACTTAATAAAAATTAACTTCATTATAGTGTTTTGAAAAGCTCTTGACACCAGCTATTAGATTTTGGAATCAAAAATAGGGGTTTCTATTTTAAAAAATAACTCTGACCTTCAAATGATCTTGAAAATCAACTGCGAGGTCAAAGTCAAGGGGTCACCATCAGATAGATCCTTCGAAATCATGCAAATTTCGTTTGAGCCATTTTTTTGTACAAGCACATCCCTACGTTTTAAAAGGGTGGGACGGGTGGTCTGAAACACCCGGTATATACATTTATACATGGGGCATTCTTTCTCAACTTTACACCCATGCTGCCCATTTTTTATTTCATCTAAAAATTTTTGAAAAAATCTTAAAATTTACAGAAAAATGTAAGCTTTCCAATGGCGCGTGGCAAAATTATCAAATTCAATTGGATCATACTTAAAATTTTAGAAAACCGAAAAAAAAAATAAAAACGGTAATTATTCAAGTGTAGCGATTATTCATTCGAGTACTCTGTTTATCTGTGCACTGTCACATAAGTCTAAACTAAAATGGCGGATCCAATATGGCCTCCAAAAATTTAAAAAATTTAAGAAATTAACTGATTTTTATAAAACTTGGTATTAAGGGGTTTTTCGGGTTACTGTATACGAGTCTAAAGTTATCTTTTGAAAATACAAAATAGCGGATCTAATATGGCCACCAAAACATTTTGAAAATTTTTAGAATTTAACGAATTTTTATAATACTTGGTATCAGGGACTGCGTTCTTCTTTCGAAGCACCGCCCGCGGCATCCAGACATTGTCCATTGTGCCTCCCCTCATAAACTTACTTATGAGAGACCTGTTTTTCTCCAAAAGAGAATCAGATCCCTCACCGGTAGCTCCCTGATCTGCTCGGGCCCAAGTAGTGCTGAGCCCAGCATCCTGTGTCTCAATCCTGCATGTGCAGGACAGTCACCGAGTACATGAAGGCTTGTTTCCTCGTCGTCTCCACATGCCCTGCACTTGGATGTATCGCTACGCCCAAGCTGGTACATGTGGTAGTTTAAGGTGCCATGACCCGTCAGTATGTGTGCCGCTGTCCTGGCATCTTTCCTACTCAGAGCTCTTATGCTCCAAGTCAGTTTCCTATTAGGAGTATCTCCCATCAGAGCTCTAGCCTGTCTGCATTTGGACTCAGATTCCACTCTCCAGTGTCTTAGATGTTCTCTGCGGAGCCATTCTTTGATCCTCCCCTTTCCTAAACAAAAGGGGATTCCCAGGGCCGGCCCCGGTCCTACCATCGTTAATTCTGAACCCGCTTTTGCCAGCTGGTCCGCACATTCATTACTCTGGATGCCCGAGTGACCCGGCACCCAGGTAACGGTAATTACTCTTTCTCTCGCCAGTTCGTTCAGAACGCACCTGCACTCCCGAATTAACCGCGACGTTATTGTCGGAGCCCCCAGCGCCTTGATGGCTGCCTGGCTGTCCGTACAAATTCTGATGTGCTCTCCCGCTTCTACCCTACTCCGTAAGGTCTGAGCACAGCTTAGGATAGCCACAATCTCCGCTTGGAATACCGTGGCATAACTGTCGAGAGAAATGCTCTCCTTCCATCCCTCTCGACTGCCAAAGAAGCCGGCTCCGGAGCCCGTGTCCGTCTTGGAGCCGTCCGTATACCAGACATTTCCTCCATGCACTCAAGCCCCTAAGTTTCCACCTTCCTTTTCCCACTCCTTCGGCCTCGGTATATGCACTTTGAAGCGCCTATCAGAAGCCCGAATAATAGGTATTCTGTCCTGTCGCATCTCGAATATCGGATCCAGCAGAACGTCTTCCGGCAGCCTCGTATGCCGGGCTCCCTTCTTCCATTTTGGTTCGCATCTCAGACGGTATGCCGCCATTGCTGCAGCAGCCACCACCACCTGATGAAATGGTTCGATGCCGAACATTACGCCCATCGCCGCCACTGGTGTCGTAACCATAGCACCCAGGGCTCCTCTCAAAATCAGAGCCCTGACATGCTCCAGCGCAACTTTGGCTGTTTTCTTTTGCACTCTAGTCCACCATACTACGGCTGCGTATGTGAGTCTGAGGCGAAGTATGGCTGTGTAGATCCAGTGTATCATACTCGGTTTCAAGCCCCAAGTCTGGCCAAAGGTCCTTCTACACGTTCAAAAATACTGGCACAAGCTTTTGCACCGATTACGAAGGTGCTCCTCCCAAAACAGTTTCTTATCCAGGATAACTCCCAAATATTTCACCGATTCGGTCGGAACTAACCTTACTCCTCCAAGAGTGGGTCCCACAATGGTGCCCACCTTGTATTTACGAGTGAAGACAGTAAGACCGGTTTTCAGTGGATTCACCGCTAAACCTGTTCTCTGACACCACTCTTCTACTTCCAGTGCCCCCTGCATGAGCTCTAGAAGCGTCTCTAGGAACGGGCCTTGCACAAGTATTGCCACGTCGTCCGCGTAGCCTTGTGCAGTGAAGCTTCTATCGTCCAGTGCCCTTAATAAACCGTCTGCTACCAGGCACCATAAAAGTGGGGAAAGTACTCCGCCCTGCGGGCAGCCTCTTCCCACCCATCCACAGACTTTCGCAGTTCCCAGCGAAGTCATCACACGCCTCCCTAGCATGCCCCGGATCCACTCAACGAGCTTTATCGGGACACCCCTTCTGGCGGCTTCCTCACACACTACCTCGTGCGGTGTGTTGTTAAAGGCGCCCTCTATGTCCAAGAAAGCACCCACCGCGTAGCCCCTCCTTTCCAGCTGCTCCTCAATAAACGCTACCGTCTGATGTAGAGCAGTCTCGGTGGAATAGCCCGAACGATACGCGTGCTGATTCTTGTGGAGAGGGTGATTCCACAGAGTTGTCTCTCTCAGATACGCGTCCACCAGCTTCTCCAATGTCTTAAGGAGAAACGATGTTAAACTAATTGGCCTGAAATCCTTTGCCTTGGTGTAGCTCGTTCTTCCCGCCTTCGGAATGAAAACTACCCTGGCCAGTTTCCATGCGCTGGGTGTGTAGCCCATCGCGATACAAGCCCTTAAGGTTCGGGTCAGTGGGCCCACAATCTGTTTCAGTCCCTCTTGTAGAAGAGCCGGAAAGAAACCATCCGGTCCCGCTGACTTGTAGGGCTTAAAGGTGTTAATTGCCCACTTGACCTTCTCGGGCATGACAATCTTGGCCGCCATTCGCCAGTCTGCTTGTCGGGCTCTTCTGAGTGAGCCCGGCTCCTTATATGTAAATAGCTCTCCCGGCTCCCTATGGAAGTCCGGAAAGCTCACTTCTAGTAGATGCTCCAGACATCGCTCTCCAATCACCACCGTCCCATCAGGGAGTGTGATGGCTTCCAGAGTCGCATCCAGGTTCCTAGCGAGGATCCTGCAGATTCTTGCCGTTTCAGGCATTCCCTCTACTTCCTCGCAAAACTTCCTCCAGCTTTCCAGTTTCGCCCTAACCACAGAGTCTCTATATTCCTTCTGTGCCCTCCTAGAGAGCTCCCAGTCGGATTAGCGGCCCATGTTCCTGGCTCTGTTCCAGGCCCTACGAGCCGCCACTCTGAGACCCTGCAGTCCAGGGGTCTACCAAGAAGTTCCTCTACTATTTGTAACCGCCCTTTCGGGGCAGTTACTTTCATAGCAGTTTACCAGAGACCTCTGCAAGTAGTCCACACAGGTCTCCAGTTCGTCCTTTGTCTCTTGCTTCTTAAAGAAGCCTTTGAGACTGTTGGCCAGGTCTTTCCTATAGGAGTCCCACTTGGTTTTTCTTGGATTCCTGAATTTGACCTCCTTCCCCCTAGCCTTAGCTATCCTGAAGGAGATCTGCCTATGGTCAGAGAGCGAGGGCTCCGTCGAGACCCTCCACTCCACTACCTCCTGTATCAACTGCCTGGAACAGACAGTGATGTCGAGCACTTCTCTTCTCGCTATAGTGCAGAAGGTGGGCTTGTCTCCTGTGTTGAGAATTTCCAGATCCGTAGATGCTAGAAACTCCAACACTTTTCTCCCTCTTTCGTTGGTGTCCGAGCTTCCCCACACGGTGTGATGCGCGTTAGAGTCACATCCCATGATCAGGGGAAGCCGCTTCTCATGGCAGTATTCTGCCAGTTTTATCACCGGTACAGGCGGCACCGCCTCCCCCTCGTCATGAGAGAAGTAGGCCGAGCAAATAACCATTTTCTTCCTGTCACCGGAGTCATCAGTGAAATTCACTTCTACAGCCGCAACGTCCCTGGAACACAAGTGAGGTATCAGCTGGGCTTCCATGCCCTTGACGGCCACGCAGGCCCTGGGCCGGTCCACTGATGGAGCCCTAAAGAGCCTACCGCAGGCCGCCAAACCCCTGATGCAACCTCGGATTACCCAGGGTTCTTGCATCAGTGATATGCATGTTTGTCTCCCAGCTTGTTGCCTGGACAAAACAGCCGAGGCCCCTTTGCTGTGATACAGATTAACCTGGGTGAAGGCTATCCCTCTCGATCCCGCCATTTGGCTGCAAGACCATTTTAGGAGGGTCCTCCTTATCCCCCTTTCCCCCCCCCCCCCCCTGGGCTCCACTTACCCGAAAGACAACCCTGTCGAGCCCAAAGAATGGTTTGAAGTCCAGTGTCTTCAATTTGAGGACACTGGACCCCGGGACCCCGAGGACCAGGTTCCCACCCTCCCTGGTGGCCCCTACCCCCTCCGCAAACACTCCAGCTCTCGGTGACGAGACCTGGGTTCTGCTTCTCCAGCCGCTTCAGGACCGTGGCCGCGCCCCTGGGAAGTCCCGGGACCCAAACCACCGCCCTGTGCTGCTTTTGAAGCGCGTCCAAGCCCATCACCTTGAGCCTGGCGCCCTCCCACGGAGTGATGCCGCCGATCCGCCCCACGAGCCAATCCAGCGACGCCCCATCCGCGCATCTTACCACCGCCGCACCACTCCTTAGAGAAGTGCCGTGGAATCTGGGCACCGGACCCTCCTGGATTCCGTCGATCTCCTCCAAGACCGCATCTCTCAACAGAGTCAACTGCTCAGCAGTGATCCCTGTCTCGGGGTAGCCCTCCGCCACAATCATCCTTGCCAGAGGGTCAGCAGCGTCCGAGTAAGCATGTTGCCCGTCGCAAGTCCTTTGCTTTTTCAGCGGACGGTCGCCCGATAAAGGGGTATCCTTGGAACCCTTCCGACGTTTACCGTCGGCTTGCCCCTTCACCACTTCCACCGGCGTACAGGGGGAAGCCACGGGAAGAGAGCGAGCCCCTTCCAGAGCCGCTGCTCTCATCCGCTTCGCCCTCCTTCTTTCGGCCCCGCACCGATTCTTCCTCGCTGGAGGTAAAACCTCCTGCCGCGCAGCCGGGCCGGCCTCACTTCCGGAGCCCTTAAGGGTCCCGTCCGTCACCGTCCTAGCTCCTTCCCTCGGAGACCCGTCACGCGAGCCCTTCCGACTTCCCACTTTGTTCTCTACGTTTAATTTTAAATTCGAATCCATAGTGGTCCCACGAGTAGCTAGGGAACTACACGGTCCGCCCACGCAGAGCCCCGCATGCGTGGGTAAGGCTGGATACTCTGGGGTTTCGCCCGGTTTCCCAGAGGCATCGTTCGCGACACTGCTCCCCCAGTGGCATGCAACCATCGCCACGATGGCTTACAACTTGGCTTGGGAAGCTGGTCCGCGGCAACGGTCTTCCCTTACCCTCCACAGGGTTTTACTTCCGTGGGGCCAGGTTATAATCGCCACTACCCAGCAGCACTAAGTCCCCTCAGAAAACTCACACCTACTGGGCATCCTTCTATTCGCCACCTGGAGACGCGCCCGGTGGGTAGCTCAACCCCCGGGATTGATCAATATATATGTTGTATGAAAAACGTTAAGCCAATTTTGGTATAAATTTTTATTTGTTGTAGCATTAATAATATTAACCGAATCATGTGTTGATGGTGTATGCAAAATGGGAATATTTTCTAAAGGTATACAGTTACCTGTTGTTATGTTTTTTATTTCTGTGTGTACTATTAATTTTTAAAAATAGATTTAAATTGTTTAACAGTGGGATTATTATTGTATCTACCATGTGCGCGTATATTACTAAATAATAATTCCAGATGGTCTTGGCTACACTTATACATTGGAATATATTTTAATAGATCATTATCAACGCAATTAAATTTATACATATGTTGCAAACTTTTAATATTTATGATCAAATTATTATGATTTAATATTTATGATAAATCCGAGAAAACCTGTTTTGACTTTTGAGTTAAGTATTTTTTTACGCTCTTTAACAAGTACTAATGTTTTAATATACTTTGCACATTTTTCAAGTCTTTTATTAATTTCTAAATAATTATCACTATTTATCGGTTTTTTAAAACCACGTTGTCTTTATATTTTTAGAATTAAGAATGTCAAATAAATCATTAAAAGTAGAGGTAAATTTTATAGTTGCCGAACAATCTTGAAATTGTGATAACTGTAACGAATTTCTGCATAACTCTAATGCGTTTGCAACTGATGTACTTAATAATTGACTCGCTAATTTAACTTTTATCTTATTTTTATGAAAATCAATGTGTTTAGTTGTCAGTTTGTTACCAAGATGTAGACCTTCTTTTTCTTGCAATTGATGCAAATCTTCAAAATGTTTCCATTTAATTTTATTCCCAGCACTGTCTAAAGTTCCTTTTTAGTGCCAAGAACGTTTCGTGTTAATTTCAACATGTGGCATGGATCAAGAAACACGTTGACTTTAGTATCATTAGATGGATGTTTGAACCATGTCTGGAAATTATTTGATTGTATATCAAATTTGCAACCAAGACTTTGTAGCATTTTTAGATTAGTTGACAAACCATCACATGTCAATGATATTACTAACATGCCAGCTTCATGCAATACCATTAAACATTGTATTGTTAAATTTCGCTTTTGATCTGTAGTTATACCGCTTATTAGATAGTAAACTATAAGTAATTTCCAAGCTTGATTTATACATACTACACAAAAAACCAATGCTTCCCCTGATAGCTACCTGTCTGTGTTGTTGCTGCCACGTTGCCGAAAACAAAGGGCATTAGTTTTCAGCAAATTTAGAACAAGGTGTGTGAGTCATTTGCCTCTGGTATGATATCACATGAATTCAGCATGTGTTGCTGTCAAGTTGCTATGTGTTTGCTGCAATGGTTTATCGCTGTACATAAAGAGCAAAATGACAGCAAGTTGCCAACAACACATGCCGACTCATAAATTTCAGCAAAAATTCAACAGCGTGTCGAAAACGGTTAAATATATTTTTTGCACCCTTACTCTTTTCAAACATATAAAATAATAAGTAAATAAATCCTTCTTTTTGTTATCATTAGAAAGAAGAATTTACTTATTTATTATTTTACATATCTATTATACAGGGTGTCCCAAAGCACCCTTAACAACTCTCGTGAGGTGATAGAGGAGATCGAGACGAACAAAAAAGTCTAATACCATTTTGCGATATTTGCAATAATAACAGAGATATTTAATGTTAAAGTCAGGCGAATAAGAGCGCGCCGCGAGAAGCGCTCGAGCCGCCTGAGCCGTAGGACGGCCCAGTGTGCACCATTATAGGCCGTCGGCGCGCGGTAAGGGGAAGGCAGCGCGCCACTGCCCATGGTTACGTCGTCGTTCCCGCGTCTTACCGCGCCGCGCCAAAAGATTCGATAACCGATAGTACAAAATAATAAATAATGAAAATAATAATAAATAATAACAAATATAAATTAATAATTAAATAATAATATGTATAAAATGTTTGAGCACGTTTTCCGTAAAATATCGTATAGTATTTCAATACATGAGATAACGATTACAACTTGCATTCTGCTCTGCTTCACATAATTCTAGTGTCTACAGAATTGGCAAAACGCTCTACACTGAGAGAATTTTCTCTTAGACTTTATCCTGAAAATCATACACATGTTTGATTAACTTTACTAAACTACATAGTAAAATTAATTAAACATATTTTATATTTTATTGTGATAGATATTTTAATTTTTTATTGTGATAAATATTAATCATAAAAATTCTTATAAAATTCTTTCCAAATTGTCCCACGATTATCATGATTTTTAAAGTATAAATTATAAGAGAAAATTCTCCCTGTGTACAAATTAAAAAAAATACTAAGAGTTCCAATAGCACTTTTAATAGTTTTTCGATAAAAATTAAAAGATTCTATGTACATACACATTTCTTATTAAAAGAATTAAAAAATTAATTTATTAAAAATTAAAATTAAAAAATATCGTTTTAACTTTGTAAATCTAACACGACATTCTCTTCCCTAATTACTAACACGCATTAAATATTATAATTTGTAGCAAGACTTCCTGATAGCTGTTCAACTGCCAAAATGCTTCTTGCCAAAAATGATAGTATTTAATGTGTTTTAGTGCTTAGAATTAGAGGAGAGGAGTACGACACTTCGCAAATTTAACACGACGTTAGATTTGCGAAGTTAAAATATTTTTCAATTTCGATTAATTTAAAATAAAGAATGCGGAACTTTATAATTTTTATCGAAAATTGTAGAACTATAAAAGTGATATTAGAACTCTTAAATTTTTTTTTAAATTTGTTAAACGTCGTGCCTTCTCTCTCTCTCTCTCTCTCTCTCTCTCTCTCTCTCTCTCTCTCTCTCTCTCTCTCTCTCTCTCTCTCTCTCTCTCTCTCTCTCTCTCTCTCTCTCTCTCTCTCTCTCTCTCTCTCTCTCTCTCTCTCTCTCTCTCTCTCTCTCTCTCTCTCTCTCTCTCTCTCTCTCTCTCTCTCTCTCTCTCTCTCTCTCTCTCTCTCTCTCTCTCTCTCTCTCTCTCTCTCTCTCTCTCTCCTCCCTCCCTCCCTCCCTCCCTCCCTCCCTCCCTCCCTCCCTCCCTCCCTCCCTCCCTCCCTCCCTCCCTCCCTCCCTCCCTCCCTCCCTCCCTCCCTCCCTCCCTCCCTCCCTCCCTCCCTCCCTCTCTCTCTCTCTCTCTCTCTCTTTCTCTCTCTCTCCCCCTCTCTCCACAGATAAATTCTATTAATATTTTTTCGAAATAAAATTATTTCGTAGCAAGAAAACGCTATCGTTTCCACACCACTCTGAGGTAGATAGCTTGGCGCGTTTTTTTTATAGTGGTTTTTCCAGTAGACCTAATCCACTCTCAAAATTTAATTCAATAATTGTTCGAAGTGCCTTCCTCGTGCTTGTAAGCAGAGGTCGGCTCTTCGAACAATTTGTCGCGTTGCACGGTGCGCTATTTCGGGGGTAATAGTGTTGAAGGCTGCTATGATCGCCTCGCGTACCTCATCTTCGGTACCATTGCGACAATGTTCTACCGCAGCTTTTATGTATCCCCAAATAAAGTAGTCCAGCACGTTCAAATCTGGCGAACGTGCTGGCCAATTGATTGGGCCGCCACGACCTATCCACCTGTCAGGATATCGCGCATCTAAAATTTCCCGCGTACGACGGGAATCATGTGCGGGAGCTCCATCATGCTGATAAATCAGCCTTAGCCGCGTTTGTAAAGGTATATCTTCCAGAAGTACGGGCAATTCATTTTCAATGAACGTTGAGACGCGGCGGAAGGAAATATGGCCCAATCTCAAAATCGACAATAGAGATACATTATACAAGGACATTACTCGAGAAAAATTTTTCAATTAACAAAAATATATTTACCACTTTATTCGCAATTACGCTTGCCCATACATTTATCGTCCATTTACGGAAAACGTGCTCAAACATTTTATACATATTATTATTTAATTATTAATTTATATTTGTTATTATTTATTATTATTTTCATTATTTATTATTTTGTACTATCGGTTATCGAGTCTTTTGGCGCGGCGCGGTAAGACGCGGGAACGACGACGTAACCATGGGCAGTGGCGCGCTGCCTTCCCCTTACCGCGCGCCGACGGCCTATAATGGTGCACACTGGGCCGTCCTACGGCTCAGGCGGCTCGAGCGCTTCTCGCGGCGCGCTCTTATTCGCCTGACTTTAACATTAAATATCTCTGTTATTATTGCAAATATCGCAAAATGGTATTAGACTTTTTTGTTCGTCTCGATCTCCTCTATCACCTCACGAGAGTTGTTAAGGGTGCTTTGGGACACCCTGTATAATAGATATGTAAAATAATAAATAAGTAAATTCTTCTTTCTAATGATAACAAAAAGAAGGATTTATTTACTTATTATTTTATATGTTTGAAAAGAGTAAGGGTTTCAAACAGATACACACACACACACACACACACACACACAGCGAAAATATCGAAAATATAATCCGATCGGCAAATATAAACTTGTATTACTAAAATAATTATAAAAAATTTTTTAACTTTTAAGTGAAATTAATCGGGATAAGAAATGATAGGATAAATAAATTGTTGCAATTGAAAATTATGCATATATATTGAAAAATATTTTATTTCTGGTCATTACTATCTAATCATCATCATCATCCTTCTTCTTCTTCTTCTTCTCTATTGCTTATTTCTTCTTCCTCTTCTCTGTTTCTTGTGCCAAATATGGCATCTGCTTCCTCGCGCCGCCTTGTTCGGCGACCTTTCTCTTCTGGTTGTCTACGAACAGAATTTCGCAGTTGTTGTTTAGCGAATCTTATGGATTCTTTCACAGCATCATAAAATTTTTGTTGGTCGGGTACCGCAAAATAAGGGCTGTTTGCTACCGCTTCTAAATTTATGAACAGAATAATAACAAAAAGACGTTAAGAAGGAATATATTCCAGTGATTATAAATATTTCATAAATTGAAAACAAGTTGAATATTGTAATAAGTGATACATCATTTGTTTTTCAATTTTTATTCTTTCAATGCCATTTTAATAATATTATAAATAAAAATATATTACCATATACTGCATATAATAACTGAGTATTACAGAGTTCGAGATTCCGGTCCTTTTCGCCCCATAAGGAATATTTATTTAATGCTTCGTCCGTTATTATTTGTTTCATGCAAAATTTTACACTTTCGTCTAAAGTTTGTCCTCCCAAGTATTTGAGATATGTCACCTAAAATACATTGTATAGGATAATGTAAATATGATAATGTATTTAATTTCTACACAATGACAAGGAAAAAAAATTCTATATGAAACAAAATAGAATTCTGTGTTCTGGGAAACACTAGAATATCTATAAAGGTTCTTTATATATTCATGTCATTACTATAATATGATTACTGTAATATATTATGCTTTAAGACCTACTACTTCGTTGTACTGTTCTTCGTCAATATTGTCGAAGTTCTGTACTTCTTTGACGGATTTTAATGGAATACAGTGTGGTTTCATTGGCATTTTATTGCTTTGCTTTTTTAACAGTTTATCAAGTTTTTGGGTGATGGTTCTAAAACAGAGTATAATAGCCTAGAGAGTATTAATAATAGTAACATCCTCATCTTAAAAATTTAAACGGTTAACATTTTTTCTAGCCATTTATAGTATTTTTATAACATTAATATATATGTATTCGATCACAAATGCATAAATAAAAAGAAAAAGGGCATTTTTATACATAATTTAAATAAAGTTTGATCTATGAAGGCTTCCTAGTTTCATTTTTTAGTCATTATCGTGCAATAATGTTACGTTGCAAAATACTGTTTAATCGGCAAGTTTAGGACACAATAGTGTCGAAAAGAATACTCTGATTACAGTAACAATAAAAGTTTATATTATATTATACAGGATGTATAAAAAGTATCGGATTAATTTTGACTATGATCGCATGTACCGTATATAAGACATTTTTATTATTCATACACATATACATATATACTTTAATATTATTATCAAAATACATATGCAGAAAGCTTACATGAAATCTTCTTTCATCGGCATATTTTCTAGCTGCTTTCTCATGTTATTGAATTCCCTAAAACGTATAACATATTTATTTTTATTTCTTAGAAATAATATTATTTCTAAGAATTTATTTTTATCTACTATTTATCCAAAAATATCTATACATTCGCTGCATGTACATATATACAAAATGTGTAGTATTTATTAGGGATGTGCCGGATATCCGGCAACTATCCGGTATCCGGCCTATCCGGCCCTTTTGTACTATCCGGCCGGATAGCCGGATATCATTAGTATCCGGCCGGATACCGAATCAAAATTTGATATTTAAAATTGGCACCATTAGTTCAGGATTCAAGGCACAGAGTCCTCTAGAAATAAAGCTAATCATTTTTTTTGGCTAATCATCATTTCAGGTTGGCTCTTTTGTACGATTTTTTTAAACGTTTATTTTCAATAACGGCGAAGGGCATTAAGACCCTTACACAATGCCAGGCAACAGGCAATAGAAATAGGGAATAATGTAGGAAAGAAAGAGAGAGAAATAGCTTTTCTCTCTTTCTCTTCTACGTTATTTCCTGTTCCTATTGCCTGTTGCCTGGCATTGTGTAAGGGCCTTTAGTGTTTTTCTAACCTAATCTACGAGAAGATATTAATAGCAAAGTGATTAGAGAAAATTATCAATAAATTTATCTTCCACATGGTGTAGATGATCTGAAGAATATATCGTTTATTTTATTGTTGCATTCAATTATAAAATATAATGGCATAAGGAAAATCCAACGTACGGAAATTTTTTAAAATATGTAGTGATGATGAAAAAAAAGCAGAATGTTCATTTTGCGAATCGTCGCAAAAAAAAATTATGAGAGGAAAAACACCTAAATTATTCTCTACAAAACCTTTATGGAATCACTTAAAAAGTAAACATCCACTGGCAATAGAAAACATAAATAGAAATACAAATATCGAAGCTGATCCACCAGTTTTAAACTTAAACTCTTCATCATCAATCTCACACTCAAAATCTCATCAGCCTACTTTACAATCTTTAATTAAGAAAAAAGAAATATGGTCTTTGGATGATCCAAAAGCAATGAACATAACCAAAAAGATCTGTGAGTATTTTTTTATTTTTATATATATTTAAGAGAAACGCTATATATTTTATAATATTATTATAAATAAATATTAAATAATTAAATATTTATGCTAATGCTAAAATTCGTAAGTAACATCAATATCAAGCTATGTCTAATATTGTTTCTAATAAACAAACGTTCGTATTATAATAATAAATTAGTTTTATACAGTTTAAAATTCTCAACTATTTATTTTTGTTATATTTTAGGCGAAATGATGGCTCTTGATGCTGAACCATTCGCACTAGTTGAGCGAAAAAGCTTTCAAAAGTTAATAAAATATTTGGCACCGCAGTATCCACTACCTTGTAGAACATATTTTTCTGAAAAAATTATGCCACGTCTGTATGAAAATTTGAAAACATGTATTAAAGAAAAATTAATTACTGCGATAAACATATCGTTCTCCACCGATATTTGGACTAGTTCAGTAAACAACGAGTCATTTATAAGCCTGACAGCTCATTTCATACGAAGTGATGATATGCACAGAGAAATACTTGTACTCAGCGCGAAACACTTTCCTGATAGTCATACTGGTTTCAATATCGGTCAGATATTAAATGATGTGATGGAAGAATGGCATATAAGTTCTAGTCAAATTCATCTAATTTTAAGGGATAATGCTTGTAACATGATTATAGGAACTGGTATGCACTTTTAAACAATTTTACAAATACATTCGTTTTGCAAAAATGTAACCATGACATACCATTGATTAATTGATTTAAAATTATCGATATTGTGTATTTTATCTTACAGATATGTTAGGAGAGAGTGTAGGATGTTTTATTCACACTTTACAACTCGTGATTCACGATTGTATTTTTAAAAATCGAAATTTCGTTGAAATTTTGGGAAAATGTCGAAAAATTGTTGGACATTTTAGCCATTCTTCACTTGCCTCTTCGAAACTCAAAAACATACAAGAAAATTTGAAATTGCCAATTCATAAGTTAATTCAAGATGTTACTACACGATGGAACTCTACATTTTATATGTTGGCAAGGCTTCATGAACAACGACAAGCGGTAACTGCATATGCTGCGGAGAAAGACATACCAAGCCTTACGGCTATGCAATGGAATATGGTAGAAAACGTTATACGTGTTCTCCAACCGTTTGAAGAAATGACTAAAATAGCCAGTTCAGATTGTGAGACAATTGGATACGTTATTCCGGCAATTGTTACTCTACACTCGTATCTTTCAAAACGACAAAAGGATACTGGAATAGTGATGTTGAAAGAAGAGCTCAAAAAAGCGATGGAAGAACGATTTCTTAATCCTATAGGTATTGCTATAATGTTTATTACTTTAATAAATTTTCATTATTATTTTTTCTTCGAAATAAATAATTATATTTTCCATTGTTATGTAGGACTCAATGTCAAGGATCAAAAATGTTTTGTACTCGCTACCGTATTAGATCCAAGGTTCAAAACAAAATTTTGTCCAAACGAAAATAAGGCCAAACAGTGGATTATTGAAGAATTATTGGAAGTGAATAAAAGAGTCACTAATGATACCGAAAACAATACGCAGAGTCATAACGTCAGCTCTCTTCAAGAACGAGATATCATAAGCGAAACACACGAGGACATTTGGAAGTGTTTCGACGATATAGTAAATAATTCAAAATCTGATACTGATAATAGCAATCTTGATGATTCATTAAGCAAAACATCGTTTGAGAGACAACCAAGTGACAGAAGTAAAAAGAAAACTGCTGTCTACAATGCTGAGTTAGCAAAATACCTCGTGTTACCATTGTTATCTAGAAATGAGGATCCTTTAATATGGTGGAAAACACATGCTTTGGAATATCCTAATCTCAAAACTTTGGTTATAAAATACTTGAGTGCTCCTCCTTCTTCTGTCAATTCAGAAAGACTTTTTAGTGCAGGAAAGTTAGTTTATTCTGATAATCGAAATAGATTGTCACCGCAGAATGCTGAAATGTTATTGTTCATCATGAAAAATTTACTAATATTAAACTACAATTTTTGAATCATCATCATGTGTCTGTCTTTGTTCTTCTTTCAAATTAAACAATACGAATACCTAAAAGTCAATAACCTTAGCTGTCAAACTATCAAACTGTCATACTGAATATTAATCGAGATAACCAATCAACGTCGCGGAAAAGAGGCAACAATACTTCGAGACTTTCGAGATTTTTGATATATTCGAGTATCAACCTCCATGCCTTTTTTAATAAGGATTATTATCACTTATGAAGCATATTCTTCAGGAATTAGTACCGGATATTCGGCAAATATCCGGTATTCGGCCGGATAATTAGGCTGCCGGATATCCGGTATCCGGTTTTACATCATTGTCGGATATCCGATATCCGATATCCGGCAATTTCACTATCCGGCACATCACTAGTATTTATGTAACTTGTAGAATTATTTACGACTAAATTTGTGATTTTTTTTTGGTTTTGGAACAAATACATGTCGAATTCTTCAATGTACTACAAGTATAAAACTAATCCCGTCATCACATTACTCAAAATGACTCAGATATCGATCATGTAACTTCCCTATTGAAAGGATCCCATAAAATCCCATAAAATCTAATTAAAAATATATGAGATTTTATAAGAAAATATAAGTCAGATAAGAACTTAAAAACGGCACATAAAAACTATTTATTAGATTATATGAGACAAAATACTTTTTAATGAGTTATAAGTTTGTATAGGACTTTTCTATGAAAAAGGTAATGTATATATGACAGTTTTAATAAGTAATTTTGAATATATTCATTTATATATATTTTAAAAGGTAATTTCTATATTGCACTATATTCGATCGTACAAGTTATTTCTATAATTTTGTTTTTATTACTCTAATATGTTATTATGCACATTCAAGTTTATATTTTCATAGTAGATTATTCCTTTCCTAAGAATCATTTATTCATATAGGTAAATTCTGACAACAATTATGTGGTTTTATTATTTTGTATAAAGAATTTTAAATACAAATTTTACATTTTATATTAGATCTAATTCGCCAATTTGATGACAGAAACCGTATGTATTCTTGTGAAATCGTAATAGGTACCCATAACGTGTTTTTATTTGCATATATCAGAATGTTCAACTATATTACAATGACGGTATATAAGACAATCTCTATATGGATGATATTATCTTTTAAAAATTATGGTAGTAAAAATACGAAAGATCTAATTATATATAATATATTTCATTTATATTTATAATAGATTTTCCGAATATGCATAATATTTCATATACTCATAAAATTCTGCTGAAAAATTGAATATGTGCAAAATGAACCATAAAGTTTGAAATCTCTCACAAAATTAAATGAGTAGAAATGAGAAAAATCTGATTAGATACCATTTATTAATACTCGACTTTTCAATAATGTATATATGAGTCCAATAGTATTGAGACAGTCAAATGTTCATCATAAATGTGTTCATGAATTTTATATATTTATGTAATATGTAATATTATTCATTTTATTACTAAATAACCTAAGGAGAACAGAAAAGTCAAAATAATGTCAATTTCACATCATATATATTGACCAAATTTACATTTTTTGTTTTGTTATTTTTTGGTCAATATGGTATATCAAATTGACATTATTATTTTGACTTCCTGTTCTCTTTGGAAATGTTCGTTTATTATAACGCGGTTAATTACATTACAAATAAGAAATTACAATATAATGTATAAGCGCGCGCGGATGTGTCAATACGTTTCCTTTTGTCATTAACTTGTAAAAATATTTATTATTATTTGTATATAAAAAAATGACAAAGCCAAACTGTGAATTTTAAGGCGAAAATCAAATTTATGCGGGACTGAAATTTTCCTATAGGTGCTTTCCATTTAGCGACACAAGTCGACACAAGCATCATTCTATTTCTTTTCAACACCATTAAACAATAAAGATAGAATGACGCTTGTGTCGACTTGTGTCGCTAAGTGGAAATCATCTATTAAGAAGTGTGAGGCTCGCTAGAAGAGAAGTGCTGGGATGGAACTCGAAGCCGGCCGAAGGGAATAACGCACACAAGTGAAATTTCATATATGTGACTCAGCTGTTGCGCAGTGCTTACGCAGGCGCACATGTACACGGTCACGCTTGTGTGCGTTATCTCCTGCACAATGCTACCGCATACTGCGTGCTACCGGCTACCGAGCTTCTAGTTTCCAGTACTCACTTATTTTCATCCACGTGTTTTCAACAAAAGCGAGAATTCGACCGCGAGTGATAAAATCAATAATGTTTAGTTTAGTGAGGTTCTTAAACAGCAAAAATTTCGACATTATTGAAACAAAACATATTATTAAATTTAATCCTGGCGATTTGCAAAAAAAATATAAAATTAACTGTCCAAAATCAAAGTGCATCAGAGTGGGAATTGTTGCTTCCGTTGCAGGTAAGATAATAACTTATTAAAACATTTTCTACTTTAATATTTAATAAAAATTGATAACTAAAAACATCATTAAAACGATATTTTCTTAAATTTCGATTTTTAAACAAAATTAATGCATATTATTGGCATTGCTGTGTAGATAACAACAATGATATTATATTGTTTTGCAATGATATACACATTAATTAGTCTTTTTCGATTAATTTAGCATTTCAAATAAAAAATAATTTCATATGTTTTAAGAAATTCAGGCACGTGTGTTTCTCTTAGGGGCTAAGCACAATGAAAAGCACAGGCATTAGGAACAGGGAATAATGTAGGAAAGAAAGAGAGAGAAATAGCTTTTTTCTCTTTCTCTTCTATGTTATTTCTTGTTCCTATTGCCTGTGCTTTTCATTGTGCTCAGCCCCTTATAGTCTCATCAGCAGGCTCTCGCCTCAACAAAGAGAATGAAAACAAAGGCAACGAAAACAAATAATTCATGGGCGTTACACACATCATTGTTTAGCGTGTTTATAGTGCTTCGGTTGGTTTTTAGGTGTATACTTTTTGGTGTATGCAGTTCAAATCATTGTTTTACATTGTTGATAACATTATTAATTACTTAATAATTAATAAGTAAAATTATTTACCCAAAAATAAATCTAAAATTTATTTACTACATTAAAGTATGTATTTATTAAATTATTTATTAAATTTAAGTATGTATTTCCATGCCTTTTTCGGATTAATTAAACAAATCGATTACAATGATTTTCTTAATAATAAATGAATTTTAACATCTCAATTTCCTTGTCATGTTATATTTGCAATAAAATATACTTTTCAGCATTTAGAGACAATGAGGGAAATTAGAGTAGATTAGTCTAAAAAAAAATTTATTATACAGAAATGTTTAAAAATTTATTTGAAATATAAATGCCAATGCTCACTTCAAATGTATTTACAATTTACATTTATTTTTATTAACAGACTTATTTAATATATATTCTTTTTATTTTTAAAATTTAATATTCAAGTTAAAGACTCAAAATTACTAACCATAATATCGATATTTAAGGCTAATAAAATTAAGATTATGTGTATTTATTATCTATAAAATTAAAGTTTGAATATGAATCAAGAATAATAAAAACAATAAGAAGTTCATGCATATATCACTGCTTTTACAAACATTGCTCCCCCCCCCCTTTCCCCCTTCTCTCTCCCACTCTCCCCCCCCCCTCTCTCTCTCTCTCTCTGAAAGTTTTCTTCTTTTTATTTCAAATGCAAAGACAAAAGTGATATTTCTTTAACTTTTCAAGTTTTAAAGGAATATAATATGTACTATTTTTTGTTTTTGCGAAACTTATCAACGGTTTATTTTCATAAATAAAATCAGAAATTTTTACCTAAAAAAAAAGTCATTAAACTCTGACATGAATCGGATTTCATTTGTAAATTACAAGTTGTAATTACTTTGTTAAGTTATAATTACGTTATATATAATTACAGATAGCGAAGAAGCGTTACTAAAAAAGCAAAACTCTGAAAGAATAAGACAATTGCCAGCTCATCTTTTGGATTCCGCAACTGAAACGACTGAAGACGAATCATTTCAACAGAAGATTAGGAATGATAACACCAAAGACCACTCTTCAAGTATTATACAGGAACGACTAAACGCACTATATAAGGTAAAATACATGTGGTTTTCTGTAGATTTTATCTAATACGGATCTTAGATCATGCGATAAAATTTAAAAAAAAAAGGAATTATGTCCCCTCAAACTTTCGCATCATCGCGATCATATCATGTTATACAACACTAAAACTACTATTTTTATCTTACATATATATAAAATTACAAACTGCATTGAGAAAAACCACGCAATCTTGTGCATATAATTGAATTAGTAAGATATAAGTCGAACAGAGTACACTTGAAGCCTGCGCTAACGTCTATGTCTGATATGGAGTTTAACTTTTTTATTATTAATTATCAATTGAATTTAATTATTAACCAGTCAGTATTTAACTTATATATAAGAATTCTATAAAATATATATGCTTGAATTAATGATTTCCGACAAATAATATACTATATTTTAACAATGTTATTACGTTGCATACTTGACAGAAAAATACGTAAATTTTTTGTTATTTCAATAGTTGCAACAATTAATACTTTTTTCTTTCCATTACAAATTATTTATGTACATGACTTATTTCCCATAAAGCTGGGACTATGCAAGCAAATTTGCGCTCCACATAGCTGTCTCTCCCTGTGAACTTAGGCATGCGCGCTTTCGGGACTTTGTCGCCTTGGGTAATCGGATTGCCGGTACGCAGAAAGAGGTGAGACGGCAGGATGAGCGACCTTGTATAAAATTCCAAATTTGGTCTTATTTACTATATTTTTACCATTGCAAAAAACTACATATATGTCTAAATTTCAAATGCGATTTTTTGCAGTACATAAATGTGATCAAATATGGCGAAATCTACAATTTAGTACTGAGGTCGTATCATAGCAAATTTTGCTTCGCAGGTCCTTGTGTCGACTCCGACTACTCTTGCAGTATAGTCGTTGTAGGTTGCCAATGATTGCAATGGTTCTGCGTTCTTCATTTATGAAGAAAGAGCAGAGAGTATTTGCATGAGAAAACTATGAGACGCCCATTTTTTGGTGCTTTATGGGTTATAATTACATATTACATGTACTATAGTAAATCTACATTTTAATAAAAAAAATTATTATTAAAATTCGTAAAATAATAATTTACTTTCACCAATGGCGTGCAAGTATGGTTCGTAAACTCGTGAAATTTTGCAAGGAATATAAAATCTTCACGGTATATTAAAAAAAATGCATTATTATTGAGAGTTTTTGCTTCATGTTTCATATAATGAATACCATACTTTTAGCGACTTCTCTTGTGGTTTTATAAATGTAATTTTTAGTTGATTTCAACCATAAAATTTGTGGTGATACATTTTTCTTACTTATATATTCATTACATAGAACTATTAATTTATTATACAGTTATTAACTTTGTGATTAATATTTCTCAATACATTTTACTGTTCTGTCCAGTAGTATATATTATTTACAGAAGCAATTTTCATAGTTTTAATTTATTGCTCTTCGTTAATAATCGCATATAGAATTGCAAATGATCAGTTAATTTTATGATTATTTAATGATTGACTATAAGTTTTCACATTGCGATTTTAATTCCTTCATGGCGATATGTAATGAAGCAATTTATGATCCGCCGATTATATTAGAAAAATCATGTACATATTTTGTCATATAGTTAAACGTTATTTTATTACATAGTTTGATAAAACAATTAAGAATACTTTTAGCGTTTAATACATTTCTTTCATAATTTATTTAACAAATTCGATATTTTGAAGATATTTTAATTCAACCTCGAATACAAAGATGGTTGATTGCAATAAAAAACTATATAAGCTTCCGTTGACCAATGCGTATACTGGCGGAAGTGTGAGTAAACGAACTCGATGGCGATGGGGAAAATTAGCGAAGGAAAGGGCACAAACATTACGTACGTTAATTATTTTATTTCAAAATTCATTATATTAATATTTGAAAATTACAATATATAATTATATATTTTAGTATCACGAACATTACTTGAACTTTTAAACTGAATACGATTACAGATTTTAATGCAAATAAAAACCTATGCAAAACATATTGCTTTGCAGATAAATTGAATCAGTCTAGTAATACTATTCCCGTGGACATAGTATCTGCAACCGATAATGATCCCTACGAATTCGAGAGAGAACTTGAGATTAAACGTTGCAAATCCGATACTAATAAATTCCAAATTGATACCGATGAATCAGAAACGTATAGCGATAAATGTGAAGTAGATATTGAAAGTGAAATCGATACCGATTACTCAGATTCTGAAAGTGCCGACGATCTTTTTGATAATTCTGATGTAAATGACTCGTTTTATTGTACCGAAGAAAATAGTATTAGTAATACTATCAATAATCATCGATTTAATTGCAATGCTTTGAACGGAAACAGCATAATGTTTCCAGCATCTGGCCTCACTGTGTCTGATGTTTTGCTAATGTCAACAGCATATTTTATAAAAAAAAAAATCGACCAGAAAAGATCAGGAAGATTTTATCAGTTTTATTAAAGCCTTAGCCGGTCCAGAATTCAGTAAATGGAATGCCAGTCATTATATACGCGCAAAAATTTATGATCCTTCTGGAGATAAAATAACTTTGCATTATTACTGCGAAACTTGTAGTCTGCCTTTGATGCAATGTAATTTAGAAGACACCTTTCAAAGTGCTGATACTATCTGTGTCAAGTGCAAAAAAAAAACAAAACCTTACATTGCAAAGTTCTAATTATTTTCTGAGCTTAGATGTTGCATACCAAATCCAAATGATTTTAAACGATAAAACAGTGCAAACTAGTTTATTGCAGAACATTGAAGATAATGTCAAAAATGTAAATAAAACTTGCATAAAAGACATTTACGATTCTCTTATATACAAACGTATTCAAGAAAAAACAAAATTTATTCTTACGTATAATTCGAACTTCGACGGCGCCCCATTATTTAAAAGTTCGAAACAAAGTTTCTGGCCATTGCAGCTTTACATAAATGAGTTGCCAGTAGAAATACGATTTAAAAATATTATATTAGCGGCGCTATGGTTGACAAATAAAGAACCAAAACCTCAATTCATGAACCTGTATATTTCAACATTTCATCATCAAGCTGCCATTCTAATGGAACGAGGAGTCGACATAATAGTTCATGCAACCGGAGAAATCATTAATTTCAAAGTATACAGTGCACTATGGTGTGTTGATTCGGTTGCCAGGCCAATCGCACAAAACCGCATTCAATTTAACGGATATGATGGTTGCAGCTGGTGCTACATAAAGGGAAAACACGATGGGACAACTATGCGATATCCAATATCCCAAATGACCGATCCACTACTGCGCACTCATGAAAAGTACATTCTGGATGTACAAACCGCGGTGCGATGTAAAAAAGTAGTAAATGGAGTGAAAGGCTATTCAGCTATGTTACTATTCCCTTTACTTGATTGTGTTTGGGGATTTCCACCAGACTATATGCATGGTGCTTTGTTAGGTGTAACACGGCAAATCTGGATGGAATGGTCCAAGAAACACCTATCGAAAAGTGACAAAGAAAAGATAGATAAACGATTATTACTTTTGAAGCCTCCACATGAAATTCACCGGCTGCCCAGATCAATTTTTGACTGTGTCAAATGGAAAGCATCTGAATGGAGATCCTGGATATTATTTTATAGTGTACTTTGCATACAAGGGATACTGAGAAATGAACTTTTTCATTCCTATTTACTGTTCGTAAAAAGTATGCATACACTTTTGACATGTAATATATCTGAACAGGATTTGATTGAATGCGATAAAAATTTACAGATCTTCGTACTAGAAAGTCAAAAATATTATGGTGAAAGTTTTATGACATTTAATGTTCACTCGTTACTACATTTTGTGGAATCTGTCAGAATATCTGGACCACTTTGGGCAAGCTCGACATTTCCTTTTGAGAATGGAATATTTCTTTTCAAGCAAAACGTAAACGCAGCGAAAGGCATTAGTTATCAAATTTCTGTAAACTGGTTGAAACGTTATTCGCTGCATTCACGCATCGATGCTTCTTCGAAAAGTATAATTTGTAAAGAATATTGCTACAATTTGTTTAATCATCGCCTTCTTACGAATTGCGTGCAAACGGAAAATGGTGCGTCGGTAATAGGCATGATTGAACCAAAAAAAAATCTCAAAAATCTGGCACAAACGTTTTTTAATAATAATGAAATACGCATTGATGTATTTAATCGATGTATTTTCAGACAAACTGTAATTCATAGTGTAGCATATACGCGACCCCGTAAAACAAATGACACAATGATTCTTTTAAACAGCGGTAAAATAGTAAAAGTACAGAATCTCCTTATAGTCAACAAAAAGTGTTATATACATTATTATGATATTTCAATAAGAAGCATAAACGGTCGCGATGAGTCAAAAATAAAACACATATTTGAAATAGTAAACGAAGGCAACGAAAATATAGTTGACATTAGACACTTTCAGTCGAAAGTTTTAGTAATGAGTGTGGAAGGCAAAGATTATGTTGCTTTTTTCCCAAACACTTTAGAGATTCAATGAAGTAAGTAACTTCAGTGTAATTTCATACACGCGGTTCACAATTAATGATAGTAAGTTATTATTTTTAGAATACATCAAATTATATAGAAATGGAGATTTCCGACAAGAAAAACGAAATTTTACCTCCTTCGGTCTACATTAAAAGCGAATCTGTCATTCCCAGTGAGATACGAGCATTAAGCGATATTACTAACAATAATAAAGCGGATGCCATACAAATGGACGAAAAGCAAACAAGCACAATAGCCAAAGGAGTCGTAGTTGATGATGTAAAAAAGGTAAAAAGTTAAAATAGCATTATATGCCTTTAAATTGTGAAACAATTAAATTTTTAGGAGTATTTATTTCAAATTATTTTTATCAACCGCTAATTTCAAATATTTTACATTTCAGATCATCCCAAAAAAGCGTAAAACCAAGGAACGGCGAGAATCCTTAAAACGGGTGAAAATTAATTACTATTATTAAAAATTAGCAATATAATGTTTAATTGGTGTTATATTGCATACTATAAATAATAAATATTAAAATGTTTTTACAGAAACGTTCTGATGTACAAAAAGAAAACAAAGCAGAAGGAAGTAAAACAAAATGTGTAGTAATAAGCAACGAATCATTTAAGATACCAATCACTCACATATTAAATGTAAGTAATTGTATTGAAATTAACATAATATTGTATGGTGATATATGTAATAAGAGATGTAAAAATGTATATTACCTAAGGAAAGAGCAAACTGTGAACCTTGTGAAGTGCCTGAGAAACAAAGAGATACAGAGAATGTCAAGGGCATAAACGTGAAGAAAACCGTAAGACTTTCAATTTTTACTTATTCAAAACAATATTGTTGACTGAATGTATTCATGAAAGCCGTAACAAGTTCCTACGATGGAAATTGTTACTGAATTTTAAATTCTCTCTCTTTCTCTTTCTCTCTCTTTCTCTTTCTCATTCTTTCTCTTTTTCTTAGAAATTTGTACTCATATCTGTATGGTGAGCAGTTTGCATCAGTTTTTTTGAAAATCGAACACTTTATGAACAATATCTTAATTTGTCCTGTAATTATAAAAAGAGAACTTTTAATTATTAAACGTTTAAAAAAGTGCCGTTTATCTTATTGATAATAATAAATAATAATAGAGAATAATTCTCATTGCAAACTTACTGCACTAAAAATGTTGGCAATATTTTTAAATTGTTCATAATTGCGTAGTATTTCTTATGATGTAAGTGCGAAATATGTTCCACATTAATTATTATCAATAAATTTTCTGAAAAATATATAACTGCTATATAAAACGTAATCTATTTCTAAGAAAATGTTCACATTGTTGGATACATTTTATAATAAACATAAGTAGAAACTTATGATTATATCTTAATCTGGTGAAATGAAAAATTTGTTTAACTATATTTACTTCAAATAATAAGAAATATGAAAAATAGATACGTTAATGATAAAAATATGTTTTAATTTTATTATTTGAGAAATTTAATATTACAGAAATTCGAATTGCGTACATTTCTTACGTGAGATATATAGGAGATCATTTTCTTTTTTCATATTTCAAAACTTATGCGGGATCTACAATGTAGTCGTAGAGTAAGTTGTAAGAAATTGACCAATCACAGACAAATCACAGAAGAATAAGCGTCTGTGATTCGTCAATTTCTTACGATTTACGACTCTACCCCGTATTATATTATGTGCGTGTTCTGACAATAATTTGTAAAAATTACTGCAGGAGAATAATGACGACAAAGATACATCATCGACATCTTGTATTGCAACCTTAGTCAGTAAGCCTTACGACAATTGTACAACGCAAGCGGTCTCAGAAGAGAAAACAAACAAAGAATCAGTTGTCGACAAAAGAGTTGTAAGAATTGATGTACTTTAATTAAACATTGCTACTCAGATTTCTTTTAAAATTTAAATTAAATTAATAATACAACTGTTATGTACTATAGTCGGCTAAACTAGCAAGAAAACGGAGAAATGAGAGAAGGAATAAAAAAAAATGCCGGACACATAGATGATAGTGAGAAAAAAATGTGGGACAAATTTTTTGATGAAATCAGAAAAATTAAGAACGATAATGATAAACGTCATAACGAGACGCAGACGATGTTAAGAACACTTCTGGGAAACTGGACGCAGTGGCAAAGTAAGAATCAGGTGTATGTTATGTATTCTTAGTTTTGCTTAATGATTATAGTTTGGCTCATGTATTAATTAAAGAATTGTTATATGGCTTCTTGTTTGTGATGTTTAAAGATAATATTGAACAGAGAGGGGGGGGGAGGTAACTTATAAGTATGAATACAAAATAATGAAAATACCCTAAACAGAGTTTTATTTGCAGATACTCCAAGAAATGAACTAAATGCATCTACCTTGGGCACAGCCAAAGTAGGTCTAGTAAGAGAGTGTAATAATAAAATGTTGGTAGGTATATATTTTAAGTATGTAATATCTATTGCAATTGTATATGCATATGATATATTATAGTATATAATATTTCTACGTCCAAAAATTGATATAAAAAAATTTACAGCTTACTTTTTGATTAAATTGCATTGTGTACTACATCATCTCATGTAAAACTACTACATCATCCCGACTTTTAAAGTCAAAATGACAGTGTATTGTGTTTGTGGTAAAAAGCGGTATCATATAAAGGCGAGGGAGAGAGGCATAAGATGTAAAATAATTTCTCTCTTGTAAAATAATCTCGTTATTATTTCTTAGTACTTTATATTTCTATAAGTGTTCTCCTTTTTTCTCATTTCACACGGGATAGTATGCAGTACAATTTTACTTATTTTTTACACAAGCAAAATGCATAATCTGTTATCATTTATTTATCGTGCAATTTTTCACGAAAAAATAATTTGTAAAGCCGTTTTTCATTTTGACAATTGAAATTAAGCTACATGAATTTTCAGATGCACATTGGACAGGACATATGGATCTCCAAAAAACAATACACTAATAGCGTTACAAATGCGGGAAATTCAAATTCCAAATTTGTGAAAAATATAGCATTGGCAGTATTTTCGATTGATGAATTGAAAACAAGCAGTATCACAGGTACTGGATGCCGACGAACAGGAGCAGCACCCAAGCCTGCACTTGACAGTATAAGACTGCTAGCAATTAAAGGTACAATGTGTTAATACAATCTTTAAAGTAATTCAAAGTAGTGTAAACACTATTTAATTGCTCTTCCTATTGATCTTTGTCATGCAAAAGACTTCCATGCTCTTAATGTTTCCGAAATCCTCGGCTATATCTGTATGTCCCTCAATTTTTTTTATCATGAATTACTAACGGTCTCATGCATGTACTACTTTCTAAATTGACATTCAGTTTCATCCAGAAAGGGATTGAATATCATTGGTATGGCTGAATGTATTTTTATCATTAGTGATAGAAATAATGAAAATCGTTTGGTTCAAAGACAGCTAATCTTTAATCAGAATATCACAACTGTCACCGATAATAAAATTACAAAATTACTGCGCCAAAAATCGTTTTCAGTCTTAAGTCTTTAGTCAGAAGTTTTTATTTGTGTCTTTCCCAAACTTTTTCTTAAAGTTTTCTTTTTATATCATTATTTTTAGACATATATCAATTCTTCCTGCGTTCTGAGCGCAATTTGTCAGAGGAGGAAATTGCCGAAGAATTGATGGATTATACGGGATATATTAGAAGCAAAATGCAAGATTTAAATAAAAAAAAGAAAAGTAAGCTTTCAGAATTTTAAGTGTATATGTAATACAATATATAATGTATAATCACACTCTAATATTGTTAATGTAACGTAAAATTTTTTTCAGCGAATGAGGTGCCAAAAGTGAGAAATGAAAAAGATAATGACGAGGATGTCGGGAATGCATTAGGCACACCTGATGAATCCAGCGAATTGGGAAAATCTGACGATTCGATCAGTTCAAATGACTCATCATCGTACGAATCTGATAATTGTGATTCAAACGAAAAAGAAGCCAATGACAAAGATGTTTAAAAAAATATATAAGATAAAAATGTTTAGAAATAATACATAATAATATATAATAAATAATACATAAATAATACAATTTAAAAATATAACCTTGTATTTCTTTTTTATATAATACTTAAACGAGTAAGATAACATTTTTGATTTGAATATGATTGATTTGAACAATTACTTACTAATCGTAACTTATATGTATTATTATATATTAAATGATAGTGACACTCCTTAGGTTGCAATAAATTGTAAAATTACGAATTTAATAAATTTTTATTTTTATTTGAAAATATATGTAATATATCTTAAATATGAAAATTTATTAAATTTACGATTTTTAATTGAATGAGAAACATTAGGATGTTCCACATTGCATATATGAAGAAAATTTCTGTCTTCACGAAAATAAAATTATTAATTCAATTTCATTATTACAATAATAAATTATAAATTTTGATGGGCGACACGCAAATATCATTCTAATTGCAAACTTCCTAGAACCGTAAATCCACCGATTTATCTGTTTATTATTAATATACTTTTATTATTAATTATACTTTAACTGGAATTTTCGATCATTTCGCACATGCCGTTACTCGATTGAATAAGTATTTTCAAGATTTCCAAATAAGGAGTTCGTACTTGCATTAACAGGATTATCTATTTATTTTGAATTATACTTTAACTAGAATTTTCGATCATTTCGCACATGCCGTTACTCGATTGAACAAGTATTTTCAAGATTTCCAAATGAGGAGTTCGTACTTGCATTAACAGGATTATCTATTTATTTTGAATTATAATTTAACTAGAACTTTCGATCATTTTGCACATGCCGTTACTCGATTGAACAAGTATTTTCAAGATTTCCAAATGAGGAGTTCGTACTTGCATTAACAGGATTGTCTATTTATTTTGAATTATAATTTAACTAGAACTTTCGATTATTTTGCACATACCGTTACTCGATTGAACAAATATTTTCAAGATTTCCAAATAAGAGTTTGTACTTGCATTAACAAAATCATCTATTTATTTTGAATTATAATTTAACTAGAACTTTCGATTATTTTGCACATACCGTTACTCGATTGAACAAGTATTTTCAAGATTTCCAAATAAGAGTTCGTACTTGCATTAACAAGATCATCTATTTATTTTGAATTATAATTTAACTAGAACTTTCGATTATTTCGTACATGCCGTTACCCGATTGAATGAATATTTTTAATATTTTCGAATAGGAATTTGTATTTGAATTCACAGGTTCTTCTGTCTATTTTTAATTGTATATTTTAACTCGAACTTTCGACCATTTTGCACATGCTTTTATTCGATGTAACGGGGATTTGTAATATTTTCCAACATGAGTTTGTATTAGTATTAACAGGGTCATCTATTTATTTTGAACTATAATTAGAACTTTTGAGCTTCTCTTATGTGTTCTATATTTAATTTAATGGGTATTTTCAAGATTTCTGATTATAATTAGTGTAATAATAATTCAAATATAAAAGTACTGAGTTCATATATTCTCATAAAATCTCATATAATGCAACTGTTCTGTCAATCTTATAACTTCTGATATATTCTAATTAGAAGTAAAACATATTGATCCTTATTTATTAGGATATATGGGAAATTCCTAATTTGTGAAAATACTTTTCTACTTGTATGTATGAGAAATTTCGATGACAGAAACCGCATGTAATCTAGTTTAGTCTAATCTTAATATTTTTTTATCAGAATATATAAGACCTTTTCAACAGGGTTGAATTTTCCAGCTAATAGAAAACTGAAAGTGTCAAATAGTCAATATTATATTAACTTAAAGATATCTATATCTCTTAAGTTATGTGCGCAGACCACACAGAAAAACCATAAATGGCACATAACTGTTAAAACACGTAATAATTGAATTTTCCAGCTAATAGAAAACTGAAAGTGTCAAATAGTCAATTTCAGATAGCAAAATCGGACAGAGCACGTTTTGCAAATTATATGCTGCATACTATATCGACAAAATGCTGTCAATATTCTTGCAGAGTATGCCGTTTTAGTTAATGTCGTCAGAAACATAGCAAAAATCGAGTATAACGTGTATCATTATGTAATGGCAGAAATGCGGCAAAAATTGAGCATAGCTTACCAACATAAATAGAGCAAATTTCAAACATTTTATGCTGGCATAATATATCGGCAGAATGCATACAGAGATTGCACATAACTTGCTGTCACGGTGTAACAGCAGATTGTCGGTAGAAATCAAACTTGTCGGCGAGCACGCTATGACGGCAAAAACACGGCAGAAATGCAGCATGCTCTGCCGTCACATGATGATATTTAATTAAATGGTATTATGATACATCGTACATTTAATTTAATGGCACTTTAATACAATTAATAAAATTAATAATTTATTTTTAAAAAACTTGAAAAACACAAATTGTTTTATTAATGGTTAATTCTATAGATTTTGTATACATACATTCTGTAGACAAGATATAATTTAAATAAAATTTTACAAATTTATTTAAAATTGCCAAACAACATGCGTGTGACGTATTTTTTAATCCTTTCTAAAACATTCGAAAGAAACAGCTCTAATTTATTTTGAACACATTTTTATATAGCTATCCACATTGCTTACTAAAAATACTATCTAATAAAACTGTTTTTAAATTATAGAGCAATACGATATGAATATAATGTTAAATATAAGAAGCGTTATATTTATTTTAATATATCAAAAATGTTCCGTATGTGAGTTTATCATTCTACTTTCTTCAATATTTGTTATGTGTTGTATAAGTGACATTAGAACTTTATACATAATAAAATTATACATGCATAATAGCATGCGTGTGCTGAATTATATACAGATTTCTTCTTTAAAAATATGCGTTTAAATTTTAATATAAATTTTTTTTATTAATATATTGTATTAAGTTGTATTATATATATCCTATGCTAGCTAATAATTATAAAAAAATTTCTACTAGTTAATTTTATTAATGCTAAACATTTTTACAATAAATTTAAAATAAATTATAATTTATTTTGTTAATTTAGTAGTTAGTAAAATGCTCGCATGTAAAATAGTAGAAAAATGGGCTTTAGGTTTTTTACATTTTATGTGTAATATTGCCTTTAGGTTTTTTACATTTGCTAGCATTTATTAAACAATAAGACGAGCTGTGTTGCTACGCAATAGTAATTATTTAAAACAGACGCCTATTTGTTACCCTCGACAACGGTCTGCGGATTCGCGGACACATGCTGCGTCACATTTTACAAGCTTGTGATTGGTGGAACCGTTAGCGTTGTCGAGTGGCATTTTTAACAATTGTCGCGCTTTGCATCATTCTGATTGCAATAGCGAGAGCTGCCGGACAAAAATTTCATCTGCGAATATTTTGTGCGAATATAGTGTGTTGAAAATTTGAAAATTAAAAAATTTTTCAAATTTTTATTTGGTGAGACAGAATATTTAAACTGCAAAGATTGGACAGCAAGGAATATTATATAATCTTCATCGGTAAGAAAATAGCTACTTGGACAACAGCGAGGGATAATATCAGATAGGTAAGTCTTTTTTATTGAAACACTCCATTTCGCGAATTTGCAATTGTCTCGTTTTAGTTATTTTAATAATTTTAATAAAATAATTTATATTCCTTATTTTTCCCTTTATACCTTAACACGTTCCGTGCCCAACCGTATATATTATAATAAATTTAAGATGTATTATCAAAATAGTGTAGAACAAAAGAAATAAATTGCAAAATGTTTTATGATAATGTATTTGTTTATGTAAAATATTGAACGGCCTGAATGGAAAATTCAGCGTAAGCCATCGAGGCACGGAACATGCTATGCTAGCTAATAATTTATTAAAAAATTACTACTAATTAATTTTATTAAGACTAAACATTTTTACAATAAATTTAAAATAAATTACAATTAATTCTGTTAATTTAGTAGTTAGTAAAATGCTCGCATGTAAAATAGTTAAAAAATGAGCTTTAGGTTTTTTACATTACAGTAAAACCTCGGATAATACGGAAAAACTCGGATAATACGTTAATACGAATTTATGTTACGCTGCTTAAATATGTTGAGGAACAATCAGAAGCTACTGCAAGTGATCTCTTATTAATAAAAAGATGGAGAGATATTGCAGCTAAAAAACGCATGAGCAAATTAAAGCAGTTTCGTATTACTGACTTTGTTAAGCCAATAACGCATGTTTGCAACAAAGAATAATGTGCATTCGTCAATTGACTCTTATATTTTATATTTTTATCTAATAATAAAGTTATGTTTTCAAATATATAAAAAAACATACATACATAAAAGTTAAAACAGCCTTTGTATGTATTTATTTTCCGTATTATCCGAGATTTTGGTTATCCGAGGTATGCTCCTCCCACATTACCACGGATAATCGAGGTTCTACTGTATATTACTAATACTTTTACATTACTAATTAATTTTATTACTAAACATTTTTACAATAAATTTAAAATAAATTATAATTTATTTTATCCAATATATATATCCAATATAATTTATTTGAGCCAATACTATAATTATTAAATAATTTATTTTGTTATGTGTAATATGGCCTTTAGATTTTTTACATTTGCTAGCATTTATAAAACAATAAAACGAGCTGTATTGCTATGCGATAGTAATTATTTAAAACAGATGCCAATTTTTTGCCCTTGACAACGGTCTCAAAAATTTTATCTTGGTGTGCGAATATTTTGTCTATTAAAAATTTAGAAATTAAAAAATTTTTCAGATTTCTTATTTGGTGAGACAGAATATTTAGACTACAGCAAGAAATATTATACACTCTTCATCGGAGAGAAAATAGCTACTTGGACAACAGCGAGAAATAACACCAGATAAGTATAAAACCTTATTTACTAAAACGCTCTATTTCGCGAAAAAGGTGGCATCAATTAAGTGATAGACAACAAAGAAGAATTAGATCCGAAATAAAAACTAACTTGCAAAGTAAAAGTTTGTATATAAAGAATACTTTAAGAGAATTAGATAATATTAATACTGAAGATACGTTGGGCGCGTCAAATACAAAACATACTAATTGTGTGGAAAATAATATTTGCGATAGTACGTGTTCTATAAACGTTGAAGATGACAATATTCTTCTTCATAATGATGTTCTTTCTTTTGATAATACTTTGTCTTCTGTTAGTACTTCCTCGGTTGAGCCATCGTTTCGAGAGAAACTGGCCTCCTGTTTTGTAGAAAATAATTTGACTCATGTGCAAGATAATAATATTGTATCTCTTCTTAGAACACATTCTTGTTTTCGTAACTTACAGAAAGATGTGAGAACAATTGTAGGTACTCCACGAGATAAAATTGTCACATGTAAAGTTGATCCAGGCGAATACATTCATTTTGATATAGGAGCACGCATTTCCAGAGAACTTGAGCGCTTTCCAATACTATCTCTTTCAAGCGAATTAGACATTGACTTTAATACCGACGGATGTAATCTGGACAAATCAGGCAGTATTCATATTTGGCCAATTCAGTGTAGACTCGCGAACATTAGACATTCCAAACCAATAGTGGTAGGGATATACAAAGGCCCTGCAAAACCAAATGACTCTAATGCATTTTTTAACAAATTTATTGCGGATATAAAAAATATATTGGCTAATTGGGGTATTACTTTTCATAGAAAAAAATTATCTATACGTTTAAGATGCTTCATAGCTGATGCACCAGCTCGTGCTTTTATTCTCAATCATTGAAGCCATATGTCCAGCCATCCATGCTCTAAATGTAAAATTTCTGGTGTAATATGTGAAGGACGTAATATTTTCTGTGGTGTTAATCATTCCCTGCGAACTAATGAAGAATACATTGCATGTTTAGATGAGGATCATCATAAAGATGGTAAGAGTCCATTGTCAGAACTACCCATAGGAATGGTTTCTCAAGTGCCTTTCGAGTACATGCATCTTGTGTGTTTAGGAGTTGTAAAAAAATTATTATCTGCATGGATTTATGGAAAATACTCACGATTAACAAAGTGTTACGTCCTGATCAGACTACACGATTCTTTTCTTTTCATTAAATACCAGACCTAGTAAACGCGGGAACAACAAAAACTTTTAAAATATTATAACGCCAGAGCTGTTTTTCTCATGAGACACCAGGAGCTCGAATCTTCTCACAGAGAAAAATAGCATGGATATTTCAAAATACCTTGGCCGCTCAGCGTGCCTATCGTTGCCAGAAAAACCGTAAAAGTCAAAACTTCGCGGTAGCTGGAGTCCTTAACCGACTCCAGACGGTTAGAGTAAGAGATAAAAAGAAAAAACTGGCACCAGCTAGTCATATTCTTGGATTCCACCTACGGGAACCCTAGCTAATAGATAGGGTTTTACCGAGTAACGATCGGGGAATGACCGCAGTCGCATGCCGAGAAGGCGCGACACCTGATACGGCGCACGTGTTTAGTAGGTCTGGGAAACCGAGATGCATTAGTCGCACTCTCCACGCGACACCAAGGGCACGCGACAGTCGTAAACTGTCAAATTTATTAGATCAGTGACCCAAGGCTTTGCGAACTTATATACCGATTCTTAACCATCCAATCCGAAAGCCGGGAATCAGGGGCAAGCACCTCTATAGACCACCCATCATTCCATCGTATGGTCTAAAGACTACGCCCACCCAGATCTTAAGACACTGAGATGCACCCCACCTATACTAATTAACACCAACCGGGTTACGCCACCTCAAAAACCTACCCCCATCATATATGGACCCGAAAACGACGCTATTCCTTATTCGTTAAGGCCCCTTTCTTCCTATCTCATTTCAAGTAACCTAATCATCTAAACCCAATCCTATTAGCTAAAAATGACGTCATCCTCCCCCACATTAAAAATCTTCTCGCAAGACTAGTTCCTATTCGATCCCCGCTCCAAAAACTTAAGATTTTCCAAAGGGATCTACCCCAAAGAAAGGGTATAAAAACCCGTGTTCTGGTGGCTTCGGACACAATTACACACAGTTTTTCAAGCAGTTTTTGCGCAGTTTATTCCGTTTAGCTCAGTTTCTTGAAATAGTTTTTCGAGTAGTTCGGGGGCGCGAATCAAAAAGTAAAATTAGTCGATACTTTGCCGCGACCAAGTGGTGCATCTCAAGTAGAGGGTCCATCACCCTGACGACACCATCTCGCAGCAGGGTGCCCACACGTTTACAAAAGGGTCCGACGCCTATACAACACTTTCCCTCAACGGGGCGCCTGCTCAGAACCACCGAACATATTCAACCCGATCCGAAACTACTCTGCAACGAGTAAGTCAGTTCATTCCTCTTTATTTTATTATTTCTTCTGTCCTCCCTCCGGAAAAATAAAACACACACACACACACACACACACACACACACACACACACACACACACACACACACACACACACATGTAAAGAATACACAAATAAAATTATAAAACACATGCGAATAAGAGTTGAGTTTTGTATCCTAATTATAAATTCAATCAAATTAAAATGTTAAGTCTGTTGTGTGTCGAAAGACTACAACGAGATATTTTAATTTAGCAACGCTATTGTTTAAAGAATTAGCAAATAAAACTTTCAACTCGAAGCACGTTTTTAAAAAGACGAATAAGGTATTTAAAATTAACAAAGATATTGACCAATGCTATTCTTTAGACAAGTAACAATCGATTATAATTAAACGCTGAGGCGTTAACCGCATGAGGAAACGATCGGCGGATTGCCTCACAAACAAGCGAAGTAGATCAGCATTCATGGAAAGCAGACGTTGCTAACCTTGATAATGATCTGTGTAAAAGAAGGTGACTCGATCGTCACCACGGGTTTTTAAGTTTGATCTAAGCACGAGCTGCACGTCGGTATTGCGAACTCCGAGTTCGTATCTTACGCGATCGTAACGATTGTGAGGAAGCCGTTAAATAAAGTATACGCAAGTGCTAAGTGAATAAAGATATTTTATTTCTCATTGAACATTGTTCAATAATTATCTCCCTTGGATCAACCCCCTTGGCCCTACACGACGGATCCCGAATCCTGCGTTGGCCCGCGACGAGATCTTTGAGTCACGGGCACGGCGTAACAATTTTGGTGGCAGCGGTGGGATCCGTCTTCTTCACCGTAGTCCGGTTGTTGATGGACACCCTGGTGGCCTGGGCACGGCAGCAGGACCAAGACGATCAACCCAAGGGAACAGCGTGGCCGAAAATAACACGGAAACTAGAAGTGCGAAAAATGAAAGCGAAAAAAAAAAAAAAAATAAAATAAAATCTCCATAAGGAAGCGGTCCAGTCAAGGCAGTTCGAGCAATAAGCAGCTGAGAAAGTCCGACGGAGCACAACGACCAAGCAGAGTCAGCGAAATCCGAGCAAGGGCCACTGCACAGCGAGAACGGAACGTGACCTACCTCACCGCGAAGCACTGAGCAGCGAGCAACGCAACACCATGCGAGCGAGCGTATTAATGTAAGTCGAAATAAAGACGCATTAGTAAAATAAGAGCGAATGTCCGAAAGACGCGAAGGACACGGTTTTCCATATTGGCTAGGCGGTAATCCGAGTAAAAACGACCCCGGTTTACAACCGAATCAATCCTGGTTGTTAAGCGACCAAGGACGACGCGCAATAAACGTTTTGAATAACCCCGAGAGGGCACCGCGCGAAACACCGCGAGAATTTGTAGTAAACGATAGAGACGAAAGCGTCGCGAACGTCGACGAAAACGTTGAAACAACGCGAGAATATTCTTTCCGCGAATTAGATAACAGCTTAATATCCGGAGTAAGCGAGGATTCGCGCCAGGATAGGCCTACACCCACGAGGCCATTGAGTAGAATATCGGAGCGCACTGAGACTGCATCGACTACGTACGATAGTAGTATCTTTGATTCGCGAGAATTAAACAACGAAATAACAATGGCACAACCGCCAAACGACGTAACCGCACGAATTGAGGACGGAGAGCCTCCGCGGCGACAGATCAACATAGACGGGAATGTGACCAATGCCACAAACGACATACAAGAGAATTTAATAGAGACACAGATCGGAGTGCTAGTAGACGCGATAAACGAGATGCGAGCGCAAACGCAAGTGCTGCAAGAACATTTACACCAACAGATATTTAACTTGCACGAACGATTCAACGCACAAATATACGGTATACAAGGGCAGCAACAAGGATCAACTAGTAACCGTGAACTAAATAACGCGTCACGTGGAGCGATGAACGCGCCAGAAGTAAACGTATCGTACGGCCAAGGCCCCGCTGACGTAAGGAATAGGCCAACCCATTCTAACAATTATATGCAGTTGAAAGAAGCCCGAAGCCTAATACCGGAAATCGACGGGACAGCACAAAATAGAATACAGGAGTTTTTAAGTGCTAGTACCTACGCGATGGAAAGCATAGATCCAACAGAGGAGCTACAATTACTCAAGGCTATACTGTGCACAAAACTGAAAGGGAAAATCTTACTTGATTTCCAAACGAGAAATATTCAATCGTTCGCCCAATTAAAACAAGAAATAAAAAGAGGTTATACTACACATAAGAGTGTTACGCACCTACAATTAGAGTTTAATACCCTGAAGCAAAAACAAGGTGAAAGTGCTCAAAACTTTGGTTCGAGAGTGGACCAACTCGCTATGAAACTCTATGAATCGATGATAGAGGGAAAAACTCACACAATTATGGAGAAAAACACTATTAAAAACACCGTACAAAACTTGGCGTTACAAAATTTCCAGATAGGATTACAAGATAATATTAAAACTATTGTACGCGCAAGGGACTACGGAACGCTACAAGAGGCTATTGCTGTGGCAACAGCTGAGGAAAAATTACAAGGACCAAGCCCAGCGTTAAATAAATATAATGCCTATTATAAAACCACAAATAAAGCGCGGGAAAAGACACCGCAATGTGCAAAGTGCGGAAAATGGGGGCATATCGGGCGTGGGTGCCGTTCAAGTCGTTTTGCGAACCGATTCAGTTTACCGAAGGCTGACGGACACAAAGTAAACGCATTAGAAAAATATTGCAAACATTGCAAAAAGCCCGGACACTTTCAGGAAGAGTGCTGGCAATTAAACGGTCGACCCGAAAAAGGGAATGCGAAAGAGAACGCGCAACATAAAACAGTTAAAGAGAATAAGGCAAAGAAGGCCGACAACGACGAAGAAGATGACGCAGCAAACAAGAGAAAGACACGGCCCATAAAAGCGTTGTTAGCACATACATAGATAAGACAGCTAAAATACACGCAAATCTAAATTTAATCGCGTTACCAATAGTGGAAGCGAAAAACGAACACGCAACAATGCTTGTGGATACTGGAGCTACACTAACTCTGATTAAAATAAAAAGTCTATTAGAAGAAACACCCTTATATGACGAAACGGTAACATTAGTCGGTGCCACGGGACAGAAAGCTGACACGTTAGGCGTGATAAAAGCGCATATAACATTAAAAGATAAAACAATAATGCATAAAATGCATGTAGTAAAAGACGACTTTCCGATAGGATACGAAGGTATTCTAGGAGCGGACTTTTTAAACAAATACGTCACGAAATGGGACTATCCCGTAAAGAAATTGACGGTCGAGGGAACAACATTCAAACTATTTCAGCATAACAACATAAAACTAGCTCCCAGAAGCGAGACAATAATTAAAGCATCAACAAGCAAAAATGCGCTGGGAATAGTGCATGCAATGGAAACACAACCAGGGGTGATCATCGGTAGTTGCATAGTGGAAGCAGAGGACTACTGTTGCCCGGTTAGTGTCATTAATACCACGGACAAGGAAATAGACTTTCAAACGCCCTTCGTGAACATTGAAAAATTCGAGGAACTAAAAGAGGAAGTACACACGATTGGAACTGTTAAGGAAGAAACAACTCCAAGGTCACGTGAAAACAAGGTCAAAAATCTTTTAAGAATAGACCATTTGAATAAAGAAGAGAAAAAAGCAATACTGAAAATAAGCGAAAATTATTGCGATATTTTTCATCTCGACGGAGAACCACTGTCTAGCACACAGGCGATGAAACATGAGATCGCCACGCGAGCCGGAGCAGCGCCCGCGAATACGAGACCTTATCGGCTGCCGGAGAAACATAAAAAGGAGGTGAGCCGACAAGTGACAGAAATGCTAAATAACAAAATAATAAGGCCAAGTCCGAGTCAGTGGAACGCGCCACTTTTAGTAGTGCCTAAAAAACCGGATGCATCAGGAAAAGCCAAATTACGAGTTGTCGTAGATTTTAGAAAACTGAACGACTTAACGATCGGAGATTCTTTCCCGTTACCGAACATTACTGACATATTAGATCAGTTGGGAAATTCAAAATATTTTACAACGTTAGATTTGGCATCTGGTTACCATCAAATTCCAATGGCGGAAAAAAACAGAGAAAAAACAGCATTTTCGACGCCGTATGGACACTACGAGTTCAACAGAATGCCGTTCGGACTTAAAAATGCTCCAGCGACATTTCAAAGATTAATGAATACAATATTGGCCGGAATTCAAGGTTTACGATGTCTAGTATATTTAGACAATATTGTCATATACGGCACTAGTCTAGAAGACCATAATCGCCGCTTAATAGAAGTATTCGACAGAATTCGCGAAAATAATTTAAAATTACAGCCGGACAAGTGTGAATTTCTTCGAAAAGAAGTAGTTTACTTAGGCCACATAATAACAGAGGGAGGCATTAAACCTGACCCTGGAAAGATCCAAGCGGTAAAAAATTTTCCAACACCGAAAAAAGTAAAAGATATACAGTCATTCATTGGATTAGCCGGATATTATCGAAAATTCATAGAAAATTTTTCTAAAATAGTGAAACCTCTCACTAAATTGACAAAAAAGGGAGTAAAATTTGAATGGACGCAAGAGCAAGAAAACGCGTTCGAAAATCTAAAAAGCAAGTTAATTACTGCACCGGTATTAAATTACCCTGATTTTAATAATGAATTTATAGTCACGACAGACGCATCTGATTTTGCGATAGGCGCAATAATATCTCAAGGAAAAATAGGACAAGATCGTCCAATAGCGTACGCTAGCCGACTTCTCTCAAAGGCGGAACAAAATTATAATACGACCGAAAAAGAATTACTGGCGATAGTATGGGCGGTCAAACATTTTCGTCCGTATATATATGGTACAAAGTTCAAGATCGTAACCGACCATAAACCACTAGTATGGTTATTTAATGTAACCGACCCAGGCTCACGATTAATTCGATGGAGATTAAAATTGGAAGAATACGACTATGAGATCGTACATAAGGCCAGGAAGAGCAATACAAATGCTGACGCGTTAAGTCGCAACGTCGCGCACGGCATACACACGGTCGACGGAGAGAGAGAAAGCGAAGAAGAGAAAGAAGAAGAAGAGGAAGATAAGAAGGAAGAAAGAAAGATATATACAGAGGGAGAGAAACAATAAATATTATATGAATATCACGATGCACCGATCGGCGGGCATCAAGGAATCCAGCGCACTATCTAGCGCATACGATTAACGCATAATTGGAAAGGATTGACGAAAGACGTCGAGAAATACATCGCAAAATGCGAATATTGTCAAAAGAATAAACTAAAGATAAGGAATAAAGCACCCATGATTCTCACAGATACACCGGATAAACCGTTTGAAAAATGCGCATTGGATAAAATAGGGCCAATGACAGAAACGGAAAGCGGAAACAAGTACATATTAACTTTCCAAGATCATCTAACGAAATTCAGTAAGGCAATGCCTATAAATAATCAAGAGGCAAGCACGATAGCGCGAGAATTCGTGACAAAAATCGTTTTGGAATATGGAATCCCTGAAAAAATCCTGACTGACCAAGGAACAAATTTTCTCAGCGAAGTATTTAAGGATACATGCAAGTTGTTGAAGATTGAAAAAATTAGAACCAGCGCGTATCACCCAGAGAGCAATGGTGCATTGGAAAGATCACACAGAACATTAGCAGAATATTTACGCAATTATATAAACGAAGATCAAACCGATTGGGATACCTGGTTACCATTCGCCATGTTCGCGTATAATACTACGCCACATACAGCCACGGGATATACTCCATTCGAGCTAGTATACGGGCATCGCGCAACACTCCCTACGGCTCTGATGCAGCCAGCAAAGAACACGTACACGTACGATGATTACATATCAGAATTAAAAGAAAAAATGCGCGCAGCACACCAAGTAGCAAAAGCTCATGCACAGGAAGAAAAAATAAAAGCGAAACAAACATACGATAAGAAGACTAAAGAAAATAGTTTTAGGGCAGGAGACAAAGTGTTGCTATACGACGAGGCTTTGCGACGAAGCAGGTCGAAAAAATTAGATGCGTTATGGAGAGGTCCGTACTTAATAATTAAAAAGAATTCGGACGTAAATTATACAATAAAAGCAGCCAGAAAAAGCTTGGTCGTACATGTTAACAGATTAAAATTATTTATAGAAAAATAAAAAAAAAAAAAAAAAAATAACATATAATAATAAAAACACTCACTTATAAACCACCCCAATCCGTCCACATCTGCACAAGGCTATCCTCCTCAGATAACTCCAACGGAGAAGATTCCCGTCGAACAGTATAGGGAGCTACCGTCGCGACCGGTTTTTTCACAGAGGTGGAAGGCTTGGGATTATTCGTAAAGCTAGGGGGCAAATCCCTCTTGAATTGTGCACCACGCAGTTTGAACACGCGGGTTATAATTGTCGGCATCGGGAAACGCACGGCCAACACACGCCGTGTTCCGGAAGCTACGTCTAACGAGACTACGTACGAGTACGAAGGCATGGTCAAACACATAATGAATAACTTTCTTTCGGTAGCTTCGCGACAGGTAGAATAAAATATGCTGCGCCTGCAGAAGATAATAAAATAAAGAGAATTTCGCTCGTAGGTACCTCGCGCTAAGCGGAACGTTGACTTCAGCGACGCAACCCGAAACGGGCCTGCCGGTGAGAATAGAGAGATTTTCGCAGGAACCCGGACTGTACTATGAAGAAATAGGCGATTTAAATTTAATAGATTCAAGTTGGAAATTAGTGATTAAGCTAAAAGTATCGTCACTAGGCCAACGCCACGACCAAATAAAAAACTGGATCGAACTAGCGGAATCCGCGCAGAAAACAATTCATCCGACGCGAGAGGAAAGTAGCAAATTCGCGAACCTTTTGTCAATAATTAAAAAAGACGAGAATAAATTAGGCTTGTTAATAAATAGAATAAGTAGAATCTACGGGGACACAGCGGACAAAAGACGCGGTTTGATAAATGGCTTAGGCACAGTAGCGAAGTCATTGTTCGGTACCATGGATGACGACGATGAAAAACGAATTAACGAACAATTAGCATTAATACGAAATAACGAAAAAACGATTACACATATTACGCAAAATCAACTGAAGGTACTAAATACCACGATAGCGCACATTGGTGACGTAGAGAAAACCATCGAACAAAATAATAAAAGATTATATAACTTTAAGTGGGTATATAACTAGAAGTGGGTATCGATCTTTGATTATTTTCGTATTGAGCATTCGGTAATCTACGCAAAGCCTATGCGACTCGTCCTTCTTTTTTACTAGAACAATGGGGCTTGCGAAATCAGAAATAGAAGGTCGGACTATACCCTGCTTTTCCCACTCGTCAACTTGGGCGTTAACTATATCTCTTTCGGACTGCGATAACCGTCTCGCTTTTTGGTATATTGGTTCGTCGTCTTTTACAATAATCGTCATTTTTACATCGACTTCTTGTATTCTGTTTGGTCGGTAATTCTCAACCAGATTTGTTATAATATGTCTATGTTCGGCGCTTTGTACGTTCGATACGTCTGCCTCGCTCGCGTCCCGCAAATCAATCGCGAACACTTCCGGCCGCGTTTCGTCGTCAGCGGCCTGATCGCAAATCGGAGTAATGGAAATCAGGTCCCGCCTCAAATTAACCTCTACTGTATCTAAAAAATCCGCGCCGATAAGTAGTCCATACTGTAAAACGGTATCCGGGACAACCCGAATAAGTATCGAATAAGAAAAGTCGTCGATCATAATTTTCATTTGAAATTCGCCAAAAGCCGACGCACGATAGCCGCCCACCCCGCAAAATTCCATCTCCGATGCGCGCAGTTTCGGCGACCCCACCTTCGCGTGTTTGCTGGCTCGCATTATCGATATGTCGCTTCCCGTATCTATTAACGCGGTGATAACTCGATCGCCCATTATTACATCCTTCGTATATTTCTTACGTTCTATTTGTGACACCGCTGCTACGACAGTTTTCTTTGGCTCACCATTTTTTTTAGGGCATTTCAATGCGATGTGTCCATTTTTACCACATTCGAAACACTTAAGGCCGAGACTTTTCGTCGGGCAATTCGCGCTAACATGGTCTCGGGCACCGCAGTTGAAACAGCGTTCAGCGCCTGGTGTTCCTCTCCTGCCGTCACCGCTTCCCCCACCGCTCCACTCTCCAGACCCGACAATCCGCTCACGCCGCTCACCCGGTCCGACGCCTCGCCCGTCCCGCCGATCCAGGCCGGTCACATTGCGATTTCGTAACGTTATTCTGCTGAACGCTCTCAAAAGTGCATCAGCTGATGGAAACTCCTGCATGCGTGCCTGGTCGCGCAGCGTATCGTCCGGAATGCCGTCTATAATGTGCTCGAGTAATTCGTCCTTGTCCACTGGTACACGGTTGCCCATGATTGTCTTATCGTGAAGATATTCATGAAACGACTCTTCTTTTCTCCAGGCGCGGTCTTCAAATTTTTTCCGTATCGTTAGCTTACTTTCATAGCGCTCGAACATTGCTCTCAGCTTTTCCAGGATTGTCTCGAACGACATGCTTATGTGTTCCGGCCTCGAGTGGAACCATTCAAATGCTTTTTTCTTTAGCTTCATACCCATAAGGATTTTGGCACAATCGTCCTCCAATCGATAGGTCATCTTCACAAATCTTAATTGTCTTTCCCATGTGCTGAAATCACTCGAAACGCCATCAAAATCGCTCAACAGGTCCCCCATCATCGTGAGACTCACTCGTGGTTGCTCATGGAAAACTGCTACTCCTCTCGCGTCCGGGACAACCGCTGTCTCTGGGTTTCGCCTTTGTTCGCGAAGTATCGCGATCTCGCGTCGGGCTAGCTCAAGCTCGCGCTCTGCGAGTTCCTTTTCGCGCTTATAAAATTCGACCTCTCGCCGTCGCAATGCATTGTCTCTCCTTTCGATGTCGTTTTCTTCTTGTATCGGAGTAACATACAAGTAGTGCTACTACCAGCTTCGGCGGCTGGTATAACTGGTGGTTCCTTGAACTTCTCGGCTGCTGTTATCTGAGCCTGGTCAATATAAGCATCCTCGTCGTTTCCACCATGCTCCTGCTCCTCCGCCATCCACGCGCCAGCCGGATCGGCATCCATAAGACGCGTGATGAGTTCCGCCTTTGACCCCGCCATCGGTAATCCGCGCACTTTTAGCTTTTCTCTTAATTTCGCTACTGTAAGCACGTTAGGGTCAAACATGCTCTCGCGAAACGTATGTCGTCACCTTTCGTCGTCCTCGCTATCGTCGTCGTCGTCGTCGCAACCGTCGTTTGCCACACAACCGTCTCAAAATTCGCAACGTCACTCTCTCAAATACTCGCTCACACGATACACGTCTTCTAAATCCGTTTTATCCGATCCCGAATTTTTGACGAGCCCCCAAATGTAGTATAAAATAATATACATTCCGATCATCAAAAACACAGGCGGATATAGGATCGGAATTACAGAGTTCTCTCTATTATTCTCGCGTCGTGATGTATCGTTTTATCGCTCGAGGACGACTGACTGTCTTCGCAAAACCGTCAACATTCGAAGCCGAACAGCACGAGGCAAACGCGTGTACGAAAAACACAAATATTATCGCTGTAACGCTACCTTTGAATATTCGGAGCTGTCGAGCTGTGTCTTACAATTGTGTCGTTATATTCAACGTTATTTATTCCACAATATGCATATATGCATAACGCATCGTTTGTGCCGCTTGTGTAATTGATGTTTGTCGCGCATGTGTAATTGATAAGATGAATAAAATTAGAAATAAAGATTAGCATGTTATGAAGTATTCGGAAAAATGTTCTGATCAAAGAACAAAGTTCACTAAAGTTGTTGCCAAGGCATCTCCTCTATATTACACTTTTATAGTTATACTAGAACAATACAAGCGCGCGCTGCGCCCGTGCACTTATTATAATAATTTAATAATTATAAAATCTAAATATTTTAATAAAATTTTTAAAATTTTAAATAACCATCAAAATAATCTTTGCTCTTAAACTATCAAACTGTCAGAATAATCGAGATAACCAATCAGCGTCGCGGATAAGCGTCAACAATACTTTTGATACATTCGAGTATCGATTTTTCATGCCTTTTTTAAGAGTGGATTATATCGAAAGAGAAATAAATAAATAAAAATCTTACAATTAAAATGCAATTTATTGTTTTTCAATGGTAATGCAAAAAAATCTAATTAATTTCAAGTTTTTCTATTAATCAATACTAGAAACATTTGTTTGTTTATTATTTTATTTTTTTTATAATAATATATGTCGAAACAATTACAACTTTACCTTCAACAATAACATACTACATATATTGAATATAATACATATATTAACATATATTAAAATCAGATGAATTTATGGAACAAACGTATCACAAAGGTGATGTTCGTGAAAAAAGTGATTTATACAAAGTGACTTTTTGCACCATGCGCAAGTAATTATTGCAGGTGCGCCACAAATATGGCATGTTGGTTTTGACTGTTTATGGAAACAAAATTCCACTGGTGTTTCGAATTCTTCGGGCTTATTTATTACGTACCCGCTTTTATACCATGCGTATTTCAATAAATTTCTGAATCTTGGCGATGAAAATTGAGTCAATGACTGTAATTTTAAAATGATGTTTCTTGCATGCAGATTGACTTCCAAACCTAAAAGCATTACAGTATCAGAAAAGTGTCTAATAAAATTCTTCCACAAACGAAAACCATATACATCCAATGGTTGTATTTTTCCTGTTGTTCCAGCTGGTATAGTCAACAAAATAATATCTTCTGTAGATTCTGGTTTAGATTTTTAAATAATATTTGGACAATGACCAAAGTTTAGTCCATGAATCTAGTAGTAAAACAGATTTTGGACCTACATTTGGAAAAAGTACGTCTTGCAACCAAATTTTAAAATAATGCGCTGTATTGCGCTTAATTTTCCGGATTTCGAAGCCGTAACAAAAATATTAGGTGCCTTAAACATTGTTTCTTGCACTCTGGGACCAAATGTTCCACTAACTTATTTCAGTACAATAAAAAGAGGCGATAATAATCTACCATCGGCTGAAACAGTAGGTTGTATAGTATAGCTATGCGTAGTTGCCGATACGGATTGTACTGCAGATTCAATTTTTTTTGTTCCTTTATATGCCAATGTACGACCGGCATGAAGTTTTAATTGGAATCCGCTTTGATCACTGTTGTAAATATTTTCAACTCTATATTCTATTATTTGATATTTAACGTTTTCAATAAATGTGTTACATTTTTCTTCAAAATCGATGTTAAACAATATAGATGTTTTTCTTATAAATTTTGTTATTTTACGAGATACAATATTATGTATTATTTTAAATTTTCGTATCCATCGCGATAAAGCTGTAAATTCTGGTACATTTAAATTTTTCTGTGCCCGAATAGCCTATCGAGCTAAATCAGCGTCGTGAACAATAATTCTATTTTCAAGAGCTATATGAAAATTATTTAATGTATATTCCGAAATTTGTTTTAATTTTTCGAATCTACTGCCACCTTGATTCACTTGAATTTCCCATCGTCGTAATTGACGTAATGAATATACTTTCCGAAATCTTTGTTTTACTCCTTCTAATGTTCTTGGCCTTGTTGTACTGCTTTTCCAAAATTCGACTGCATTTTTTATATATTCATACGGAATACGTCCATCTGTAGTACATATAACTTTAGGATTTGCGTCCATAGCTCACCTTCTTCCTCTTTATCTCCTAGTTCGAATTGCTCTGCTGTTGAAATATCGTTATCGTTTTCATAATCTAAAGATTCTTCTACTTCCATTTTGTATCTCTCATCGCGCATTTCTTTCAGCATAGATTCTATTTTATGTGCCATTTCTCGTTCTTCAGATGTTATCGGACTTGTTGATAGATTAAGGGCCGAAAAAGTTACGTATACTAACATTATTACGTTAAATGGATTTAATTGAACCATTCTAAAAAATATAACAATTAAATATTTCTCCTTATTTGTGTACAAAAAAATAATACTTTATAGTGAATTTGCTGTTCTTTTTTTGATGCTGTTTTATATATTGTTTTTTCGTAATCACTAACAAGCGCACAACTTTAAAGCGTAATATGCACTGACGGGATATGACAACGCGCTGCGCTATAAATGCACTCAAAATGCGACTATAAAAGTGTAAAATAGAGGGGATGTTTTGGCAACAACTTTAGTGAACTTTGTTCTTTGATCAGAACATTTTTCCGAATGTTTCATAACATGCTAATCTTTATTTCTAATTTTATTTGTCTTATCAATTACACATGCACGACAAACATCGATTACACAAGCGGCACAAACGATGCGTTATGCATATATATGCATATATCGCAGCGCGACGCATATAGTGCGACATTGACAGCTCATTTTTGAAAGATGCGATTTCAAAATATAATAAAATCATATATGGTTGTATTCAGCGTAAAAAATGCTACAACTTTTGTCATAACAAAAATTTTGAATTTTGTAAAAATAATAAAAAGGGGTAAGGGTAAATTAAAAAATATAAAATTTTTTAAAAATCGAGCTACGCGGTTATAAAGCTCATAAAAGACCATGCAACTTTTATTCGAAACATTTTTTGATATCTCTTATAGTTTTGACGATATTCAGTCAAAACCAAAAAAACCGTTTTAGCTTGTAGGGGTTGTTTCAACCCTAAACGTGCGAGAAAGCACATAAAAAAAAATACGTGTCTTTTATTTTGAGCTACTTTACAACATATTTAAAGCTCGTCAAAATCGGAGGGGGACACTTGGGTCCCTTTCCTTGTAAGTATTGTTTTGCGTATCATTTCGATTGCCGTTTCTGATTGTCGTTTTGCGTTCCAAGTATCGTGTTTGAATATCGTTGTAAGTAACGTTTTCGGCTACCGTTTTGCATATCGTTCTCTGAGTATCTCTTTGAGTACTGCTTTGATTGCCGCTTCTAAGTATCGTTTGGCGTGCCGTTGCCAATTGCCGTTTTTGCAAATATCGTTTTCCAAATATCGTTTGAGTATCGTTTCGACTGTTGTCTCCGTGTACCGTTTCTGGAGTATCGTTTTTGGAAGTATCGTTCTTGGTTATCGTTTTCCAAATAATATCAGTTTGAGTATTGTTTTCTGTGACGCATTGTTTGGCGAATATTGTATTTTGATTTGCGTGCGGTACCGTTTCTCTTAAAGAGATTCTGAAGCTTGTTCTGCAATGTTAATTCATGATTCTTTAATAATAAATGTTATTAACTTTTATTGTTAAACGTGGTGTTTTTCTGACGACATCTCTTCTCCAGAATCTCCAATAGAAATCAACGAACTACGCCCCTCTGCCATATACTAAGCAAGGAGCGGCCAAACAAATTGAGTGATTTATTAAAGTTACTGTTACCGCGGTGCGATTATACGCATCTGGCGCCCATTCTCTGATACCGATTTTAAGTTACCGCTCTAGTTACCGTATTTCTCCTTCGGGCTACCGCTGTTACCGCTGTTATCGACCTGGTTACCGAATCGTGCATTTATTGCCGATACCGCGCAAGTTACCTAACTCCCGAATTACGTGGAGTACCGCGGGTTACCGATTTCCATTGGGCGTGCTCCCTCAGACGTGGTTCCGAGGCTAGTTCACGTTGCAAATCTTTTGATGTTGCAGGTAAATTAGCCAATATTTCTATTGATCGTCTTAAACCAGCATTTTTGTCTAAAAAAACAGATGCAAATTCTTTTCATTCCACTACTCTACTCTTTACTTGTGAGAAATCACTCAAGACTTATCCTGTATCTAAGAAGAAAGTGCAGTTCGCAACGTAAGCGGGGGGGGGGAGGGGGGTACTGTGGCAACCTTGTTACCAACCTTGTTATCGATTGTGAATTACAAATATTGATTTAGGTTACTATGACTATGTTATTGTTATTATTGATATTTATTTTCTATGACAACAACCTTTGTTATTCTTTTCATGAATCATCATTTATTTCTGTCATCTTAAACGGTTAACATCTTGTTATAAATAAACTGTTACAAAAAGTCTAATTCTAGTTACTTTTAATAAATAACTATAAAGTAACCACACAATTTTTTTAATAATAGTTCAATTTATTTAATAGAGATTATTTTTATATAATAATTTACATATAAAATGTGGATATTATTTTATATATAACTGTTGGGCTTTATTAGTTTTACAAAATATGTTATTCAAAATTTTAATTACATACTCTTATGGAAATATATTTCTGAAAATATAACGAAATTTTGCTGAAATATATTTGAAAATTATCTCAATTAACCCCATTTTATTATCATTTCATCAATATTTCAGTAAAAATTCAATAAAAAATCTTTTTTTTTGTTTATACTGAAATATTTTTTATGAAATTTAATTATGTATTCAGTTTCAGAAAAAAGTTATTCAGCACTGTTCATTGTAGTTCATTAAATGCATACAATGACAGAGAAAAAAAATACACTGTAGTAACTCACAATCAGTCAACACCGAGCATCTGTTACATTACATCTATGTTATAATTTTGTACTCAACAATGTAACACCATGTGTTATATTGCATTTGCATTGTTAGCTACGAAATTATAACATAGATGTAATGTAACTAATGCTTGGTATTGACTAAAAATGTATACATAAGTATATCTTTTTATGTATAGTATTTATTTATTATTTCTTCTTTATTACAAACTTAATAACGTGACTTTATATAATAAAAAAAAAATTACTTTTAAGATAAAATAAAAACTTTTTCTGTAATTATAAAATTACAATATTTCGCGTATTTATACATTATATTAGGTGCAAATAAACAATTTTATGAATTTATTTACAAATATAGTGAAAGAATCAGATTCTCGATATAGCAGTAATTTTCAACGATAGTTTAATAATTTTCCCTACTTCCAATATCTAACAAATTGTACAAAGCAAAATTTCGGTAAGCATCAGTAAATTAAAGAAATAAGTAATCTTCAAAGTAATTCATAAAAAATGTATTGTAAATCAATATTTTTTGTCAATTTTCCATGAAAATTAGCAGAATATCGTAAAATTTTTCAATAATTTTACAAATTAATTTAATAAATAGTTCAGCAATTTTTCATTAAAAAGTAACAGTTTTTAGTTTAATTCAGTAAATTTCATAATGTCTAATATTTAAAAACTCTTATTACTTTTCAGCAGTGTATTTTAACTTTCCTTATATTTCACAGTATTACATTAAATTTTTATACGGAAAATTATGATTTATTTTGAAATATATTCAGTAATTTTTCAAAAATTTTTATTTTACTTTTTATTGATTTCATAGTATTTTCAGCAAAATATTTCCATCAGGGTATACATTGTCCCATTTTATTTTAAACAGTAAAATATCTGGAAATTATGGGATTTTAGAAAAAAAATGTTTCGTACAAAAGTTTTATTACTTCGAGAGGAACATAAGATGGTACCATTGTTTTGTCCTTGGATAGTCGTTTGAAAATCACATAAAAATCACTTTTATTTTCTTAAATGGAAACCCCTATTTTTCATTGCATATTCTTGTAGCTTTTTAAATAGCTTTTTAAAATACTATGATAAAGTATTTTTTCATTAAGTACTTTTCGAGTTATAAGGCTTGAAGTTTACAGTACCGATGGCATTAGCATTATTACCCAAGATGTATCGCGTGGAGATTGTATGGTCGGATTTACACCTCTGTTGTGTGTGTGTGCGTGCGCGCGCGCGCGTGTGCATGCGTGTGTGTGTGTGTGCATGTGAATTGTGTGAAATCGTGTGTTTCAGTGATTTTTTCCGAAAAATTTTTTCGGTGTGTGTAAATTGGTTAATGTCGAGTGTTTGAATTTCTGAATGTGAATTGTTTGAGATGCATGCATGTGTGCGTGTGCGCGGGTTCTCCTGGAGAATTGGCAGGAAATTCCACAACATAAAATCAGTGAATGTATCAATATGAAAAATTGATTGCTTGAGGTAATTCACCGAAAAGGCGGCAATATACTTCTTATTAAATAGTGCGTGTGTGCAATGGTGCGCGCGCATATGCACCCAAAACAAATCATTCACATTCAGAAATTTAAACACTCAATATTAACTGAGTTACACACACCGAAAAAGTTTTTCGGAAAAATTTACTCAAACACACGATTTCACACAATTCACGCAGTCTAAATACACACACACACGCACGCACGCATGCACGCACGCAAACACATAAAAATGTGCAAATTCCGACTGAGCAACTTCCTCGTGGTGCGTATTGGGTAACGCAAATGTCGGCGGTACTTAACCAAAATCTTGCAAAGTGCAGGGTTCACTTTGGAGCCCGATAACTCAGCTCCTAGGCATACTAGAGCAATTTTTTTAGCGTTATTTTAAAGGAAAAATTCCTGACTTTAAAACTTATGTGGTGACATTTTTTGCCTCGTCTTTGCTTTGCCTGTGAAAGGCTGCAGGACTCTAACACTATCTGCTTTTGGTCTTCATAAAAAAGACAGTTTAATGAAAAACGGACGGAAAATATCGCTTTAGCCATTTTAAAGTCGAGGTTTCACCCTTTCAACGCACCAAGAAAAATTGTCTTGCAATTCCTGAAAGCTGAGATACAGCCTCTTATAAATCGATAAAATTTGCAGGTTTTACAGTGATCCTCTAATTGTTGTACGTAGTGTATTAATTAATTGATTAATTAGTTAATTTTGTATTTATTATACAAGGATAAAAATAAGGAAAGCATATAACATTTTTCTTCAGCGAAATATATAATATTATATATGTATTTTTCAAATATTATTTTATCATATTTAGTTCATATTTATTTGTCATCTTGTATATGCCTATTTCGTCTCGTAAACTTGGTCACAGAAATGCCTTAACACATAAACTTGCACGGGTATCAAGGCATATCGAGTCGACGTGTTTCGACTTTACATATTTTTACATCATGACTGGTTATGAACGTAGCGGCAATGCTGTTTCGGCTGTTTCAAAGCAACTGGAACAATTGACAAGTAAAGGTTAATATTTATAATATTTATATTTATATCAATATTTACTGATGGTTTAATATTTATAATATTTATATTTATATGAATATTTATTGTTGATGAAAAACGAACAATATATATACTAAATAATAAAGAAAAGTGTAATTATTTATCAAAATAATAGGAACTTTTATAAAGCAATTAACAGATTTGAAAGTATTAGCATGTGATTGTAGTGTAGTCAAAGAATTTGCTGAAAATTTAGAAACTTCTCATGTAAGTAAAAATATTCGTTTAAATACATAAATCACAGATAATATTATTAAATCAAAATATTACTTATTTTTTTCTTATTATTATGCTAATACTTTCAAATCAGTTAATTGCTTTATATAAGTTCCTCTTATTTTGATAAATAATTACACTTTTCTTCATCATTCAGTATATACAGGGTTTCCCATTTTAAAAACATCACGTGAATAACTTTTCAGAGAGACATTTTCAAGAAAAATGATTTAGACCAAAGTTGTTGGGTTTGGAAAGGGACATCTGATGATGACATTGGTTTAACCTAGGGTGTACATGCCAAGATCATATGGAGGTCAACTTTGTTTTTTAAAATAGAACACCCTATTTTTTATTCCAAAATCTAATAGCTGGTGTCAAGAGCTTTTCAAAACACTATAATGAAGTTATTTTTCATTAAGAACTTTTCGAGTTATGAGGCTTGAAAGTTACAGCATTTCGACATAAAATACAAAAATAAAATATCTTGTAAAACATTCAATTTTCGAGAATCTTACCTTAATACTTTTATGCACAAAATAATGAGACGAATCAATTGGTATAAAGAAAACACATAGTTGCTTTCAAGAAAAAATATGTAATTTGCAACATGCAACTGCATACTTTTTTTTAAAACCAATGTGTTTTTTTTATATCAATTCATTTGTCTCATTATTTTGTGCATAAAAGTATTAAGGTAACATTCTTAAAAACTGAATGTTTTACAAAATATTTTATATTTTATACCAAAATACTGTAATTTACAAGCCTCATAACTCGAAAAGTACTTAATGAAAAATAACTTCATTATAATGTTTTGAAAAGCTCTTGACACCAGCTATTAGATTTTGGAATAAAAAATAGGGTGTCTTATTTAAAAAAACAAAATTAACCTCCATATGATCTTGGCATGTACACCCTAGATTATACCAATGTCATCATTGGATGTCCCCCTCCAAACCCAACAACTTTGGTCTAAATCATTTTTCTTGAAAATGTCTCTCTGAAAAGTTATTCACGTGGGGTTTTTAAAATGGGACACCCTGTATATTAACTTGTTTTCCACCATTAATAAATATTGATATAAATATTAAATATTATAAATATTAACCTTTACTTATCAATTGCTCCAGTTGCTTTGAAATAGCCAAAACAGCATTGCCGTTATGTTCATAACCAGTCATGATGTAAAAATATGTAGAGTCGGAACACGCCGACTCGATATGTCTTGACACCCGTGCAACTTCATGTGTTAAGGCATTTGTGTGACCTGGTGTACATTATATTGCAGCCTTGCGACAGAATTTCAGTCGAGGAAGGAAGTGCGAGCGTCATTTGACGCAACCATCCGACACATATACATAGACCACACGTCAGTGTAATGAGTTACCAATATAAACAAATACGTAATACAGATATGATGACGATAATGTCTATATCTGTTTTAATTCCATCGAAATAATGGCGCTATCGCGTTGGAGTTCGGCTTTCACTCTAGCATCCCCTTCAGTTTAATTTATTATAGTATATAATATCCATTTTATAGAAATATTTATTTTTTTTTACTATTTACAATTTTAATGTTTCACAATATCAATATTTTACTATATTACTTCATTTATATTTTAAATTATTATAACTTATAATAAAATTTTTGTATTGATTATATGGTTAATTATATGGTTGGCAGCACTATGAGTATATGGTTATTATTGCTATCATTACAGTAGCAGTTCCTATAAAAATGAGTTTTCTGACTATAATATATATTTTACTATGTAATTATAGTCTTAAATATCACACATTTTTCTCTCTGTGTATGTGTACTTTATATATGAATTTATTATGTTATTATTTCTAAAAAATTTATATTTTTTTGTATAATCAATCTCTTATTTTAATTACAACAATCAAAGAAAAACCACAATAATCCAACAAAAAACTCGTTTTTTCACGAAAAAGTTTTGTGAACTGAATAAATTTAGTATCATTATTAAGAAATTCTGATATATTCAACAGGAAGGAATTAATCATGCTCATTTGGTAATTCCTAAAAAAATTTTGATTTATTCATTTTCCAATTAGACATACTGATTGAATCTACCAGATTTTCAATTTATACAACCAGATTTTTTTTAGTGTAAATTCTCGCTCTCTGCAAAATTTAATTTAGAGATATTTTCTAAAAATTTAATGTAGAGATATTTTCTATATAATTTCAATATTCTGAAGTTAAAACTAAACTTCACTATTGTCTGTCAATCTTTGTTAAATCAATTTATTGTTTTATTTCTAGTCATTTTTAGTTTTTTTTTTCAAAAATTGAGTATAAAAAAAATTTTATAATACTTATAGAAATGATTTTTATTCAGCTATAGCTTCGTACAGCTGAATGAAAATCATTTCTATAAGTATTATAAAATTCTTTTTTAATATAAATTTTTTGATTTAAATTTATTTTTATTTGATATAAAAATTTATTTTTATTATTTTTTGATATAAAAAAATATGGATGACGACCAATCGCACAAGAACAAAACGAAGAGAAGAGGATCGATTCGATTTTCACGATCGACGAGACACCGGTTTCGTGTTTTCTTTCGTGACAAAATGAAACATGACATGATAGAGCTCGGTCGCAGGAGCCAGCAACAACAGTTGCAGGTTACCACAATATTCTTGTCTACAGTGTGCTGTAGGAATCTTGATACTTTCACTGCTCGCCGTTTGATCTAAGACATATTGTCTCTCGTGAAAACCTTTTCACATCCCGAAAGACTATCAAAACGTTCTGACATTTTCGCGAATCGGGTAAAAAGAAAAATAATTGAGTAATTCGTGAATATCGGTTGTTTGAGTGCAATCGCGCATTTTCTTTCGATCGCGATCTGTTTGTTTCAATCGCTAACCGGACAATATCTTTGCCGTGCCATGGATACGGCGAGAAACCGTTGGAATTTGAATTTACGTTGCATTGAACGAAGACGAACCACGGATTCCAGCGGTTGGCATAAATTTCGCGACACATGTGTGTACGATGTGTGGGCAATTGAGATATTAAAAATGTGAAAGACAAAGACAGAGGAACAGTGAAAAGGAATATGCGTGGTGAAAATATGATGGGATATGCGGTGCCAATCGTCTCCTAAACCGCAAATGAAAGGGAAAAGACGAGTTACACGAGGAGCTCTGTCTCCCTGGGATTCAAACTGAAGGCAACAGAAAAAAATGAGGGAGAAAAATAATTAAGGTTTATTCGTTTCTTTCAGATTTCACGGAAGATAAATTTAATGTGATGTGCATTACGATTTTAGAAAATTACATGACTACGGAATTACTTAATAACGTTATGCAAAGAACTATTAAATTAACATAATGATTTCGAACCAAACATCTTCATATGCGAAAAACTTTTAATGTTAATAGCGTTAAACTTGTAATAAATACATTTAATTATTTCTTTTATTATAATATATTATAATGTACAATAAATAAATCTAATTAAATAACAAAATTAAATAACAAAAAATTAAAAGTCGTGTCTATTTATCGATTTGGTGATTATCGAGTGTAACATTATTTCACTTAAAAAGAAGTACATTGATTATCCAAAATATTATTGGAATTTGATATTTACCGCGTTTCTTACGCAAAAGAAAATAATATCTTTGAAGACATTGTCACGTCAATTTATCAGGCAATGTGCACGTCGTTATTGCCGGAAAATGTTCTGCAACTGATTCGAAAAGGTGCTCAATTGCTCACAATCAAATTTTTTTTTCAAATCACGATCTTTACACTGCTCCAATGCATTTTGTATTAAAATATTTAGCAGAAGAATTCGGCTAAAATTGCATTTTTAAAGCATTGACAATAAGCAAAACGATGTAATAATTATGCAAAATGCCTTATTTCCATTGTATTATTTTTTATTACCAGACTTCTTGACAATTTAATTTATAGATGTTTTTTAATTTATAAAAATATGTTAAAGTATACAATTAATTTTCTATTTTTTCTATTTTTCTATTTTTTTGTTGTATATTATATATATTTCTCCTTCAATCATGTGTAAAATTTTTGAAATTGTTTTCGAATTTATATTTTTGAAATTGTGTATTTAATCGAATGTTTCTTTATTATATGAAAAACATTAAGTACTATTTTGAAAGAGCAATCAAATTTTTTGTCAAAAGATTAGAAAAATTGATGAAAAATTTTTATCAAATATTATACAGAAAAAATAAATATGTTTGTTTTTTATTAAGAAAAAAGTGTAATCCACAATCTAAGCAATATTTCATATTTTAATTTAAAAGTTTCAAAAAAAAGCTTAATTTTTTCGTAATCAGTGAGATATATATTCTACTTATAACTTATTAATTTTTTACTATCACTTTTTATACTTTTTATTTTATGCCACTCAACAAATATCCCACACGCTATTTCTCGAAACTCCTAAACACAAATATCTAACCATTTATTTCAATTTATCTCTTTACTGACTTTATACAACTTAGAATAAATCCGGTGTGTTTGCGGCATTATATGCAATGTGAGGGTGAATGTGCGTGTGTCATTAAGGATATATCAGAGTGCAACACGTACGACTATTGCGGACTCGGCTTCGGACTATGGGTGGTTGTTATATACTTACAAAGTGAGAGTGTCATATATATAGAGAGAAGGGGAAACTCGACTCGGCACTCCAAAGTACACAGCCTCCGCGATTGCAAGTGGTGTACTCTTTTGATTCCTGCCACCGTTTGTCTGATATTCATTCCTTGCGGCCTCGTTGATGGAAATAGTCGGCCCTACAGAGAGGACACATATCACAATCACGAAAGGGCACTCACATCCGCAGAATTTTTTTCCCCTCGGGCTATCAGCATCATGAAACTTACATTGTTCACGTAAGTACAGTTCGCAATTCAACCAGTAAGATAATTGAGCGATTTAGTGTAAAAATTTATAACTTGTAAGAGATTTATCTTTAATTTTGTAATTTAAAATAGATCGAATTGTGGACTCACTTTATTTTTTATTTATTTTTTAACATTTTTTTCAACAGTTTTATTTCAAGGATAAAACGAAACATAATTATAATTACGGGTTTTTAGATTTTTCAATCAATTATATTTATATAGCAAACTTTCACAATTTTCACATGAGATATCTGTTTATGCAATATTAATAAATAAAAGGTAAATATAAAATAATAAATTTTTTGCAATTTTGGATATACAGAGTGTCTCAAAATGATGAGACCAACGCTCGTGAGCGAGTAGAGAAGAGTAAACTGAACAGCAGAGTTCTTTACCGTTTTGCAATATTTGCAATAATTATTGAAATAATAATTAAAAAGGATTGGTAAATGATGAGTGTGCGATTCGCGCGGCAAAATTGTAAGATGTATGCTCTAGGCGTGCCAGCGGTGAGTGTCGCATGGCAACGAAAAGCAAAGTTTCTTTTACGCATTACCCCTGTCCACACCGCGCGGCCAAACATTTTGTTACCATGCGACACTTAACGCTGACATCGTTGGCACGTATAGAACATACGTCCCACGGTTTAGCTGCGCGAAACGCGCGCTCATTTGCCAATCTTTTTTAATTATTACTTTAATAATTATTATGAATTGCAAAAGATGGTAAAGAATTTTTCTGTCCAGTTTACTTTCATCTTTGACAAGCATTGGTCTCACCATTCTGAGACAGCCTGTATATTAAAAAAATGTTTTTTTTTTGCTAAAACATTAACATATTGGTCGGTATTATTAAACGTTTTATACTCGGACAATAATATTGAAAACACAAAATTGATAAGAAATAAGAATGCGAAAAAAGTTAATGAGTAACGATTCAATCGTTCATTTGTGTATTGTTATACCGGTCAATTCTGACGACGCATAATTTGTAGATCAGTTTCGCTGACTAACCTAGGTAATTCCAAGGTCGATTCGCAATCGAAAGGTATATGTACCTACATGTTATTTCAGGCTTAATATCTGTCTTTCTGTTACCTGTAATCAAAATTGCTAACGCCTGCAAAAATTGTGGCTGTTCGAACTTTCGATCGCAAACATGAATTGATTTATATGGTGTTTAGTGACCAATATAGCTCAGATTGTCTGGTATAGTGTTTGTCGATCGTAGACTACAAAATACATGCTCCGACTTGGTAAGAAGTTATTCAATCATCGCGTTTTACAAATCGTCGCCTGTATTACTTTGCACTACGCTCACGTTCGACGTCTTTTCGATCAAATTCATATACAAATGTGGTTGCGAACTAAGTAAATTAATAACGGGACGCAGAGGTGCACATTATGCAAACGGTTGCAGTAGCTGTTCAAGTCCTTTCCTAGTTCTGACCAGGAAATTGATTAGAATTAGAGCGAGAGCGAAAGCGCATAACGGCGATTATTATTGAAACCGAAATTAATATATGCATGTCCCTCAATCGAGAAGCGAGATATTCGTATAAATATCACCAATTCCTCAATTATAGAATTACTGTTATTTTTTCCTTGACATTATTTTAACAAGTAACGTATTGTGAATTATAAATTAGCAGAGAAAGAAAAAGGCATTTATTATGTCTAAGTAAATCTTCTTAAGCATATTATAAAAATGCATTAAATGACGTATAAATTTATATTACAGAATTACAGTTGTAGAAATAATAAAAAAGATAAAACTCCGAGAGATATAAAGAAAAAATTGAGAAGATAAAAAAAAAGAGAGAATAGAATTGGTCAAATTAAAAGGTAAAAGAAAAAGAAATAACTTAGTGATTTAAAAATAATTTTTTTAATTGAAAAAATATATTGATTCAATCTATCTTAACTGACAAAAATTACTGTAAAACTGTGTGATTTTATTTTTAACTATATACGATAAATATAATAATTTTTTTGCTAATTAAAAAAAATATAAGTGAAAATAGGAATAAAATTAAAATACAAAAAGTAATAAAAAAAAAAGATGAAAGACATTAAGCAACCAAGACTTATGCATGATGGAAACATTATGGACCCACGCACAACGTTAACGACATCCAGTGCAGGCGGAATACGTGATTTTAATTACTACTTTCTAGAAGACAAAGTTTTAACAAGTCCAAAAATCTTGCGTTACGATAAAATCACGAGGCACAAATCGAAATTTTCATATTTTGAATGACTATACTAACGCGAAAACATATTCTTTATTTGATGGTCAATGAAGGCAGCGAAGATAATGCTGATTAATTATTTTACACCGAATAACTATTCTCATTTACTGTAAAGCAGTTCACTGATAAAAAGATTAAGGAGAATTAAAATTCCACGTGTGAGCAATTTAAGTGCGACTTCTTTCGTGTTTTATTTTAACTTTTAATTGAAATTTTCAATTAATTATTACTTTGACCAAATTGCATATTTTCGATGTATGCTCTTCTTTTTAACGATAATTAAATTGTTACTATTTTTTACTATTAAATTATTACTTATTTTCGCAAAATTTTTATTCAAATACATTTCCGAGATAAAGTTTTAGGTTGATAATAACAATAGTAATTATAACGTTTTTTAAAAATAAATTATAAAAAGCTCTTATAGTTAAAAAAATTTAATGACATGAGAAATTACCCAAGTGCTAAAACTGAATGTTATATTTCTTCTATTTACATAATAGTCTTTAAGAATACAAAATCTAAAAAATTATAATATATCGTATAATAAATTAGATGTTTTAAGCGCAAAAATGGTCGATTTAAAGAAAACGTTAATATGTCACTCAAAAGACTCTAGACATGTAAATTGAGCGTGATTTGTAATTATTGCTGGAGTGGTATTACATGTATATTATAATGTGTTATAAATTATTCGTACTCGTTGACAGTGAAATCGCAAGTTAAGATGAAAAAGATTAAATGATTAACTGAAACATCTGTCATTTGTATTTATATTCTTAAAGACAATTGTGTAAATAGTGTAAAAAATATTTTTATATAACATTTAGTCTCAGTTCTTGAACCGTTTTTCGTGTCATTGCTTTATTTCTTAAATATTTTATTAAAGTAAACTAAAGTAAAATTTAACATTAAATAGCTAGTAAAAATTTAATATTATTTAACTAGTATTAGCGTCGTAAAAAAGTTAAAGAAACACAAGATATAATTTCAAGTGACTATAAAGTTACGATTTTAAGAGAAACGTGTCAATAAAATGTACTAATATTTTTACTACGATATAATCAAATTTAAATGTATCATAGCAATTTTATTAATAATCATATCTTATAATAATCATGAGTCAATAGTTGCATTTTCCTGTTTTTTTGCATAGGATTTTCCTCTTTTTAAGTAATACATTTTTTATAAATTATAAATTCTTTGTAAATTATTACATATTCTAATTGAAATACACATCTCAAGATATCAAATTAAAACGGATATATCAAATTATTCCATATAATATTAACAAAATCAGAATTAAATGTGATTATAATAAACAATTATCATAACTTGAACTCGTAATTTTTTTTCTGATGCACATTGAAGGCTAAAATTTATATCAGTTGCAATAAAATGTAATGTGACGTTAACCAAATATTTTTCCTTTTTACATATTTTATAAACACATATTTAAAAAAATAATATTTACAAATATTGTGATCAAAATCTATTAATAAAATTAAAAAAATAAAAATAAAACAAAGACAGACTATAGCTAACAATTATACTTAAAATACAACATACTTAAAATTGTTATTATTCATCTTTGGCTGGTTTTTTTATTATAATGTAATAATTTTATTATAATGAGCAAATAACATGCATATAAATGTATTACAAAAATGTCGAATAATCGAAAGTTATCAGACATAAATATATATTATTGATCATAGAGTATACACAAAAACTCTAATCCCGTTAAACGAGAAATATCTTTGTTAACGGTGAAAGATACGCGTCGTGTAATTGTGCGTGGCAAATAATAATAGCAGTAACAGTGTTCCATTTCGAAGAACTCAGGAATCAGATTTTTATCTATGATGTAAAAAATATATTAGAATCTTAATTAAGTGTTAGCTCTAATGTCTCTGTAATACGAAAATATTTATAGAAGAAAAGTTATCATCACACGGTACACTTCGATAAATGGTACGTTGTTTTAAATCGGTTTCGCGTACAAAGAGAAATCTCAGTATAATTTTTAATCATCGAAATGTCCTTTCAACAAAGAGCTTAATCATTATTCGTGTGCATGACTTTTTTGCAATGAGATAATCATGATCATAGCTAGAAATATAAAGAAATTTGTATTGAGAAACTGCTAAAAGCCAACCTTCGAAAGAAAGAAAAGCTCGAAATTATGAAAGTGAAAACACGTGCCCACGCGCGCGTAAGGATACTGTGAGATATCAGTCGCGAAATTTAAGCTTGTTTTTAGGAAAAAAAATGAAATAAAAGAATTAATACTTTGCGTTTCTATTCCTAAATAAATCGATTATAAAAATTAAAAAATTTAAATAACTCAATTATTTATGCTAATTCTTTTGTATTATTTTTTATATTATGTTTGTTTATTTTGTATTGTGTAATATGTACACACACACACACACACACACACACACACACGCGCGCGCGCGCGCGCACACATATTATAATATTTTAGCAGAGAGTTATATCATTCATAATGGTGTTTCAAATTGCATTATTTGATCTAATAATTTATTATTTGTTAAATTTACGTAAAAATTGACAAATAGTTTACAAATAAGTTTACAATATTCTTTTATTACAAACATATTATAAAACCACATTAAAACTTGCAAATATTTGTTGTTTAAATAAATAATCTTGTGCTAAAAAGTTCTGGCAGACTTATCGATTTGCAAACATCTTTAGTAGTTAGAAATCCATTAAGAAAGTTCAACAATTCTACAAATTTGATCATTACGTCCTAAAACGATAATATTTAATAAAAGTTGAAAACCCAAAAATAATCACATTGTTGTTTAAAATTATTTATATTATATCATATTATATTATTTATATAACGCAAGGGTAATAAAATTCCATTTACTTGCAAACTAACTATCATACTTTAACTATATATAAATTATTAACTTTTTTTTAAAGTAAATTTTGGATTCTTTTTTGATGGTATTTAAGTATGTTTACTTTATAAAAGAATATAAAATATGTTTGTAATTTTAATGTAAACATAATAGAAATAAATTTAAATATTTTGCAAAGAACTAAGATATTTTAAATATTTCCATTCTAAAAATAACATTGCGTGCATCACATATAGCTAATGTCAATCTGTGCGTGTAAGTGCAATTATTATGCGTTAATAAACGCAAAAATTAATAATTTAATCTTGGGCGCAAATAATCTTGGACCTCTTGTTGACTGATTATTACTGCTTGACTTTAATGATGCAGAAAATAACACTTGAATTTTAAATAAGAAAGCTTGATTCATAAAAATATAATTCTTATTCATTAATATTTCACAATATTAAAACATAGAAAATATTAGTAAAAAAATATTTAAATAAACACGAAAAATTAATCTATCCATTACAAACTATCCATTTAGGAATTTCAAGACCCAGGACGTTCTCATTTCGATTGTGTTTTTGCAATCGTCCAGCATCGAGTATTCTCGCGGCGATCTATCGATCAAGATCGCTGGACTCCTGTAGATCCCTCGAAATTTCTCTCCTTTTCTTTACCTGGGGCCCCCACAGTTCGGTTGATTTTCTTGACATTTGTAAGCCGCCTCACGTCCCGTTGTAACGACGCGGCCAATACCGAGTGCACGCGGCGTGCGCGAGTTACACGAGAGTCGAGCAGAGAAAGTGAGTCTCGTATACATGAATGTCACAGGTCAAAATCCACTTGGTGTATGCGGATCTACGAGCGAACGAGTAAACGCGACATACGAACGAGTGAGTACGCTACATCGAGTTGCGTCGAGTGTACGTAATAATTGCTACAGCTTGTACGTCATGAGAGTAGGATCTTTCGTCCTCGGATTCTTTTTTTGATCCTGGCGAAAGTTGGTAGCCGGACTCTGTTTTGCATGCGTCCTACACAAAACACTCGTACGCGTGATTCCTTAACACGCCCGATTTCATTTTAAAGAAATTTTATTCATTTTGTATATATTTTTTCGCAAATTAAGATTTTATACTCGAGCAACCGAAGGATATAAATTCTAAAAACATATATTAAAAATAATTTTGCAAAACTTTATAATTACAGATAAGAATAATAAATACATTTTTTATATTTTATTAAGTCAAAATTTATATAAAAATTTTTATATAATTAAAATATTAAGAATATTTTTCCTGTCAAAAGAGATTGTAAATAAACATTTCGTTAAAAATAATAAAAGTTAAGATTACATAAAATTGGATTATAGAAGAAATGATACTGGAATTTATTTAAATTATATAGTACCATTATATGAAATATTACTTTGACAAGATGTCACTTGTACAACTTTGTCACAAAGTAACAATTCTATAAAAAAAAAATCTATAATAACAATCATATAATCTTGCATTTTAGTTTCTATAAATTTTCAGAGCAATAGTTTGATTTGCATATTTTATTATTTCCTAAGTGCAACCTGCCAAACCACAGTAAATACCATAAACTCGTTTTGCGATAACGTTACGCTAGTGCTAAAATTACATACTTTTTTAACGTTCGTGAGCGACAGCACGAATTGCCGTGGTGTTTCATATAATGTTTCGGCTTGATATTTTTCTCCTCAACCAAGAAAGTCATTTTCTAAGGATGTGATCTGCATAAGAGCAATTGCGTACTATAAGCTGTAGCTGTCATGCATCTGACAAAACGGCATCATTTTTTCGTGACTCTTGTAACATTTATCGGTCTGTAATTTACAATTATACGTCATATCGTGTTATATATTTGAAACTTTTCCTATACTCTTCAATTTTTTCATGACATAAATATCCCAGTTATCTTCCCATTTAAAATTTTATTTCATTTAAAATTTAATGGAATAAATATGTTCCGCACACTATTTTTTTAAAATAAAAAAGAAGAACGACAATATAAATATAATATATATATTTTTTTTATTTAGTATACATTCTAACTTTAAAACATAATCCAATAATAATAAGAAATATGCAATTTGTAAATAACAATGAGTAACAAATGATTAAGAAAATTTTAATAAAAAAGGATTATATTATATATTATATTCGTACTTTTCTTGTTAACCGAATTTGTGCAAAGCATAAAAAATAAACAGAAAACAAAATAATTATATATTATTTTGTCAAAGATAAAGCAAAATTAAAAACAGGCGTTGATATAAATAAAAATTGTAATATATATAACATATTCTTTGCAGAATATTAGCCTTCTATATAATAGCTGTCTGCAGATCAGCTGAAGAGGAATATGATTACGAGGAAGAGGCGGCCGCACCGGTGACGTCGGTGCCGACGAAACCAGCAGGAGGTCGACTGGGAGGACTTTTGTCCTCGAGAGGACGTACTAATATTGCGAATATAGGGAAAAAAAAACCAACAGTAAGCCTATTATTTTTTATACATTAGTGCCACATGCAATATATGTAATATATGTAAAACGTATTATAAAAATGACAAAAAATTAGATCCCTCCACGAAAAGAGCTAATAGTTAATATTTACATCGGCAGAAATCGGAAAGTTCAGTGAACTGAATGTTGCATCGACAGGCATGTGCCCTGTAGTCTCAATAGCAGTAGTGTTGGGTAGCCAGATTCAGCTCAGTAGTCAGGTTCGTGTTGCAATGGGTGCATTCAGTACTACAAGCGCTCACTAAGCAACTAAGTAGCAGTCGAATGTGATTAGTTTTTACCTTTGAATCCACCATGGATTCAAAGGTAAAAACTAATCACATCGACTATTACTTAGCCACTAAGTGAGCGCTTGTAGCACTAGATGCACCCAATATGTTCATTGTGTGCAATGAATATATGAGTCGAAAGCAAGATGTGAATCAGTGACAAAAGAGGGTCATTACATTTAGGTGATCCAAAAGACACAGTGTAAAGAAAGTAGCTGACTATGCTAATGTGTCACGCAGTACAATCAAACGTGTTTTTAGGCAGTGTGAATTGCGGTCGACGTCAAACCGGCGAGAGAACTGTAGTTGAAAGAAGTGCTCACAGACAGGAACCAACGCCGAGTGTCGCGCATAGTGTCAACCGCTTTGCAAGTAGGCAACAATTACTCCAAATTATCAATGCTGGCCCACACCAACCGATTTCAAAACGTACACTGAGAAGATAACTACATATCATGGATATGAGCACTCCGCAAAAGACCCCTGCTCATACGTGTGCACAAAGCAGTACGGTTCCAATGGGCTAAGCGCCACAAACACTGGACTGTAAAGGACTGGAAACGTGTCCATTGGTTTGATGAGTCACGTTTCTGCTTATACACTAGTGATGGTAGACGTAGAATGCATCATAGATCGAATAAAGCTTTCCATAAAGACTGTGTGCAAAGTGTGGTACAGGCTGGAGGAGGGTCCGTGATGTTGTGGGGGTGTTTTATACAGGGTGTCTCAATAGCTATTAGCACCTTAATATCTTCGAATCTATAAGGTTTAGAGAAAAATGTATATAACCAAAATTGCACGGTACAAAGGGGGCTATCATATGACGATAATAATTTTTATACAGGTGGAGGCGCTTCGGAGATTTCAAGGTCAACTTCGTGTTTTTAAATGGAATGATATGTTTTTTTTACATAATATGATTTCTCTAATTATTCTGCATATAAAAGTATTAAGGTAAAGATATCGAAAAATCAATAGTTTACGAGATATTTTACACTTTATTCTGAAATGAAGTGACAACGTTTATAAAAAATGTTCGAAATGATAGCCATTATTATCAATGCAACACTGTATTCTTCTGATTATTGACTGTTTGCTCTTTTAATAGCATCGGGAGTTATTAACGTACAGGCTCTAATAATTCGTTGTTGCATGTCTTGAGATGTAGTTGGGTCATCTTTATAGACCATGTCCTTCAAGGTTCCCCATAAAAAAAAATCCAGTGGTGTCAAGTCTGGTGAACGAGCTGGCCATACTACAGGACCCCCACGTCCAATCCAGCGATTTGCAAATTTTTCATTGAGTTTGTCTCTCGCAACGTATTGATAGATATCTCGTATTGATAGATATCTCGTATTGATAAATCAGTTAATCGTGCAAGATGTATTCATTTGAAGAACAAATTGACATGATCGTCATTTACTGTGAATGTCAAAAAAATTCATTGCGAGCAAAAAATTTATATGCTGAACGATATCCTAATCGCACTCAGCCTGCGCGTCAAACATTTAAAAATGTGTACGATAAACTTAGACAAATCGGTAGCTTAGATACCCGTAAAAATAAACGTGAAAAGCGAATAACTCATGAAAGGAATGAAATCATGGTCCTCGCAATGGTGGCTCAAAATGAACTTAAAGCCTTTGGTTGAAGTGACTGTGCATTTAAACTAGCAGGGTTATATTTGATGTTTGGACGACCAAGTGTTATCTTTTATTCAGCATTTCAAGAAGGAATACATTCTGAATACCCCAATCTTCCAAGACGACAATTGCCGAGTGCACAAGGCTAAAACCGTCTGTGATTGGTACGACAAATATTCAGAGAGCTTCTCATACCTTGACTGGCCAGCAAAGTCCCCATAATTATGTCCTATTGAAAATCTGTGACTACTTGAAATAAAAAATAAAACGTCGATACAGACATCTGATCAATTTCGCACTTCAAGAGCAGCTGATGATCGAGTGGCTTCACATTGATGTCACCTACATCTGCACATTTATGGAGTCCATGCCGAAGAGAATTGCTACTGTGATTTGATCAAAAGGAGAAATAACGCGATATTAAATACGCTATTATGCTAATACAATATTAAATACGCTACTAGTAAGTGGGGTCTAATTTTTTGTCCGGTGACAAAAAATTTTGAAAGTGTCGTTTACTGCAGTCTACTTTGTAAATATTCTTGTTAATTTTACGGAAATTTATTAATACATTGATTTTAATAAACATTAATAAACATAACAACATTTAATAAACATAAACATTAATTTGTATTTTGCTTAAATATAATACTTTTAATACAAACTGATTAATTAATTATAATCATATTGAATTAAATTTTTATAATATCTTTATTTTTTAATAACTAAATATATGAAATAATTTCTCTTCTTATATTTATGTATTTTTTTCTTTTTTTAGGTTCAATCAACAACATCAAAGCCGATAGAACAAGCACCTGAAGAAGATGAAATAGAAGGCGAAGACATGCTTGAAGAAAATGAGGAGCACAAAGCTCCTACGACAACAACTGAACCGTCTACAAAGAAACTTCGAAATAATAGTGGCGTTAGACCCTTCAGGTAATCACTTTGTTAAACATTTTGTAAATATTTTACAACACAAGAGAAGAAATTTCAACACATATGCGCGATTTAATTTTAGATCTAACGAGGATCTTTTGGCTGCCTTAAAGAGGAGAAGAGCCCAGACCGGATCTAGTAGTCATCCACGAGAAACTAGTACGATACATTCTGCGGTAGAACACACTACAGCCAAGTCAAAGTAACGCAACATGGCAAATAGAATATGTATTTATATTTCACAACGAACGTACCAAACAATTGCATATGTTTCAGAGCTGTCACAAACAGTCGTAGCAAAGCCAGCACAAGTGGCGAGACAAAAACGTCAGGTCGTGCTAGATTCGGTGGAAGAGGAAGTAAAACTGTTCAAGAGGAAGTCGAGGAGACCCAGCGGGAGGAAATCCAAGTGAAACCCAAAGCCAGCTCCTATCGCAGGAGTGGTTAAATTAAATGGATTATCAATCTGTCTAAATTTATTGATTTCTTAGAATACGAATTCTACGACGATCTATCAAAACGCTTAAAACTGTTACTTTTCACACTGTAAAATGTAAAGATTCTATAAAACTCGAATTCTTACAATAAATGCCGCGAATCCCGAGCAAAAGCTCAATTTCTGCACGAACTTTAAATACAATTAATACTAAATAAAGATTGTAATAAAAGACCGTGCACGATTCTTATGGAGAAACCGTGTTTGGTCAAATTGTTTAAATTTTTGATATGTTATAGTTCGTGTGTCTTTTATCAAAAAACTTAATGAATAAAATCCTCATATGTAAAGTTTTTGAGTTATAGATATTTGAACATCTTTTTCACAAGATCCGTGCTTTATATGCTAGTCTAGCTTGTTATATATACTTGCCTGTGTATGCATATTTTTGTGTGCATGGATATCCATAGATGTTAATGCGTGTATGCTACTTTTATTTATTGATGGAAGTTGGTGTACTTATGGTCGGCTGCTTCACTTTAGCGCTACGACACCAATATTCTCAGCGCTTGGTCGCTAGCCGGCAGGTATGTACGACAAACTCGAGTAGGCAATCATACAAATGGATCTTGTGAAAAAGACATTCAAATGCCTATAACTCAAAAACTGTATATACAAAGGTTTTGCTCAGTGAGTCTTTTGTTCAGAGATATGAGAACTATAACATATTAACAATTTAGACAATTTAACTGAACAAGGTTTTTCCATAAAAACCGTTCTTTTTAACTCAAATCATATAAAGACATCTCATCTTTCTCGAAAAACGGCAGTTTTGTTCACATCTCGCCATATGGCATTAAAAGCATAAGCGATTAAAGCATTCAATTGAAAAGAGAATGCTTATTGTTTATTATGTAAAGCATGTTAATCGGAGAAGAAATCATTGATAACACTACATATACAGGGTGAGTCATTTTAAGTGACGCATTTTTTTCGTAAACTAAGACTTGTATCAAAAAATGTTTTGTACAAAAGTTTTATAACTTCAAGGGGGACATAAGATGGTGCCATTGGTTTAACCTAGAGTGTACATGCCAAGGTTATATGGAGGTCAACTTTGTTTTTTTAAATGGAACACCCCATTTTTTATTCCAGAATCTAATAGCTGGTGTCAAGAGCTTTTTTAAAACACTATAATGAAGTTATTTTCCATTAAGTACTTTTTGAGTTATGAGGCTTGAAAGTTACAGTATTTTGACATAAAATACAAAATATCTTGTAAAACATTCAATTTTCGGGAATCTTATCTTAATACTTTTATACACAAAATAATGAAAGGAATCAATTGGTATAAAAAAAACACTTTGGTATAAAGAAAAAAATTAATGTGTCACTTAAAATGACTCACCCTGTATATACATATATAATTTTCCTTTCGTCCTTAAGTATCGACCAATGCATGCATGCTGAAGAGATGATAGAAAAAGTGATGTGTACATAGCAAACTACTGCCGTCCGTCAAGTACTTAAATCAACCATTATATAAATATAAATTAAATGTGAGACAATAAAGTTTCTGAAAAAAAGCGATTCTTGATTCTGTTCTTGTATTCTATGTAGTCTTTCAGTTATCTTTGTGTAACACATTTTGCTAAAGCAATATGTTATCATTAAAATTAACTTCTATACAATTACAAATTTTATATATAATTTTTCTGTGATGTACGTTAAAGTTCAAACTGTGATAACAAAATTTGGAATGCAAAAAATTTAAATGTAATATTTATAATTATAACAGAAATACTAGGATGTATAAAAAGTACCAGAATCCCAGAATATCTCAAAAAATATAAGTTTTATAAAAAAATGTTTTAGATAAAAGTTGTAGGATTTAAAAAGATGTAGTTACTGATCTTATCAGTTTGACCTTAGGTGGAGACGCTTCGGAAATTTGAAGGTCATCTCTCATTTTTTTTTAATGAAACCATCCTAATTTTTCATATAAATCGATTCCTCGCAATATTCGGCGTAAAAAGTTATTAGGGTAAGATGGCCAAAAATTGAATGGTTTACGAGATTTTTATATTTTAATTTGACATAATTTCACATAAACTATAAAATATCTCGTTAAATATTTATTTCTCAATTATCTTACCTGAACATTTTTATGCACAAGATAATGAAAGGAATCGATTAGTGTAAAAAAACAGTTGTCTTTAAGAAAAAATATGATATATCATTTCAACTACATAGTTTTGACCACGGTCCCGTTTGACACACGGTGCTCAACGATTTATTTTTATACGATTCCACGTGGGTTTGCAACTTTTCACTCGAAACGAGGTCGAGCACACATCAACCGGTGCTTCAGATGCGAAACGAGGTTCATAATTCCACGTGGGTTTGCAGTGGTCAATAGGGACGATGGTCAATCAGGACGGTGATCAATCGGGACGGTGGTCAATCGAGACGGTGGTCAATCGGAACCGTGGTCAATCGGGATCGTGGTCAATCACAAGGTGATCAATCGGGATGGTGGTCAATACGTAGGCTGCTGGAAAAGTTTCTGTAAACGATATGAAAAAAAACATGTAAAATTCGGTAAATGGCTTTATTGTTTTTCAAAGTATTTATCTTTAAGATCGATACACTTTTGCATACGCTCGAATCAATTTTCGAAGCATTTTTTCCACTCTGAAGCTTAACCTCAGAAATCAGTGTTCGAAATGCTTTAACAGCTGCTTCAGGCGACACAAATCGCTCACCACGCATCTTATGTTTGATGTTTGGGAACAAAAAAAAGTCATTAGGTGATAAATCAGGTGAATGCGGACAATGAGTCATCAATTCAACATTTCTTGAGCATTTCTTTGCACCATTTAACATGAGCTTGTTTTTGAGCTGTCAAATTGTGTGGAATCCAACGACTGCAAAGTTTCCGTACGTTCAAGTGATCATGCAAAATCGTATGTATTGCTTTCATGTCAATGCCTAAGAATGCCTGAATCTCGCGGTATGTCACATGCCAATCTCGCTCAATCATTTCACGCACAGCATCAACATTAATGGCAACAACAGACGTGGATGGACGACCTTCACGAAATTCGTCACTAAAAAAGAGTCCACGCTGGAATTCGGCAAACCAATTATAAACAGTCCTATTGGATGGTGCTTCATCCCCAAAAGCCAAATGAAATCGATCGATGCATTGTTTCGGAGTTAGACTACATTTGTAATTGTAAAAAATTATTGCCCGAAACTTTTCACGCAAAATTTCCATTTTCTCACAAAATAACTTCTTTTAAAATACTGTGCAAACGAAACTAGTTGGCTGGGTACAAACCGTCAACTGAATTATAAATTAGAAACGTCTAATTTTACGGATATGATAGTAGCAGAACATTGGCGCCATTAGCAACGCCGGATCTAGAGATTATGAGGCCCGGGGCTACATTTGTAATATGCCTCTTCCCTTTCCCTTCCATTTTCCTTTAAATAGATTTAATAGTATGAAAGGTTAATGGACATTTCAAAGTCAAAGAACATTTTAAAATATATAAATATATATTTTTTAAAATCTTTTACAACATACTTACAACGATTTTTTCCTCGCTTTTTCCTCCGCAAATTGTTGAATAACATCATTAAAATCTAAAGTTTTTGTCAACTCACTCTCAATACATAATAATGTAAGTGATGTTAATCTTAGTTGATCCATAGATGTCCTATATTTATTTTTAATATATGCTAATTTCGAAAACGACCTCTCCCCTTCGCAATTTGAAACAGGAATAGTCAAAAATATTCTTAAAACTATATAAACATTAGGAAAAACGTCAGTAATATCTTTTTGCACAATCCATTTCAATAATTCACATGGAGGTGGAATTTTATCTAAAAATGATGTTTTCAGATACGAATGGAATTGAATCATTTCATCCATCATACCAGGATCAAGATCACTAGAATATATTCGAATAAGTTTATCAATGTAGTCATGTAGTTTTTCAGTTTTTATAGTACTTAATTGAGTTAAAAATCCAAATAAGTTTGTAACATGGCTGTATGCTTTGCTTCGCTTTTCAAGTTCATTATATAATTTATCAATAATAATTAAAAACGACGAAGTTCTAAATAATTCACGACCAGATAATCTCTTATTTTCCTCAGTTCTAGTTCCATCAGGATATTTTTTTGTTATTTTTTGTTTTGATTCATCCGAATATTCTTGACAAACAATACCGCTAATATTTTTAGCATGTTTTTCAATGTCATTAAATTCGTTGCATAAATTATTAATAAATTTTACCAATGATTTAAGCATATTATCGCCAGTAACTAAATCTAACTCAACTTTTTGCAGACATCTGCTAGTGATATCAAAACGTTGAAGTACTCGATACCACAAAATCGTCATAAAAGCAGTTTCAAGTTTTACCATTTTATTTTTTAACGATTTAGCTTCATCTCTAGTAAGAATGTTTTCTTCATTATTTGTTAATTCATTAAGTGCATTATATATGCCATCATAATTATTATTTAAAACTGAAGCTGCATCAAATCTGCATGACCATCTTGTAGCTGGCAAATTTTTGAGTGATACTGACATATGGTTTTTTAATATATCCCATCGATGCGTAGAAGCGGAAAAAAAACATATAATTTTTGCAAAAAAGAAAAAAAATTAATTGCACTTAAACATGCGTCTACACTACACTCACCCACAAGATTAAGAGAATGGCCAATGCAAGGAACGTAATAGGCTAATTCATTTTTATTTCTAAAATATGCTTAAAGACCATGATATTTACTTGACATATTACTGGCATTATCATATGTCTGAGCTCTACAGTTAGCAACATCAATACCGTTATTTTTTAGCACAGACAAAACTTCAGAACTTAATGATTCGCCAGTATGACTATGAATTGAAAGAAAGCACAAAAAGCGTTCAATTACAGACCCTTTCGAGCAGTATCTAATTATTATCGTCAACTAATCAACGTAAGATAGATCAGGTGTAGAGTCTACTATTAATGCAAAATATTTGGCTTCTTGAATTTCCGATATGATTTTTCTGAAAAGTTTTCCAGCCAGGAGCTTTATGAACTCTTTACATGTGGTTTTAGAAATATAAGATACATAACCCCGGCCTTTGTTAGCATACGTTTCCAAATGCTTTTCTAAAAACGGATCAAACTTAGCTATAATTCTAATAACCCTAGATAATTACCGTTATTACTACACCTTATGATCTCATTTTCACCTCGAAATGCAAGGCCACGTTCTGTAAGAAAACGAATCACGGCAAGAATTCGTTTTAAAACTTCGGTCCAATAATGAATTTCACTTTCTACCATTTTCGCTAACCTTTTGTTTATTAAATTTGATTTGTTTTCTCGCAGAAGCCAAGATATCATGCAGTTTTTATGTTATTTACTATTTTCATGCGAAATAACTGCTTCTTTTGCTTTTTTCCAATTCGAAAATCCGCCTTTCACAAATTTACTTTCTTTGTTAGCGTTAGTGGAAAATAATTTGCATACGTAGCAAAACACACACTCAGTCGATTCAGAATACATTAATCATTTTCTATCATGCTTTTCACCATTTGCCAACACCCCTGTAAATAGAAAATTAGAAAAAAATCGATTCTGGTCTTTATATTTTCTCAAAGAAGCATGACAGTTAGCATTTTGGTTTTGAAAATATTTATAACCAAGATTTAAATATTTTTGTCTATCACCATCATATATTTTAGAAGGCCATACAGCGGGATCATTATTAATTAAACCTATAAGTAAGATCCCTAACAGTACACGATATTCTGCGTATCATCCCATTTTCATACTCATTCTACTGTGATTATCCGTTAAATACTGAGATCAATTCTATAATATCTTTTGCAGTATTATTCGGTTTTCTTTCGCACGCGTATAATCTGAGGTTTGACTCAAACGTACGGAAGTGATACGTACGCACTTCTATCGCGCGCGTATAATTTCAGGTTTGACGAGACCAGCACTAACTTGCGCCATTTACATATGTAATTCCTTTCCCTGCTTGCCCGGCATCAAGTGACACCACGCAACACCACGTATCCGAGGTTTTATTGATATTAAAGGTAATCCTTTTTTCCTTTAAGTTTTATTTCACAAAATAGTGAATAAAGTGTAAGAGCTAGATAGTGTTTGTATATGATTTTTGTAATATTTTTATTATTTTTTATGTACTTGTTAAATTATTTTGCTTAAAATATTTTAAGGTTATGTTCGTAAACTTGCATTATAATTGCCTCTCACCTCTTTGGTTCTTGGTTAAATATATAATACATTTTCGTAATTATTTTTTAAACAATGTCTTAAAAAGATGATTTAACATAAAACTGTTTTCAGTTCGCAGTATCGTTCCTTTGAAGTTCTCTAGCTTAGGCTTCTAGAACTTTATTTTATATTGTAAGTTTTATGTAAATATTTTTACGCTTACAGTCGTAATTTTGAAATAAAAATATCAATTAATAAGAAATTGACTGATTAATTAACCTAATCTAAATTATCCTATACAATATATGAACGCGCGCGCGTTTCAGCACTTGGCTGTGTAAATGTGTGCATGTATATGTGATCTACTGCACCATTCCCATTTTTATCCTATCTTGATACTGTCTTTAAACTATAGACCTTCCTGCGAAATTCTATGGAAGATGGTACCGCGGACATACGATGATTCCTAGAACGTACTACGTACATCGCAGTATATTTGAGAATGTTCTGAAAATATTACAATTATACTTTTGCGATATTCTCAGATTGTTCTCAGTATCTACATGTGCTGTTAGGGATACAAAGAATTAAAACATCATGCAAATAATAAGATATCTAATCAAATATACATACAGGAAAAAATGTGCTGCAAATAGTTAGACAACCTCAAAATATATAAATCGAATATAATTTATCGTATTCTAGTGACATATTACAGTAATTTAGAAAATATTACTTTTTTCCTGTTATCCAACTATTTGCTTTATTTGGTATAAGAACCACAGTAAATTTTTTTTCCATACGTATAGTAAAAGATAATGTACCTGGAATTTTTTTTGCACAGTTGTCAGATTCAATTGCGTTTTCCATTTTATTTACAACACTATTTTGTTTGTTGTCATGAGGACCTGGTAAATAATTATATATATCGTTATAATAAAATAAAAATATTTACAGTTTCAAAAATAAACCATTGAATATCTCTGAAAATGTTTCTGAGAATGTCAATTTTCAGTAAAATTTAGAGACATTAAAAATTACCATCATTGTTATTGCTGTCGCGAGGGTCTTCAGTTTGAGGAATATGAATAATATTTTCTGTCTGCCAAGGAAAAAACGATGTTAATTTCGTTAGTTTATTATAAAATTCATCACGCTCTTTCAGAGCTTTTCTTTTCGCAGCACCGCTTGGCTGTTTTCTAGGTAGCATTTTCCAACTGCAACTCAAATGTCTTGATTTTTGGACAAATTTTTTTCAAAGAGATATGTAGAATTTGTTTCACTACTCACTACAGATGATGTGCACAAAACAAACTGAGTAATATAAGTTTCACTGTACTTATTAGAATTCTAAACTTCGAGGTACAAGGCTCACGTTAGATTACCAACTGCGAAGGCTGACCCGACTGTCAATTGCGATTGCTGATTTTCATCTTTTTTTCATCTGACCAATTAATTCATTGGTTAGGTCACAGCTTCGCTGTGATTGGCCAGATGACAGATCGGCAATTGACAGTCGGGTCGGTCTTCGCAATCGGTAGTCTGATACGAGCTTTTAGGGCCTATCCAGACAAACTTGCATAATCGCATAAATATATGCATAAAAAAATTGATTGGTCCATAAATAAATGCATAAGCAAATGGACCAATCAATTTCCTTATGCATATGTTTATGCGACTATACAAGTTTGTATAGATACTTACTGCGTCTTCTTGTGCTGCCACGCTTTTACTATTTGAAAAGCGGGCGATACTATCAATAATCGTAGGTTATTCGACTTTTTTATCCGCAAACGAAGATAATGCGTCCGTGTGTCCAGGCGCTTCGGGCTTGCCTCGACTGGCAAAAAAAAATGTTGTATCTTCTCGGAGGCCCCTAGAGCCCACAAGGCCCCGGAGCTTTAGCCCCTCTAGCCCCCCCCCCCTTAATCCGGGCCTGGCCATTGGAAGTACTAGATTGCAGAAACTTTTCCAGCAGCCTACGTATTATCGTGACCAAACGGGTGCCACTCAGTCCAACAATTCAGATTAATTAAAAGATAGAAAATTATTTTATAATTTACTTCATAAAAATATTCTCTTAACGTGGTACTGTCGCGTCGCGGGGAGGTATCCTGGTAAAGGAGGGGATTCCCCGCACACGGTATGTACGTCCTTTGAAGCTAACGTCCCTTGTTATCCACGGAAATGGATAATAGTTACCTGTCTTCTGGGACTTCGGGTTGTAGCCGCTGTCACCAGATTTTTGATGGTTTACTCCATATAATGATTGGTCACTGAGAAGTCGCCGGCCAGTCTACACCTGCAGCTGGTAGTCGGTCTTCAAAGGGTTTGTATTTATGACATTTGGGTGAATAAAGTATCTTGTTTTATCATAAATTGTGTCATTTATTTTCACCTTGCCACTTAGCGTCCCTTTTGTATTATTTAGATGTTAAATGGGAATAATAATAAAAACATTCTCTACAGTGTTTGATTTTTCTAATAAAAGAAAAACCTGATACGCAGCCAGCACATTCGTATTGCTTTTGTTCTATAAAGAATTTTACTTTGTGCCTTAATTTAAGTTGGAAACCTTCTCTGAAATCGGAATCTGATTCAGTCAAACACGGGAAACAAATCTTCGGTCTCTTCTTTCCAGGTTTTTGGAAGTAAAACATTTTAACACAATTATGGCGTTATGCCTTTTGGATGTGTTCGAACTGGTGAGAAATTGTAAGAACCAATTTAGTAGAAAATATAATTTATTTCCTTTGTCAGAGAAGTATGTACAAGTTTTATGTTTGTGTATTTATTGCGCCAAAGGCGCGCTCACGGCAATGTGTAAGGCCGTGAGTTTTAGAATAAAAATTGACGGGCTCGGTAAGATATTACCGGCCGCGTCTTAATGTACTGAACCGGTTCTAAGAAGAACGGCTCGATTGATAAAGCTCGTTGTAACCCTTTCCCTGGTATTGGAGGAACTCCGTTCGGAAAGTGGTCTTCCGTATTGCAACTGCTCTCCGAGCACGCCCTAGGCGGTGAGGTTTGGATTGCAATGGAGTCTCTGGTGTGCCTTGCAATGCGACCGTCTCGGCTCTCGGCGCTGCAGAGCGTTCTGCGAACCGAGGAGAGAAAGGTCTCCGAATGCTCTCCCAACAACGAGAATATCCCTTGGAGGCCGAGTCAGCCGGACTGGATATAGCCGGAGTCTGTGGGGGCGACGGCGGTGCTGGTGAGTCAGCGGGCCGCTTAGGTGAAGTGTGCGGCTGAAGCTGGGACTCTGCTTTTCGTTTCCGTGCCTTTCTAGGCACTGTGAGAAAAGCGACGAGGTAACTAGCCTCTGGTTACGCTCTGAAGTAGCAGAGCTATTACTCAGCTCAAGGGCCCTAATCGAGAGCTCGCCTTGAAGCGAGTGAGTGAAGAAAAGCTTGCGTCGACGCTCTTTTATACAGCGTCGAATGATTCTCGATCGTGAGAAAGCCTTACACCGCCTGTGCAACCTAGGGTGCGTTCGGAAACCTATTTCCCAGGGTAGGGGTCGCTTAAGCCCGTTCGTAAACGTCATTTTTTTCCCATTCTCTATTCCAGCGTTCGAAAACATAAGGGAAAAATTCCCAGAGTGTTCCCTGCGTACCTCATTCGGGAGTGTGGGAAAGATTACCTGTCTTGCGCAGTGCATCAAATCACACAAGTGTGATATATTTTTCAAGCGCGTATTCACGTGTATACAAAACAATGAATAAAATAATTAAAATAAATAAATTATCACACTGCGTTGTGGAAAGTGTGGAGAAAACACCGATTTTTGACACGAAAAAATAAAAAGTTCTTCTACATGACAAAACAAGTAAATGCAATTATTTAAATTCTTTAATCCCTTTTATTAACGCATGTATTCGTATTTACAAGTTAATTATTTTGACATAATTTATAATCTGTAGCAAGTTTTAGTCTTGTTTATTTATTATTAACTTTTCTGGAATATAAATGATGTGTGTGTAAATGCGAAGATGTTTTATGTATTATTGTCCTGTCATGAAACCGCTATCAGCTTTTGTGCATGAATAGCTAGCTTACTTTAATATGTGCGTCAAAACGTCAAGACAATCATTTTCTATACATTTTACGATTGCACTGTACATTTTTCAGATGGAAATATTATGTATGTTAGCATCAATGATGCTATAATTAAAACATTTCTGTTGGACTACGGCTATAAAGTTTCTAATAAGAACAACATAAGCAAATCTACAGAAAATTCAAATGTGGGTTCATGTTACAACATTTTACAACCATCTAATAAAATTGCAACACAAAAAGAAACCCAGGAAGATTGCAATCCTAAACATTTTGATAACGACAGGTTAAATGCAAGTGGCACATCAGGTAAAGCTACATGGACTCATAAAAGCACATTATTACTCTGCAACGACTTTTCCGTCGGGCAGAAGTAGACCCGCCGGTAAGCGTATCAAACCTCGTTGCTTTATTTACTGGATGTTAACAATTTCGACAATTCTTATGATTGGGCGCCAGGCGCAGATTAACGCGCCGCACGAACAAATTACGTCAAACAATATTTTATTTATTTGAAAGCAACGGCGATAAGCGCGACTAGCCCACTCTACAACTGGCAGAGGGGCGAGGTTCTTTAGAGAAGCTCAAGACTGATTTGGGAGAGAGGAGTCTGAAAGAAGTTGATTATTAAGAACACATTTATTTGATAACAAGTAACATTTAATCCTTTTAATTAGGTTAAATAAGGTTGACGCCGGTTGATAGGCGCCTTAACAGTCCCGCGAAGGGGAGACATTCTTTTATCTCTGTGAGAGGCTTTAGGATTTGGCTGTTCGACTCGCGGAAATCCGCGTACTCTCGTCTCACACGGTATAATATTCGGCGTGCAAGCTCGATCACTCTCATTAAATACAGTTGTTACGATTAACTTAACTTTAACCTTTCTCTTTAACGGTTAGCCTACAATACGAGTTCTGTCTCAATATTATTCTCACGGTTCGGATAGTAAACGCTCGACCGAAGGCCGAGGCGAGAAATACGCGATAGGCTAACTTCAAGATTTTAACGCTCGGTACAGCAATACATAAATCGACGCGAAATTGTTACTCACAAGAAGACATTATTCCATATAAAACGACTGTCGGCTCGGCAGCCCCGAGAGGAAAGAAGGCATGGCGAAATCTTAACCTACAGAAGCGGTAGTCAGCGGGGCCCGGCCGAAATCTAACCTCGCACGATACCGCGAGACATCTCGAGACGTGCTATATTCCTTACGCAAAATATGCGGGTTCTTAATTCCACGAGGCTCGGGCCGCCTGCTGATACCGCTCTTACCGCGAAGTCGAAGTGGTGGCCTTACAAATCGCTGGTACGCCCGTTGTGGTTCTCGAGGTTCCGCCCAGGTTGCCGACTCGCCGAACAGTGACGACAGCGAGGCTCGCCGGACAGCGGTGACATTCCGCGCATCGTCCTGCGCATGTAGATCCGCGCTATCGATTAGCGCTACTTGATCCTTCGATATATCTAGCGATCTCGATCCTCGCGTCGCTCCTCGACATTTCGGCCCTCGGTGACGCTTTTCCGAGGTGACCCCGGTCTCTCTCTTTTGGCAGCTGCCGTTAACGCCCTTCGTGGCCTTCTCCGTTTCCGGATCCGAACCTTCTTTGAATCGGTCGGGAACTGGCCAGGTTCCGACCGGATTCTTCTTTCCTGGCTCGTTACAACAGCTCCTTGTTCGGGTACTCCACCCCGGGTCTTCGGCGTGTGAGAGCGCGCTTCCCTCTCGGGCGTCATCTCTCTCGGTGCGTTCACCGGCCTCGATATGCTCCGTATCTGAAATCGTAACTGCGGTAGCGACTGTGTCTGGAATCGAATGATATTTGCAAGGGTGTTTTTACTTGCCCTTATCCTGGATCCGTCTGCACGCCGTCCGGGCCTCCGTCGTCTTGCCTGCCGAGTCCCTCGCAGGTCCCACGAAGGCTGCTCCACGGTAATTCACAATATGAGAGTTTGGCCACTCACCACGACTCGCTTAATTCGCTACAACGCAAAATCTAAAATCTCCAAAAGAGAATTAAGAGGGAGAGGTTGTCGCCCCCCCGCGGTGGGGTCCCCGACCTCAAATTTCCCTCCTCGATCGGGCTTTCTCGCCCTTGTGACGGACGTCAAAAATGTCACGTCACAACTCATAGATTTATATAATAAATATAAAACACAATTTAATCCACAATGATAAAAACTGAAGCAGTGTGGAAAAAAATAGTTGCTGAAATGAAAACTGCTGGCTATGAATTTTCATCCGGCCAGTGTAAAGATAAAATAAAATACATGAAGCGCTGTTATTTAAAAAAAATAGACAATATGTGTTTGAGATCGCAAAATGCATCTCGCGTGCCAAGCACGATAAGGAACTCGAAATTCATTTGTAATCAACGCTCCCAATCGTCGAAAAAACAGTTACATGCTCATTAAAGCATGACGCCCTCTGATAAACACTCAGATAAAAAAAAGGGAAACGACGAGCTTAACAATAAACAATCAACCGTCTGCTGCCCAACGGCAAGCCACGAATTGCAACCGCGCGTACGCGAACTTACGCGTCACAATCTCTGTAAGCCAATGCGATGGCCAATTCCGCCTGCGCGCAAGTCAACAACGACTCGTTTTTAACAACTCTAAACGAGTAACCAATAAACCACAATTTGCGGAGGTCAACTTGAGCGTTTTTAAATTATCCAAAACGATTGGTTACTCGCTATCAGAAGCCCCGTTTTTCCTAGTATAAAGAACCCAACACCGACCCTGCTAACGCTTTTTGCACCGCAGTAAAAGTTACACCGCTCCGCGTTCTTTACACGTTCGCTTCCGCAAGTTCCGCAAATTTCGACTGAGTCGAATCGCTTGCACCCTCGCGCTCCATCCGATCGTTGATAGGGTGTTTCGCATCTAAAAACAGGTTCCCAGTAAGCATTTTTGCTGGTGGAAGTTCTAAAAGATATCTAAAAGATATCTTTAGCAAGATATCTTGAAGGCACTTTGAAAAGAACTCTAAACGGTATCGCAAAGACGTCGTGTTGCACGACGCGACTGCTTGATGGCGCGGCAGTCGTTTTCGCCTATAAGTATTTGGCACGGTACGTGTGTTAAAGATATTGATTGTTTATTTGTTTGATCGATGCAACTAAGTGCTACTGTGATCTGCGATTTTTATTGTTTTTAACAAGTAAGTGCAAAAACAGTGACTATTTTTTTTAACAATTTGTGTCTTTGAACTTAATCTGAAAAAAAATTACAAAAGTTTGGTTAGTATTTTTTTATAAAGCCTTTAATTTTTTTACGTATGATTAGCACGTGATATTTCAATAGGTTATGTATTCCTATTAAGCGAAGATTAATCTGATATAATAAATAATATATACCTTTACAAATTTACAAACAGCTAAACATTATTTAATCAAATTTCTTTTGTTACGAAAATTTCTTGAAATAACTGAATCTGTACATTTTCTAACCTTTAAGCTCCTCAAGATATAACCTTCAAAGAGTATTGTCCATCTGCGACAACAATATATATTTCTTACATGTTAACGTAGACAATTTTTCAACAAATCTTTATCAAAGAAATGTCATATTTACAATTAAACAATTCAGCAAAATAAAGTAATGTTAACAAGTTAATAATATGGATCTCTAAGTAAATGTCGTTCAAGATAAACAGTTTAAGAACAATAAATATAATATATACAATAAAATATAATACATAAAAATATAATACATACTTTTTGGCATCAAATCTACATATTAGCGAGCTATAGTTTGTTTCTCAATTGGTTACATAATTAGATAATTAAAAACAGTAAATATTTATAAAAATTAATTAAATTTGTATTAATCGTTAGATGTTCGGCTATTGAAACATTTACTTTAAATATGGATAAATAAATATTGATGATAAATATTAGATTTGTGCAATAAATAACATGTTATATTAATAATATCAAATGTCACAATAAGCTAACTTAATTTTTTTACTCGACTGTTTTGGCATGATTTTGGCATTCAATATTTATTGGCGATTATTCCTTCAGTTAAAAAAATTTTAAATACATAAGTTTATATAACGTTAATATATCATATTAAGCTTTATTTTAGCGCTATAGTCTTTCGCATGACACTTTGTTTGTTTCAAACCATACGTTTTAAAAGAAAACAATTTTGTTTAAAAAACGAGAAAATATTTTTAAAAAGTCTTATTTACATTAAACTTTATTTTGGTTTTCTAAAATATTTGCTATTATAAATTTATTAACATTGAAGTTATTGAATCGATAATAGCAAATATTTAAAAAAAAATTTACATTTAGTTTTATTTTTGTTTTTTAAAATATTTGCTTATCAATAATCGATGATTAATGATTTGTTAACATTAAAGTTTTAGAACGGCCAAAATTATGCCAAAGCGTAAAAAATATATTGATCTTTCTCGATCTCAACAATGGCGTTGACGAAAGGAAATATCAGACTTTGATAAAAATAAAATTTTCAATGATACGAAAGAGAAACATTGTAAAAAAATTGATGTTTCTTAAGCATCCAAGGCAAACGACGATAATGTCAATGGCATTGAATATATGTTTAAAACATGTCAAATATATATATATATATGTGAACGGTGTATGTGTAACGGTAACATTGAGTGACATATACATACATGTCACTCATCAATGTCACCGTTACACACACCGTTCACACATATATATTTGACATATTTTAAACATATATTTTTAAAATATTTTAACGATACCTCGAAATTGTCTGAAAGATATCTTTATGAAGATCGTAAAGAATAATTCAAGATATCTTTAAAATTTCTTAAAGAAGTCTAAAAGTGTTGCATAAGACATCTATTAGATTTCTTTTCAAGGTCTTTTGGGCAATTTCTAAGATATCTAAAAGACATGCAAGACATCTTTTAGGCATCTAAAAGATATCTTTTTGCTTACTGGATTTCGAGTGATCAAATCTTTGTATTCATTAATTATAGAATTTATTCAGTGTATGTGTGTGTGTAAAAATAAATAGTGTTTAAGATTTTGTTACGAATTGGTTGAGTCTCTGTCGCACTCCTTACAAATCCTGCGCTTTGTATTTACGTCTCTCTCGCTCGCAAACATTTGTTGGTCCTTCGAGTCGGATACATCGCCGAACTCCGCGCGTTCGTGAGTGCACTCTGACGTCGGAACAGCAAAAATGAGCAGTGAATTCAGCGCCCTGCTGAACGGCCAGCGTGATCTCCACGGTTGCATGTCCCGTTTTGTAGACAACCTAAAAAAGATGGGAGCAAGTAACATCACGCAAAGCGCCATCGAAACACGTATTAAGCTGTTAGATCAGATGTGGGCCAAGTTCGAGACGCAGTACGATCTCATTCGCGCTGCATACAAGGAGAGGTACGATGAGAGTAAGTACGTTACGTCAAACTTCTTCGAGATCGCTGAGAACACTTACGTGCAGCAACGCAGCGCGCTCGCCGAGTACCTCAAGCGATTCCAGGTTGCCACAATAACACCAGCTCCGACCGGGGAGTGAAGTAACGAGCATACCTCGAAAACCGCGTTGCCTCGCATCAAACTGCCACAGTTTTCAGGGGCGTACGAAGATTGGCCAACTTTCCGCGACCTCTTCCTATCGGTCATCGGAGACAACTCGTCAATATCCAATGTCGAGCGGTTCCATTACCTCTGATCGTGTCTGCAGGGGTCCACTAAAAAGTTAATTCGACTGTTAACTGTGACCGGCGAGAATTACACCCGCGCGTGGGCTCTCTTAGAGAAGCACTACAAAAATAAAAAGGAACTGATACGCTCCAATTTCGCCACATTTACCGCCATGGCGAAAATGAAGGCAGATACCGCTGAAGAGCTCAGCCGCGTCTATCACGCTGTGACCGCTGCCGTGAACGCCCAGGAGAGCATCGGGAAGCCCAACGAAACTCACGGCATGGATCTCTTCAATCACCTGATCATCGACCTGTTCGATCCTCGCACACGACTCGAGTGGAAGTCATCAACCTGTGACTCCTTCAACCCTCCAGAGTACGACACACTGCTGAACTTTCTCAGTAAGCGGATCCTCACACTGAACGCCGCGAAGCCGAGGAGCGCCGCGAAGGTCACCAGCGACGCCTCACGATCCGCGAAGTCGCACTTCGTCAAGCACGGGTCCAGCTCTTCACTGTGTCCTCTGCAAGAAGCACCACTCTATCATGCAGTGCAGTGGGTTCAAGGCAAAGTCCGCAAGTGACCGGAAGTCCTTCGTTGAAACAAACAAATTGTGCTACAACTGCCTCGGCAACCACCCAGTCGCACGGTGCCAGTCGACAAAGAACTGTTTCACGTGTAAAGTACGCCATCACACCATGCTACACGACGCCCACACGTCACCCAAACCCGCTGAGGTCACTGCACTGTCCGCAACAAGGGAGAAAAATGATGGCAAGGCCATCCTTCTCGCCACCGCTCGGGTGCTCGTCGCCGATCGCCATGGAGACACCTACGAAGTTCGAATCCTGATTGATCAAGGTTCGGAAGTGTCCATCATCTCCGAAGCTCTGGCACAGAGGTTGCAGCTGCTGCGATCCCGCAGCAAGGTATCGATCGTCGGAGTCGGAGGTGCACAATCAGGATTGACCCGCGGAAGGGTCACTCTAGAGCTCACCTCAGGGTAACCGGAGCAAAACTCAGCGCCATGACCTTCGTACTTCCGCGCCTCTCGCTATACCGAGGCTCCACCAGGGAGAGCCCGGGTGCTTGGCGACACGTCCAAGGACTCCCGCTAGCTGACCCACAGTACTACGCCAGTGATCCCATTGAACTGCTTCTCGGAGCCGAAGTTTGCTCGGTCATCTTCGAGGACGGCCTCCGCAAGGGCGGGCCTCAGGCTCCGATCGCATAGCGGACATTGGGATGGATTCTGTCGGGAGGTTGCAGAGTAACATCCCCGAACTCGCAACGTAGCTCGCTCCAATGCACTGCCGACCATGACCTGGCCGAGCTATTGCAGCGCTTCTGAGAGCAAGAAAAGGAGCCTTCCGCCCCCGCCGCATTCACGCCTGAAGAACAACGTTGCGAGGACTTCTTGCAAACTCACGAGCGCACCCCCGAAGGGCGATACGTGGTGTGACTGCCATTTTCCTCCGCTCCAACGGCGCTCGGCGAAACTCGCAGACCAGCCGAGCGACTCCTCGTAGCGATGGAGAGGAAGTGCGCTCAAGATTTGCGGTTCGGTAAGCTCTACCGCACGTTCATGCACGAATACCACGACTTGCAGCATATGGAACTCGCGAATGCACCACTGGGAAAGGAGGAACACACGTGCTACTTGCCGCACCATGGGGTGCTCCGCGAGTCAAGTGCCACCACAAAGCTTCGAGTCGTCTTCAACGGGTCACAACGCACAAGGTCTGGTGAGTTACTGAACGCACACTTTTTTGTTGGCACGAATCTTCTGCCCGCGCTCTCCGACGTCGTGCTGCGCTGGCGATGGCACCGTTTCGCCATGATCGCAGACATCGAGAAAATGTACCGGCAAATCATTGTGCACCCTAGCGATTGCGATTTCCAGCGAATACTCTGGAGACACGACGTCGCCGACGACGTGTGCAAATACCGGCTCACAACCGTGACATACGGCCTCGCGTGTGCACCATTCCTCGCAATCCGAACTCTTCGGCAACTCGCAGACGACGAACGATCACGATATCCCCGCGGCGCTCCGGTCCTGCACCGCGACTGCTATGTCGACGACGTCGTTACGGGAGCTCACACGTTGCCCGATGCGATTGCAACCTGCAAGGAGCTCCGTGAATTGTGCACGGCGGGCGGGTTTCCGCTCAAAAAATGGGGTTCGAACTGCGAGGCAATCCTGGACGAGATCCCTCAGGAGCACCGGACTCAAACAGCACCGCACTCATGGCAGACCGACAGTCACTCCACCCTCGGCTTGCGTTGGCACCCAGCCGAAGGCAGTTTCGCGTTCACGATTCACCCGCGCACTCTCAGTGAATTTACAAAACGGCGCGTCCTCGCGGAGACAGTGAGGCTCTTCGATCCACTGGGATGGCTCTCTCCCGTAGTGATCCGCGCGAAAATCCTCATTCAATCAGCTTGGCTACGGCACCTGGACTGGGACACATCTCTTCCGCCGTCTGACGCCCATCAGAGGCAGCAGTTTTTCGCCGAGTTACCGTCGCTCGACCAGGTTAGGATGAGTCACTGGCTTGGCACCGGTGCCGAGGGCGCGCACACCGAGGTGCACGGATTCGCCGACGCGTCAGAACGAGGATACGCCGCGGCCGCGTACCTCCGTGTCACGCAGCGCGGAAGCATGTCGATCCACTTGCTAACCGCAAAAAGCAAGGTCGCCCGTAAAACAAATGACTTTTCCGCGTCTCGAGCTGTGCGCGGCCACTCTGCTGACGACACTCACGCTACACGTCCGCACCACGCTGAGCCTGTCCGCCGCGCCCGTGCATCTGTGGTCAGACTCAAAGGTGACACTGCACTGGATCCAAGGGCACGCCTCACGCTGAAAAACGTACGTGGCGAACCGCGTGTTGCAGATACAGCTGCAACTCCCAGACGCGCAATGACACCATGTCCCTGGGCGAGACAACCCAGCGGACTGCCTCCAGGGGGATCGCACCGAGCGAGTTCCTCCATCATCCGCTCTGGTAGGCAGGGTCACCAAGAAATTCTTTACAAAAATCAGTTAATTTCTTAAATTTTTTAAATTTTTGGCGGCCATATTGGATCCGCCATTTTAGTTTAGACTTATGTGACAGTGCACAGATAAACAGAGTACTCGAAAGTGTTAATTGGAAGAGAAAAACGTCGAATGAATAATCGCTACACTTGAATAATTACCGTTTTTATTATTTTTTTTCGGTTTTCTAAAATTTTAAGTATGATCCAATTGAATTTGATAATTTTGTCACGCGCCATTGGAAAGCTTACATTTTTTTGTAAATTTTAAAATTTTTTCAAAAATTTTTAGATCAAATAGAAAATGGGCAGCATGGGTGTAAAGTTGAGAAAGAATGCCCCATATATATATATATATATAAAATTTATTTATTTAATGCTATTATCTTTGCAGTAAGAACAGACGAAACAATTGAGATAGAAGAAGATATGGAAAATATTGATGTTAAAGAAGAGAAAACTTCAAAAAACAAAGGACGGAAAAGGAAGAGTACAAGTGATGATTTATTAGCTAAGTTGAATAGTAGAGAAGAAGCCAAAGAGCGTAGACATCTTGAGAAACAAACAATTCAACGTGAGAGTATAACCGTTTTCAAGAATGTCATGAACGAGTTACTGAAAAAACTCTGAGTCCAAGAAATACTTTAACTTAGAAATCTTCAATATATTAATTATAAGACCAAATGTTATATTATGTTTTAAATATTTTCTACTAGTTGAACCTGTGATATTCTTCGCTACGCTGTGATTTATGTTGTACCTTTTCTTGTCCGCTTGTCCGATTTCAGGACAAGCAATATACATATATTTAAAGAATATCTGTAAGGTTAGAACATTAAGTACAAATTAATTAAATATAAAAGGTATCATAGTATATTTTTTGCGAAAGTTTATCATAGCTAGACTATTGACTAGTAAAAGGTCAGGAACTTAATGTTATGTTCTTTTTATTTACACTCTAAGTATATTATGTGTTTTCATAATCTAAAAGTTTATAAATATCTTATTTTTGTTTAATTTAACATTCTATGTTTAAATACTAGAATCTACCAAAGCCAATAATATTAATAGAATATGATACTCCTTCGGCTGTCTCTAATACAAAAAAATAAAAGAAACAACATTCCTACACTACTATGATGAATTACTCAAAAAATTACTTGACCGTTATATAGTACAAATAACTATTAATGAAATTTTTAATATGTTAGAGGTTTGTGGGGAGAAATAAACACGAAGATGCAGCTCGATTAAAGTTATCACTTTATTAATGAACAGAAGAGCGATGAGCGCACGTGTGCTCACGACGACAGATCATAGAAAAGACTAACTGGTTAAGAAAGGCGTCGCGGTAGACGCGTTAATCGCCGTACGGTAGCGCCCCACGCGCAACGCTGAACAAACGGACAACTTTCAACTTTTAACATTCCCCCTCGTTTATGCGGGGGTGGAATTTTGTCTGTCCTAACAGGGTTAGGCATTTCCGGTGCTTTGGTCCGGGCAGACCCTTTGTGAGCACGTCTGCGGCCATGTCCTCAGTCGGCATGTATCTTAGCTCGATGTTGTGGTTCCTCACGGCCTCGCGTACAAAATGATGTCAAATGTCAATGTGCTTCGTGCGGGAGTGGAACACCGGATTGGCCACGAGCTTCTGTGCACCTATATTATCGGACAATAGTGTGATGTTCGCTAAATTATTAAAACCGAGTTCCAACAGGAACCGCCGTAAATAGATCGCTTCCTTCGACGCCTTGCAAATTCCCATGTATTCTGCCTCCGTTGAGGATAGAGCAACGGTTTGCTGTTTTTGAGATTCCCATGTCACGATTCCGCTGGCAAGGATGAAGGCGAAACCAGTGTATGACCTCCTATCCTCGAAGCAGTTCGCCCAGTCGGCGTCAACGTATCCGATAAGAGAGCGACCCGACCGTTTGTAAGAGATGCCGAGATCCGGCGTCCCTCGCAGGTAACGTAGTACTCGTTTGGCGGCGGATCAGTAAGCTTCGCCGTAGCAGTCATTAAATCTGCTTAACCAACTGACTGTGTGGGCAATGTCGGGTCTCGTTGCTACTGCCAGGTACATTAGTGCGCCCACAAGTTCGCGATAAGGTATCTTCCTCAATTCTTCGGCGCTCTTTGTGTCACGTTCGTTGTCTTTTGACGACTTTGAACCGGGGTCCATGGGCGTAGAGACTGGTTTGCAATCCGACATTCCGAAACGCGCTAGGACTTCCTCCAGGTAGCTCCTTTGATGGATTAGGTAGCCGTTGTCTCGTCGGATAAACTCCAAACCCAAACACCTTTTTACTTCGCCGAACTCTTTGATGGAGAAACTCTTTCCTAATCCGGCCTTGATTCTCGATATTTCCGATCTATTCTGTGACGCGAGCAGAATATCGTCCACATAAACAACGATTATAGTCAGATCTCCCCCTTGACCACGAAAGTAAACACAGGGGTCGCTCTTGGATTGGGATGCTCCCAGGCTTTTGAGCTCTCGGTCTAAACGAGTGTGCCACTGTCTTCCGGCTTGGCGTAGCCCGTACAAGGCCTTTTTCAGCAGGCACACCTTGTCGCCCGTACGGAGCGCCTCAAGCATTCTTTTAGCCTTTTCACAAGTTTTTCACTCTTTGGGTTCAATCTGTGCAATGTGTTCTAGAATCTCTTCGGTCATTTCCGGAGGCTCCATGTAAATTGTCTCTTCCAAGGAACCGTTGAGGTACGCCGCCGTGACGTCGATTTGTTCCATCACCATCTCGTATTCCGACGCCAGCGCCGTGGCGAGGCGAATGGAACTCAGGCGAGCAACGGGGGAGAAGGTTTCGCCAAAATCTACTCCGGGACGTTGTGTAAACCCTCTGGCCATGACCCTTGTCTTTTTCGCTTCTAGGCTTCCATCAGCGAAGTATTTGTTCCTCAAGACGATCCTGCTACTTATGACCTCTTGATTCTTTGGACGATCGACGATCTCCCAGGTATCGCTCTCGACGATATTCTTTAGCTCCTTGGCCATGGACCGGTGCCACTCTTCCGCATTTATGCTCGATACCGCCTGGGACAGGGGTATCTCCGCCAGGAATGCTTCTTCGGTCCACTCGGCTGATTCAACGAGGTTGTACTCCTTGCGAGGACGGCCTCTGTTGCCGGTCATGACCTTTCGCGGCCTCCCAGGGCCTCTCTTTAATTCAGGCTGTATTTCTGCCGCGTTATGCTGATCTTCTTCTATGTCTTCCCGATCCGCCTCGGGTGCAATAGGAATTATGGGAACATCGAGCACTGAAAATTCAACGTGGAATTCCGGTTCTGGCGTGGGATCGACGCTCGTACAGTTGGGGAAATGTGACGCTTCGCCTCGGTTGAAGTTGTCGGGTTCGACCAACTTGATGTCGCGGGCAATTTCCACCTTCTGGTCCCCGGAGACCCACACTCGGTATCCTTTTGAGTGTTCGGAGTAGCCGAGCAGAATACCTTCTTTTGACCTCTCGTCGAACTTACCCTTGTTTGGCGACTTGTCGAGGATGAGGACTTTGCTTCCGAATTCCTTCAAATGTTGGATGTCCGGCTTTTCTCCGTGCCAGATCTCATAAGGAATCTTTCCGTCCAGCGACTTGGACGGGCACCTGTTCCGTATGTAGTTAGCTGCAGCAACAGCTTCCGCCCAGAACGATTTCGGGAGACCAGATTGGATGAGAAGGCACCTCGCAGTCTTAACTAGCGTCCTGTTGCGACGTTCCGCTACTCCGTTTTGCTCCGGATTGTGCGGAATGGTCAGACGTCGCCGGATTCTGTGTTTGTCCAGGTGGTCGTTAAACTCCTTGTTTAGGTACTCCGTACCGTTGTCGGTCTGCAAACATTTGATTTTTGTACCCTTTTGATTTTCAAGGAGCGACTTAACTTTGATAAATTCTTTGAAAACTTCGCTTTTGTGCTTAATAAAACGCACTTCGCACCAGCGTGAACGGTCATCTATAAATATTACAAAATACTTAGCCTTTCCGTGGGACTCGATCCTCATGGGTCCGCAAACGTCCGAATGCACCAGTTGCAATATGGTTGAGGTCCGCTTCGATTTTTGTGGAAAGGGAGTTCGCGTCATCTTTCCACATGGACAAATGCTGCACTCTGAGTCTGTCGTCTTCCCAATGCTAAGCTTCTCGTAGATTCCGTTTCGTGCTGCCTCGACAAGGTCCTTGAAATTTAGGTGACCGAGTCGACAATGCCACTGCACCAGACTGTCGACGGCTTTCCGCGTTTCAGTACTTGCTTTGCAATCCTCGGTGCTGTCGAAATTTACGTATAATAATATAGGCCGTTTGTGCGTTTCGCCATTAGTATTAATTCGCCGCGTTTGTTTAAGACTTTTGCCGTATTCTTATCGAAGATAACTGTGTAACCTCTGTCTGCTATCTTGCCTGAAAGTAGGTTTGTGCGTAGATCCGGCACAAATAGCGCGTCTTGTAGGCCAACGTTGCTTTTGCGTTTTCGCGAAATCGCAGGGAGATATTACCGTGAGCCTCGATCGCCGCTGCAGAATTAATGGCTAAATTTAGCTTTCCACAGACAGTTTCTGTAATATCTGAGAACCTGCTTCGATCTCCGCACACATGCGACGAACAACCGCTGTCGAGACACCACAACACGTCGCGATCGCAGCGCTCGGCGTGAAGAGCGCTCTCTTCCGTCTTATTAACACTTACGACAGCGGAACCGAAGAATAGAACGTTCTCGGCACTTTTTGCCGTCTGCTGTTTGTCGTCGCTACCTTTGCGACATTCGGAGGCTTTATGTCCAAGTTTTTGACATTTGAAGCACTTTATTTTAGAACCGTATGATTGTTCGTCCGATTTCTTGGGTTCGCGTTTGCCGCTGCCGCCCTTGTTCCCGCCGCGATTTCTATACACTGGTTTACCGACCATTATGGCGTTCGTCGTGTCGTCACTCACGTTTCCCCGCGCGTCAGATTCTTCAACGATCTTTACACGTAATATTTCGGGCGTTGGTAGGTTGCCACGGGATTCTATTGCGCACCGAAAATTTTCGAAACGGGACGGTAGACTATAAAGCAATAGTATGGCTAGCAAATCGGCATTGATATCAACGTTCATGTCACTCAGTTTATCTACGGCGTCGAAAAATTTTCTTAAATGTTCACGCACGTCTTCGCCGTCACGCATCCGTTGCAGAATTAACTGTTTTAATAGAGTTGCTTTTCGGGCTGGCCCGCGCGACTGATAAATGCCTTCTAATTTTTGCCATACCTTGCGTGACGTGGCACAACCCTTTACCTGCTTCAATTCTGATGCACTGATAGACAAAATGATGTCGGACTTAGCCTTATTGTTGTTCTTGATCCATTCTGCTTCTGCCCGCCGACTAGCTTCGTCATTTGGTACGACTTCCGGTTTGGCTTTAGCGCCGCTCACGTATTCCCATTCGTCGTTTTTCATGAGAAGGGCTTCCATGTGCATCTTCCATGTGTCATAGTTTGTCTTCGTTAAGGTCTCGATCCTAGCGATATCGTACGCAGCCATGTTGGATGTCGAAGACACTAATCACTGTTTTTTCTCTATGTGAGTAACCTCGCTTTTGCCACGCGTGATGTGACTCGATTAATTTGTGCACTACCTGGGCCCATAACCTGTTAGAGGTTCGTGGGGAGAAATAAACACGAAGATGCAGCTCGATTAAAGTTATCACTTTATTAATGAACAGAAGAGCGATGAGCGCGCGTGTGCTTACGACGACAGATCATAGAAAAGACTAACTGGTTAAGAAAGGCGTCACGGTAGACGCGTTAATCGCCGTACGATAGCGCCCCATGCGCAACGCTGAACAAACGGACAACTTTCAACTTCTAACATAATATGTACAAGTCAACAAAATTTTTTAGTAATTTGTAGTAGTGTAAAATTTGCGTATTTATTTTTTGAATAAATATGGAGTTTTTGTTTTAATAAAACAATAATACAATTTTTTCATGTTTTATGAAATTTTATTAAACACTGCCCAACTCTGCATATACAGGGTGTCCGACAATTGCTGAATCACCTCTCGGGTGTAGGTAGAGCGGGTTAAACCGAGCAGAAAAGTCCTCTACCGTTTTGCGATTTTCGCAATAATTAATGAGAAATTAATTAAAAAAGATCGGCCAATTTCCGCGAGTCTAACAAGGAGAACCCACGGTTGACTAATCACCGATTTTGATCCCCTTTAACATGGTTAATCTACGTCGAAAAATAGTTGATCCGTGTCCGAGCGTTTCGTCCAATGCGCCTTTTAAATTATATTTTTTTACATTTGAAATTTGGAACAATCGGCAATGTTGGGTATAAGATATAAAGAAAGACGCATTATCGATATGCCGTGTAGCGCTGTAAGTAAGCGTAAGACTAGTAGTAGTGAGGACCCATGATCGAAACCTGCGCTCCGCATTTAAAAAAAATTTTATTATTGTTTTTAACTATTTTATATGTACACGTAATATGCATTTAATATGTAAAAATAAATATTTGGGCATATATTTAGGTATATATTTTTTAGTATATTTATCTGTACAAAATAATAATTAAATAATTAAAATATTTGTTAGGAAAATATTTTTAATTTTATTTTTAAACAAAAATACAATTTATAATATAAGAATAAATGTTACTTTTAATGTTAGAATACATACATACATAATCATTTATATTTATTTTGTACATTGGGTCGGATGATATAAATCATAAAAATATGAAAAACATAAATATTTTCTACATACAGCACATCTTATGAATGCACACGCTGTGCAATCACATTTTGATAAACCAATTTTAAAAAAGCAAACTTTATTAACATTTAAAAAAACATTTCTTTCTGGTATAAATTTTGACGCATACCACGCATATTGTATCATATTTTTAAAAATGGGAGCGGATAATTGATAATGAATAAAGGAGTGAATTTTTATTGCATCTTCCTCGTAGACAATTGTCGATTATTTTGCAAGACTTGTACAGAATTCTGCAGTTTTTTGATAAAATTCTTAATTTGTCGGAAAAAGTATACGTCACATGGTTGGCAGTATGGAGTGCAATGAGGAGGAATAATTTCAATAGTTGAACTGCAATTTCCATCATCATCAGTAAAAATGCTATTAAAATATGCCGAATCTGTCTGACCTCCCCATGAGTCAAGAATAAGTAAAAATTCTTCCTTTTCACAATATTTTGTAAGAACATTTCTAACAAAACTGTCGAAATGATATTTTGTTAACTTCCCAGATTTCGATGCCGTGATAAATACATTTCCGTAATTTTTTGTTAACTCTTCGACAGTAGCAGAAATTCGAGGACCAAAAATTCCTTTAGGCTCTTGCATACAAAGAAATACTTTCGGAAGAAGTTTTCCAGAAGCGGTAATTGCATATTGTGCTGTATAACTATGTGTCACCTTGTTAAAATCGCCAAGAAAAACATCTACAATTTTATCTCCTTTGTTGGTCAACGTTCTGCGTACATCAACACGATATTCACAACCTGTTTGATTCGTATTAATGACATGATGAAAATTTGAAATCTTTTTCGCAATCCGTTTCTGAAATTTTTCTGCTTCTATTAATATCGTCGATAAATTCAGTGCATTTTTTGATTTTAAATAACGCGTGACCTTTCTTTGGCGAATGAAATGAGATGCCTTAAATTTATTTACCCAACTTTGTGATGCTGTAAAAGAAAATTCTGTTCCTTGATATTGTACAGCAGCTTGAGAAGCCCATTGCTGTATTGTTCTTGTTGACACAGGTTGCATCTGCTGCCGAGCTTCAACGAAACGATCAAAGGTCCATTTATTAATCATATAAAATTTTTCTTTTATTCCGCCACCTTTTTCGATTTGCTCTTGCCATTTCTTTAAATCGCTTTTATAGCGAAGTGCACCACCATGTTTTTGAATAGTTTTCAAGCTCCAATTTGGATGCTCTCTTACCATATTCAAGATTTTAATTTTTGTATCGACAGATACATAATCAATTTTCAATTTCTTGGAAGGTATCGGTTTAAATTCATCTTCACTGTCTTGTGTATCCTGCGTACTGCTCGTGCTAGTTGATACTTTTTCTGGTGATAAAGAATCAGAATTTTGCACATCTTCTCCTGGAAGATTCTCATGTGGAAGAAACAATTCCTCTTCTTCACTAAAATCACATTCTTTTAAGGTTGCTATTATTATTTTGGCAAATCTTTCTCCTAAAGCTGATGCTTTAATTGACACTGATTTACTCGCTTGTCCTTTCACAATTTGTAATTTTTCTAAAATTTTATAATATTCTTACAGAGCATCCGTAATATCTTGCTGTTTGTAAGAATCCATGAAAGTTAATTCATCTTCCTCCACGATTGTTTCATGTTCTCTGCTTGTGGATGGTTGCGCACCAATAATTTCTGATTTTGCTGCCATATTTTAAAAATTACGGAACAAAATATCTTGCGTCTAACTGCTTTTGCTTCTAGAACGAGACTAACGATTTTGTAACCGTCAGAACTGGATCCTTCTGTTTTTCCCCTCTCAATCTCTTCGTCCTTTTATCGTATACCTGCGTCTTTAACGGCTGCTTTTACATAGCATGTAGTAACATAAATAATCTGTAGTATATATTTTAACATAAGATAGTTGCAGGAAATGTAGAAAGCTTTAAAAATAAAATTAAAAATATTTTTCTAACAAATATTTCAATTATTTAATTATTATTTTGTACAGATAAATATACTAAAAAATATATACCTAAATATATGCCCAAATATTTATTTTTACATATTAAATGCATATTACGTGTACATATAAAATAGTTAAAAACAATAATAAAATTTTTAAAAAATGCGGAGCGCAGGTTTCGATCATGGGTCCTCACTACTACTAGTCTTACGCTCACTTACAGCGCTACACGGCATATCGACAATGCGTCTTTCTTTATATCTTATATCCAACATTGCCGATTGTTCCAAATTTCAAATGTAAAAAAATATAATTTAAAAGGCGCATTAGACGAAACGCTCGGACACGGATCAACTATTTTTCGATGTAGATTAACCATGTTAAAGGGGATCAAAATCGGTGATTAGTCAACCGTGGGTTCTCCTTGTAAGCGCGCAGCGAGAAGAGACAGCCCACTGTTACGTGGTCGCTAGGACGCAAAGATCTAGCGTTCAGCACCACTCGTATGTTGCCGTTGTCAATTGTAGAGCGCTCCTCCCAACGTTTCATCGCGTGCCTAGTAACCAAATAACAGTGGACTGTACCGCCACGGGTCTCTTCTCGCTGCGCACTTAAACTCGCGCGAATTGGCCGATATTTTTTAACTAATTACCCATTAATTATTGCAAAAATCGCAAAATGGTAGAGGACTTTTCTACTCGGTTTAACCAGCTCTACCTACACCCGAGAGGTGATTCAGCAATTATCGGACACCCTGTATACAGGGTGTTTTATTTTAATCTAGCCAGGCGAATATTTCAAACGCTGTTGAGTTTAGAGAAAAATGTTTTAAACAAAAGTTGTAGGGCTCGGAGGGGGACACAAGATGGTGGGCTTGAGTTTTTGATGAAAGTAAAATTGAAGGTCATATGAATGTCAACTTTGTTTTTTTAAATGAAAGTAGTATTTTTTATTGCATATTCTGAAAGAACATAAAATTCTGCATTAAAATTGTCTAACACGTTTTTTATGAAAATCCATAATTTTTGAAGAAATTTAGCAATTAAAGAAAAAATGTTTGTTTTTCGTAAAGAGAATCATGCATCAATTTGTACATGTTCATGAACATTTCTCGTTCTTAGAGTTACCCGGAATCAACGGCGTGGACGTGACGAAAATCTGATTCCATCGGGGTGCTTGATTTACGTGAGTCCCTTTGCCTCTCACTTTCGGGGTTGCTAAATTTGCTAAATTTCTGAACTCAAAAATTATGGATTTTCATGAAAAACGTGTCAGACAATTTTAATGCAGAATTTTATGTTCTTTCAGAATATGCAATAAAAAATACTACATTTTATTTAAAAAAACAAAGTTGACCTTCATATGACCTTCAATTTTACCTTCATCAAAAACTCAAGCTCCCCATCTTGTGCCCCCCTCCAAACCCTACAACTTTTGTCTAAAACATTTTTCTTTAAACTCAACAGCGTTTGAAATATTCGCCTGGCTAGATTAAAATGAAACACCCTGTATATATATATATATATAATATTACTCGAGATTTCGATACAATTCTCTGCATAGAGTATCGCGTCGACTGTTAGCGATTTCTCTATCTTCTATTTCTGTAATTTCTTCTCTTTCATTTTGCACATCATTTATTCCTCCATTTATATATTTATTCAAAAAATCATCACCACTATCTATACATACATTATGCAATACACAGCAAGCTATAATTGTTGCAGGTATCATATCAACTCTGTTCATGTCAAAATATTTTAGTCGTCGAAATCTTCCGAACAATAAAGCAAATGCTCTTTCAATTGTTTGTCTAGTTTTTGACACTGACTCATTAAAATGACGTTGCGCTCTCGTTAAATATTTTCGATCAATGTATGGAGGAATACACCTTTGAAATCGAATAAGCTTTATCTGCTAAAATAAATTCAATCTCGGGAAAATATTTTTTAACATTTTCACATATTAAGTGATATATATCAGAATTTCAAAAAATTCTAGCATCATGAACAGAGCCGGGGTAACCTACAAAGCAATCAACAAATTTCATATCAGAATTACACATTGCTTGTAATGTTATGGCGTATTGACATTTACGCGTAATATAAACGTCTGGATTTTCCGAGGGTGCTTTTATTGGCACATACGTTCCATCAATTGCTGCAACAACACCATCAATATCAACCATTGCTTCAAATTTTTCTTTTATTGTTTCAAGCTCTTTTTGCCTTGGCCAACAAATAACTTGAGAGGATACACTATTTAAAGCACTAATTACACGCTCAAAGCAAGCGAACAAGGTGGATTTGCTAATATCAAATTTTTCCCCAACAGACCTGTCCACAGAAATACAGAACAATACTTATAAATTATTTCAAATTACAACTGTTATATATAATAATACAAAAAAACTATTATAGTAGTTAAATTTGTTATAACTTGTTTTATTAGAATAATACAAATAATTTTGTTATAAATTTTTTTCAGATTCCTATTCAGATGATTTACTATTTAAAATCAAATAAGAAATATTTGCATTATTTTCTTAATCGTTTTGACAAAATAAATAGATATTTTATATGTAAGGTTCTCAAATAAAGCCACACCGGTATCAGGATGAATACAATTTAATGTTTAATAAAAGTTCAAAAATTAACAATAGTGAACGAACAGGAAATAATAACAATAAAATAATGAGCCGATAGCCGAAATGAAATTATCGATTAATTCCGTGATCTTCGCACAATGGCAACGTTCTCACCATAAGTCGAACAATGTTCTGAGTCCTTTTTCTTATAGAGTATTTTTTTTCGCCAAGTCGTCTTATACACTGTCTTCTTTTCTTCTTTTTTACTTTCGGAGCTACTTGAGTACTTCTCCTCGCTTTAGCGTTTGCACCGACTTTTATATTCGCCGAGTAGCGACCTCCTTTATTATTGACATAATCATATACCCGAAATTTCTCTAAATACATGATAATGTTTTCCCTGCATTATCGACGGCAATTTTCTGATAATTCTTAGGAATCTTACAGCTTTGGCCTTCCTGACTATTAAGTTCGTCTCGAACTTGTCGCAAGGGCACATGTTGCCAAAAGATTTTATTTAGACGCATGAATGTACAATAGTTTTTTTTTTTTTTCCATAACGCAGACTTATTCGCAATATATAACGCAACTTAACAACTAGACTAAAGAAACTAATTAAAATCTAATAAGTAAATTTTACGCAATTCAAACAAACGTACGCATACTTAAATTAATAGCTTGGTTAAGCATCTGATTCAGATTCTGACCCTGACATGGACACTGACTTGGTATTGGTATTGGTTGCCTGTGAGACACGTATCCACGGTTTAATTTTATTGGAGGATAGAATCGTATTTAAAGGCTTTTGTGCAATATTATAACCAGGTACATCTGTTACAACATAACGATTTTTATTTAACACTTTCCTTATTTGATACGGTCCTTTAAACTTTGGTAACAACTTTTGGTTGATTCCCGGTTTATGCTGAGTAATTTTTATCATAATTAAATCTCTTTCTTTGTATTTACTCGGACGTTTATGACGCTTGTCGTATTGACCCTTATTATACTCTTTTAACGCTTTGTTGGCTATTACAGCAACGTCTCGAGATTTCTCATGCTCCTCTTCTAAATTTGTATCAATTTCTTTTAATTTATTGAGCATATGGCGAAATTGTTTATCAGATTTATTCGTTTGATCGTATCCTAACAACAATTTACTGGGCGTTGACTTAATTGACTTGTGCAAGGTATTGTTAAATATATATTGAATCTTGCCCAAATTATCTTTCCAATTTCTGGGATTATTTATTGACTTAGTCAATGTGGATTTCAAGAATCTATTGACCCTTTCTACCTGCCCGTTTGCCCAGGGTGAAGCTACAGCGGTTGTTATTAAATAAAACTGAGTGCGTTAGGTTTAACAAACCACTTTATTTTCACAAATAAAAATGATTGTTAACTGTGCAATGTCTGTCGCCATATCTGCCAGTAACCTTCCTCCTTTGCGACTAGCGCGCTGCTGGCGGCTTTCTTACCAAACTTTAATTTATGAACTTTACTTGTCGATAAGCTATATTCAACATTTTCCGCCACCTTTGAAAGGATTTTTCAAATAAAAGATATAAATGTATTGTTTAAATTAAAACTAGTAAATAATACAAATTAGTAATAACTCAAATAAACTTCACAGATTGTTCAAACAAGGATTAATGAAACAAATAGCAAATGATTATCTACTGTTAACGACGTTAAGTTTAAAGCTTAATACTAGCAATGATCAGTCTTCTTCGCAGTCGTCCATTGGAATCGGACACAGGTTTCGCACTGCTCTTTTGAAGACTCCTCCTTGTGTCCTTACAGAGACAACCCGTGTGATTCCATCAGGTCCAGGATGCAACTCTATCACTCTGCCAATAGCCCATTGTAGCGGTGGCAGATTGTCTTCCTTCAGCATTACTATCGTACCAAGAGCGATATTTTTTCCAGAGACAGTCCATTTTTTCTTCTCTTGCAGCTCATGCAGATATTCTGAGTGCCAACGTCGCCAGAAATTCTGACGAATTTTCTTAAAATGTTGCCATCGCGTCAGACGGTTGTCTGGCGTTTCTGTAAGGTTATGCTGAACGGGTTGAACAAGTGAGTCGCCAATTAGGAAATGGGATGGGGTGAGGACAGACAAATCATTAGGGTCCGAGGACAACGCAGTTAAAGGCCTAGAGTTCATGATGGCTTCGATTTCTGTTAAAAGAGTGTAACATTCTTCGAATGTGAGTGTTAAATCTCGCGTCATGATATATAAATGTCGCTTAGCTACTTTTACAGCAGCCTCCCATAATCCACCAAAATTCGGCGCGCGAGGTGGTATAAAGTTCCACTGAATGTGCTGATTAGCAAGCTGAGTCGTTATTTCGTTATGATTTTTCTTCAGAAACTCGTATATCTCTTGCAATTCTCTAGCTGCTCCTATAAAATTTGTTGCATTGTCTGAAAATATCTGTGAACACAATCCTCGTCTTGCTGTAAATCGGCTTAATGCTGCAAGGAATGCTTCGGTAGTAAGTTCGGTTACCAATTCCAGATGTACAGCTTTAGTGTTGAAACAGGTAAAAACTGCTATATAACCTTTGGACACATGGATTCTCCCTCGCCGACGACTTTCTCGGATTTGCAAGGGTCCAGCATAATCAACTCCTGTTACAACGAACAGTCTGGTAAAACTATTTACTCTCTGCGTCGGTAAGTCTCCCATTTTTACATCAGAATATTTTGGTTTAAAACGAAAACATCTTACGCATCCTTTTACAACCTTGTTAGCTTCTCTTCGACCGTTTATAGGCCAGAATCTGTGACGAACAGCGCTTAGCAGCTGTTCTGGAGGGCAGTGATGTAGACGTATGTGTTCTCCTGTTAATATAAGCCGAGTTACGGTATGCTTAGGCGGTAACACAATCGGGTGTTTTTGATCTTCAGAAATCATTGCGTTCCTAAGTCGCCCACCTACTCTAATCAATCCGTCTTTATCCAGATAGGGATCCAAAGCGCGTAATTTACTTTTAATATTTACTTCTCTATTTTTTAGTAAATCGCCTAGTTCTAACGAGAACCTTTCCCTTTGTACCATTCTAGTTATTGTCTGTTCAGCTTTCTTCAATTCTTCTACAGATAGAATATAATTTTTCGTGGTTCCTGCTTCCTTCCTTGTCCATCGTAGACAGAAAGCTATGACTCTAACGAGTCTGCGATATGTTGAAAACCTTTCTAGAATATTTGCTTCCGTTGCTAATGTCAAAATGATCGTGTTCGATTTCATTTCGGGTAGATTACTGTCGGGTTCCTCCATTCCGGTTGGCCATTGATTTCCGCTTACTAACCAAGGTGGTCCATGCCACCATAGACTTGTCGATTAATTGTTCTATTGTCATTCCTTGAGATAGCATATCTGCTGGATTATCTCTCGAAGTTACGTGTTGCCATGCATTCTTTGGAGTTAAATGCTGTATTTTCGAGATTCTGTTGGCCACAAATGTCTTCAATAAATTGGGTGGTGTTTCTATCCATCCTAGTACTATTGTGCTATCACTCCACAAATTTTCTTGTCTCACGCGTTCTCCATAAGCTTTCTTTACTACATTATATAATTTTGCCAGCAAAAGTGCTGCTTCTAATTCTAAGCGTGGAACAGAGATGGTTTTTAACGGAGCTACCTTGCATTTAGAGCATAAGAGGTAAGATTGAAGCTCTCCTCGATTGTTAGTACTCACTGCGTACAGGCAGGCACCGTAGGCTTTCTCTGAAGTGTCTCCAAACCCAAAAATATCGAATTGGTTAGATCGGTTGTGAGATACTGCGTTTCTTGGTATACGAAGCTCGTTTAATTTTGAAAGAGAGTTGTAATAGAATTGCCATGCCTCATCTTTGTCTGGAGGAAGCGGTTCGTCCCAATCAATCTTGAGCGTCCATAATTGTCGCATGATTATCTTTCCATTCATTAACAGCGGAGCTAGCAGCCCCAGCGGATCAAACACCTGTGCAACGTTGGACAGTACGTTGCGTTTCGTAGTAGTAGTTATTGGCTTGATCTTTACTTCATATTGCAAAACATCTTCCTTCGAGTTTCATAGTAGTCCTAGCGTTTTCTGAGCGCCTTTTTCGTTTAACATTAGCCAGCTATCTGTTTTCCCCTTTTCGGTAAGATGTTGCAGAATTTGAGGATTGTTTGCTCTCCATTTTCTCAGACTAAAATGCCCTCGAGAGAATAATTCAGTTAGTTGTCGCTGTAGAATTATAGCTTCTTGTATTGTTGAAGTTCCCGTTAAGACATCATCCATGTAGCAGTCCTCGTTTACTACCTTTGCTGCTTTAGATAAATCCCGTTCTTCTTCCGCCAATTTCCTCAAGCAACGAATCGCTAGGTAAGGGGCGCACGCTGTTCCGTACGTTACCGTGTTAAGTTCGAATAATGTGACCGGTTCCTTTGGATTCTTTCTCCATAATATTCGCTGCAGTGCTCGATCCAGTGGGTTTACCATTATTTGACGGTACATCATCGTTACATCCGCAGTTACTACGTATTCATACGTCCGGAAGCGTAGAATAATGTCAAATAATTCTTTTTGTAAATTAGGCCCTGGAATAAGCTTATCGTTCAAGGAAGTTCCTAATGTTGTCTTAGCGGAGGCGTCGAATACAACCCTCAACTTAGTAGTTATGTTATCTGCTCGTATTACTGCTTGATGTGGCAGGAAATAACTTTCTAAGTTCAATTCTTCCTTGTATATTTTAGACATGTGATTCTGTTCGATATAGTCTTCCATGAATTTATGATATTCCTCTTTTAACTTAGGATTTTTCTCGAATCTGCGTTCCAGTAAATGTAGTCTTCGTAAAGCTTGTTCTTTTGAATCTCCGAGCTGTATTTGTTTCCTTATAGGTAAGCGTACTATAAACTGTCCTTTTTTATCTCGTTTGACTGTGTCTAAAAAATATTGCTCACAATATTTTTCTTCATCCGTATACTCTGGGGTTTCTGGAAGCTCTTCCTGTCTCCAAAATCTTTCGAGTTGCTGGCTTAGTACTTCGTTCGTTAGGACTACTTGGCTTGTCTTCGGCTGCACTCCGGGTATTTCACCTCCAATTATCCATCCTAATCTTGTATTTTGCAGTGACGGTTGTCCTTCAATTTTGTTTCTGGGTGTTCCGACTAGAATTTTCCAATATAATCCGGCACCGATAAGCATATCAATCGGGCCAGGCTCGTCGAATCTTGGGTCGGCCATATCTATATCTTTTGGCATATTAAGTTGAGTGATATTGATTTTACTTTGAGGTAATCGTTCCGTGATCGATGGTAATACTAAACATTCAATGTTTGTTGAGAATCCCTTGTATATTGATTCAATTCTTATTTCCGTGACGTTATTTGCGTTGCTTCGAGTCTGATTTATGCCACTTATGGCTTGATTCTCCTTTCTATTAGGTAATCCTAGCCTTTTTAAAAAACTCTCCGTTATTATATTTGTTTGAGAACCCGGATCTAGAAGTACTCTGCAACTTTGAGAATTTCCTTTGACGTCATATGCCTTTACTCTTGCCGTAGACAAAATGACTGATAACTCTGTTTTTTTTCCATTACAGAGGCTGTTGATTTTTTCCTGCTTCTTACAATAGTTGACTATCGTCGTCGATGTGGATCCCGAGTTTTCTTGCTTTCCTGTGTCTGCTTGTGGCTCTGTGTCTGGATGCAATAGTGTGTTGTGTCGTTTTAAGCATTTTTTACAGGATGATGATTTACAGACCTTTGCGTGATGTCCTGATCCAAGGCAGTTTAGGCATAGCTGCTTACTGATGACTTCCTTTCTTCAGTTGATAGTTTCAGTAATTCTTCACATTTATAAATTGAATGGCTTCGCTTACAGATAGGACATTCGTACGACGTTATCGAGAGAGAAATCTTCTTGTCTGATTTCTTTAGTGTTGTTGTCTTTGCTGTGGCTTCTTTTTTTGCCTTTCCTTGATTTAATACTCTCATTGTGTTATAGCGATCCATTAAAAATTTCAAAAATTCATCTATCGTCGGCATATTCCTCGGCGTTCGATTGTTCATCATGTTTTGCCAGTCACGTTGTTCAACAAAATTCAATTTCTTTTTTGCTAAATGAATAATCATTGTCTCCCATCGATCCACTGGTTGCTCTAGCGATTTGAGTGCTGATATATGCGTACGAATATGCCAAACAAATAACCTTAGGCTCTCGGCTTTGTCCTCTTTGGTAATCATGGGAAATTGTAACAATTCATCTAGATGCGTTTCAATTATAATCATTGTATTATCGTAAGTGTCTTTTAAAAGTTTCCATGCCTCTGCATAATTCTCATTCGAGATTTGATACCCTTGAATGACCTTAAATGCTTCTCTTCGAAGAACTCCTACCAAATATTGGTGCTTTTGTATTGGAGTTAGTTCTTCTTCTTCGTGAATTGTAGTCTCGAAACTATTCTTGAAGAATAATTTTGTATAGTTTCCGTTAAATTCTGGTAACTTTATTTCCGGCAATTTTGGTTTATTTCTCGGTGCTTCATAGTTTCTTTGATTGCCGTTGTTTTCTCTCCCCTCAATTTGACGATTTTGCTCTTGACTACCATTCAGAATCCTATTAATTTTTTCTGCAACTTTGTAATAAATCATTTCAAATACTTGCCTTTCCGCATTGCCTTCTTGTACTTGTCTTTCATATTCTTCGTCGTTCTCTGTTGGTCTCAAATCAATTTCTGATTGTACCTCTTCGAAATTTTTCCAACATTCTTCGAGCTTTGCTTGTCGAACTCGAGCTTCCGTTGCTGTCCTCTGCCCTTCCGACTTGAAAAAATTTTGTATCCGCGTAAGTTGACCCTTTATTCTGGCTCGTTTATATTTTAAATCTCTCAGATTTGCCATTTTGTCTGTTTTTCTAGGTTAAGAATATTATAGAATTAGGATATTGCTTTTAGCGACTCACTTACCCTTTTCGTTGCGTTAATTTCCTTTGTCGATACTGTGAGTACCCGAGACGTCTTACGTCGTTGTTGATCCCAATGAGTGAGAGATGCTGCGAGTAACCGAGACGTCCTACGTCGTCGTCGATCCCAATGAATGCGAGATGCTGCGAGTAACCGAAACGTCCTACGTCGTCGTCGATCCCAATGAATGCGAGATGCTGCAAGTAACCGAGACGTCCTACGTCGTCGTCGATTCCAATGAATGCGAGACACTGTTGTGTCGATGCTCACTGCGCTTGCCACGTGTCTGATCCCGCGCAAACGTTTTGCCTTTTTTCCTTTTATTTCTCGGCCATTACTCTTCTTCTGAGCTCGTGCCTCTTGTTGGGCGCCAAAATGTTATTAAATAAAACTGAGTGCGTTAGGTTTAACAAACCACTTTATTTTCACAAATAAAAATGATTGTTAACTATGCAATGTCTGTCGCCATATCTGCCAGTAACCTTCCTCCTTTGCGACTAGCGCGCTGCTGGCGGCTTTCTTACCAAACTTTAATTTATGAACTTTACTTGTCGATAAGCTATATTCAACAGCGGTTTTAATATGTTTAATTGAATTTTGATCCATAAAATCCGCAAAATTTTTCGAAGTGAACGCGGTGCCTCTGTCGCTAATTATTCGTTGTGGAGAACCAAATAAATTGATTAAAAAATCTAAATGCTTAATTACTTCCTCTGTGGTGGTTGACTTACATGCAAACAACCATACGAATTTCGTAAAAGCATCTACAACCACAAATATGTATTTACAACGGTCTTTGGTAATTTCCAACGGCCCAAAATGATCTATATTGATCGTATGCATAGGAGATACAATTTCTTCCGTAATGCTCATTTCGCCTTCCGACTTTCCGGATGCTATGGCGCATGTTAAACAAGTTATACAATTTTCTAAATACTGCCGAATTTTAAGCTTCATACATGGAAACCAATAATTTTGTATAATAGCATGCAGCGTTTTCTCGTAACCTATATGTCCTAACTCGTCATGATTTACTCTAATTACACTGTTTATCATACTTTCTGGTATCACAAATAGTGATTTGTCGTTAAATTTTCTGAAAAGTAAATCATTTATTAATTCAAAATATTTGTTTTCTTTTAATTCGAGTTCTTTCGCAATCGCTAATAGTTTTGGATCCGCAAGTTGTCTATACATTATTCATCTTCTAATGACATCCCAGATAGCAAACAGAATTCAAAAAGAATTCCTCAAGAATTCGCAGATTCCAAAATGAATTCTTTAATGTGTCTCATTTCCATCCCAAAAGAATTCATAATTAATTTTATAAGAATTCAGGGTTATGTCAGTATTTGTGAATTCTTTTATAGACACTAAATGAATTCCAAATAAGGAAGAAAGAGTTCGTAAAGAATTCATAAAGAGTTCCAAAAAGATTCCAAAGAAGTTCGAAAAGAGTTATTAAAGAACTAAAATAGATTCAAAAAGAATTCTTGTACTAATCCAAAAACGTTCTATAAGAATTCTGCTCCTCAGAAGAATCTCATTGAGCATTCAGCAAACGCCAATAGTTGCAAAACTGCCAAGCATTTTTAGTGGTTCAATTTTTCAATTGGGTTATTACAAAAACTGTCTTATTCAATTGGAAAATTGAACCACTAGAAACACTATAAGCAGCTTTGCAACTGTTGACGCCTGTTGAACGCAACTATACTATTATATTACGGAATTATATTTATTTCATCATCAGACACACAAAATATACATAAATATTGGTAATGTTTTTTTTATTATTAATTTAGCTTTTTTATTTTTATTATATTATTTTATTACTATAATATTTACGCATATTAATTAACATATATGAAAAGTTAAAAATAAAAATTTATAAAAAAAGGAAGAAAAATAAAAATATTAATTTAGTTGAAATTATTTTATGCGGTCAGTGGCATGCTGTAGCCACATTCGGATTGTGGCTTCAACATTTGTTCTTGGCACTTGCCGGGAACTTGAAACCCCTTCTGCAATAGAAAAGTGTTTTATTAAATAATTATATAATAATGCATTATAAGACATAGTTGTGTGTGTGTATATATATATATATATATATATATATTATATATATATACTTTTTCAAATATTAAGTCAAAATTTAAAATAAAAATGTGTATTATTAACGGTTTTATAAGAGCTTTCTGTAATATAATATAACCTTTGAATTGTTTTCATCAACTCACCGATTATCACTTGGCAAACCTTCATAGCCCGGAATTTTTTAGTGTTTCGCTGTCCCGACCAGGAGTATATTTTTGCTAGCTGGTCTGTCATTATGTTTCTCAATATGCCGCGTGTCAATTTTGCTGCATCCGTTCCACCAATGAGCAGTATGTGGCGAGTCTGCAAAGTACATGTAATCAAAAAATGTGCATCATGTAACTATTGTATTTAGTACATGTACATAAACTTACAAATTGCTTGCATACATCCGCAGATTGCAGATTGTCATTAAAAATCTCCAGATCTTCACTTGTCTCCAGTGGAAAATCTGGCAGGAGGTTGTCAACCTCCTCATTCAGCACAGGTCTACCATGATCTTGGAGTTGATTTATGACGTGGTTGAGTTTCGTCATGATTGTTTTATAATATTTTAAAAACCGCTCCTCAGTCAACGGTTCTGAAACAAATGCACATTTTTGTTTATCAACAAATGAAATGTGTTTTTTTAATTTTTATATATATATACATTTGTTATATACATATTATATTTTCTAATAGAAATATCAATTAGTCTTGAAGTAAACTTTCATTTTTTAATTGAAACTAAATAAATCTTGCAATGAAATTGTTGACTGATGGACATGTTTATTTACCAATTACTGCAGTAATAGTCCGAAAATTATTCATGACTATGAAACTACTCGATAAAATGAAATACCAATTTGTAACTCTTTTGTGGAGAATAATGAGATTACAATGGAAATGAGAATGGGAAAACTCATTATAGTTCCTCGTTAACAATTTCATTACAATATTTGTTCAGTTACAATTTAAAACGGAACATTTTATAATTATAACCTGGTGCTCTGATTAAAAATGTAATTAGCAATGCCTATGTCAGTTTATACGTGAATATTATCGAATTATACATTACCACATGAACGAGCATTTCCTCGTTGTTGAAACAAGCGCCTCTGATCAGTGTCATCGAGTTGCTCTTCGTCCATTTCTTTGGAGTCATCATCGCTCTCCTGCATGTTCGACGACTCATCTTCAACTAAAGGAAAATAACATGAATCTATAGTCTTATTATTGCAACATCAAAGGTGTAAATCATTGAAATAACTAGGCAATTGAAGAATTTTAATTTCCCTGTTTTTTTTTTATATTTTGATAATTTGATAAATTGTCAAAACATTTAAAAAATTGAATTTTTATAAGAAAATATATCGATTGTTCTTCGAATATAAAAGCATAGCCTTTATTATTTGTACATATCATTTTTTATGTATACAAATTATGAACATAATATTACCTGTTCGCTGTTTCTTCAACGGTAATGACACTCCCTTGTGACATTCATTTCGTATGGAAGTAGGCAAAAGTTTCTTTTTGCAAGGGTTGGTTAATGACTTCGTCGTGACAATACTTTTATTTCTTTGACATGTATCTGTTGAAAAACGTTTCGTGTAATGTGTTATATTATTACATCAGTATCTATCTACGTTTCCGTAGATTCAAACAAATAAAATAAAAACTCACTTTGAGATTGCTTCTCATCCTTGTTGGTTGCCAATACATTTTGCCAGTGTCGTGATGGAGAATTCTCTACCTGAAGAGATGCGAATGCAATTTCTCTTTCAAAAACTGCATCGAAGTTTTCAAGCTCCTCGGATACATCATGCGATAACAACTTTTCGTTCTCTATAAAAATATCGACATGAAATACGTGTGTATTATGACATGGCAATATGAGAAGTTATGAAATATATTATTATCAATTGTGCAATATATTAATATAAATTATAAATTATAAATTATATTAGTATTAATTATATTAGAAATTAAATATATTAGTTATATTTAACATATAAATTAATTATATTAGAAATTAAATTACATATATAGTATAAAATATATTACTATATATAAATATAATTGTACCTAAAATAGAGTTATGCTGCAATACGTCGACTGGTGAAAGTTCTGATACCGAAACTGTGACCGTAGGACTAACACTTTTCGCAGAATGATCACATTTCTGTTGGGCCTGGTAATTTGAAGGTGGTGGTACGAATGCACCTATGCCAATATCATCGTCAGTAGCTGAAAAATTCATATTTAATTAATTATTGATGTCATCATTAGAATGATTATTATTGTGGCTACTTGTAAATTGTAATATAATCTATTAATCAATTTAATCTTTAACAGTACCTGCTTCCTCTTCCGAGGTATCCTCAAGACGTGCGGGTTTTTTGGTGACACGTTTCTTGGCCGGTTTTATTAACGCTTTCGTACACAGATCATCCGTATCATCATTTGTGGAAGCGTTCGTGCAATGCTCCTCTACTTGATTGGCAACTTCAATGGTCTCTGTTAAGTTTATAAAGACATTTTATTGTGATAATTCATTTTTAAAATATTATGTTTATAAATTGTTTTACAAAAAAATATTAACCGAAAGGTCCCAGGAGTTTACGATATTCGTACTTGATCCATCGGTCATCTGGTTGAAGTACATGCATTTTTTTTCTTATGAATTTCATGTTTTTTGGAGGCCAAAGAATGAACTTATGATCCAGATGCACCCAATGCTCAGGAACGAGAGAGCAAAAGTCTTCGCACAATACAACATAATATCGCACCATCTGCAAGTTAACGATTTCACGTCGACAATAATTACTGATGTAAAAGTGGCATTACATATTGATTGTTTTGAAACGTTAGTAAAACAGCTTTGCGGCATATTTGGTCTACAGGCCATATTTGTGGAGGTGACAGATTTTTTACTTCATATATGTGCAAGTTGCTCGAGGCACATGGATAATTCTGAATATCGTTCCTGTTTAAAAATGCACAACCAATAACGACAATAACATTTCCTCTGAATGCGATATGATTGATCATGACGATACTTCCATCAGCCATGAAGCAACAATTATCTGGTCTTTTATTTGATATTTCCAAATTTTTGAATTGTAAAACTCGATGCTCTCTGTGACAACCCATAGGAAGGTTGGACCTAACTGGTTTCTTTACCAGAGGATAGTTGAGATTCATACCACTTATATTTGCTGTTATTTGCGAAGATTTGGCCTGACCAATCTCCGATAATTGTCGATGAATTTGCTGCAATGGTTTCGCGTGTTTTCGGAGCAAACGTTTCAAAGTTTGCATGTGATTTTCAAAATCGAAAGCACTAAATCCGTCCAACGTGCCAAATGCCTTTACACTTTCGTTCAGATGAATCAAATTATGTACGTTACTCGTAACATACTCTTTTCCATAAAGGGTTTTAAATTGTTGCACAAAATAAACCAACAATTCTTTAGCATAGGCATTGTTGACATAACAATCGTGTGGGTCGCATAATATCCGAATAGCGCAACTTAGAGCATTGAAATGAGCCAAATATTTTTTCGAAAGAATTGGTTGTAGCAAAATCGGTCCTAGATATAACAAGAAAGTCCGGAATTCAGTGGCTTTCCAGCGATGCAATTCTTGCAATCCTCGAGGTTTCCTGTTGAAATCTTTGGGTATCCATTGTCCTGAGATCACTAATGCGTCAGATAATTGTTGTACAGCCTCCGCGCGTAATGTTAGAATTCGACGACGATCGAACCATATCGTCAACAAAATTTTCATAACTCCTAAGCATACTAAATGTATATAGTCCAGCGGAAATTGAATAACCATATCTATAGGTAATGCCTCAAATGGTGAAGTACCTGTATGATGCTCTTCATTCGTTCTGCGCCTAAAGGTTTCATTTGTCCGTAGTGGTGCTGATTCAGAAAGAAAGACCATCCGATTCATAAAATCTCCCTCTTCAGTACACATTCCGCAACTGAAATATCCATTGAATTGTTTCGTACATTTCACATAGGATCGTGCGGGACTATCACAAATTATGCATCTTATTGTGACAATAAATTGTTTTGAATCCACAACAAATCCTTCACTGTTCAGTCTTTTATATTCGTTTATAAAAGGTATTAGATAGTCGTGAACTGAATATGGTTTTTTATCCCCGTGATATATTCCAATGACGAACGGGGTATTAAAAGGGCCATTAATAATTTTTCCTAAAATAGGCCACAAACTTGTTCCAGAAGATTTTGCAATGGGTAGCCCATCGATATTTAAATCCAACATAATTTCTGTTCCAGAGATGAAAAATGTATTATTTTGCAAGCGTTCTTCTAGAGCTTTTTGCAATCCGTAGTGGAGGTATGTTCCAGGCGGGCAGTCGGTAATTTCCATATTAGAAGTACGTAGTGTTTGCAACAGTGTACGAGAGTCTTCAGGCAAGTTCTTGTGACCCGCTTTTCTCAGAAGTTTTAAAAGGCGATTTAAATGAACATGTTTCATTGCAGTATCCAATGCGAAGGATGCTAATTCCTCTACGAAATCAAAAGTTTCCAAAATAATTGCAGGACAGTCCTTTTCGAGATCCTCCTCTGAATCACTGTCACAATCTTCTGACACGAAATCTTGTGCAATGTTTTCAACAGTTTTGTCAATGTTCTGAATATTAATAACATTTTCTGCAAAGTCATCTGCAAAGTTATTAATCATAAATTGAGGGTCATTTTTAGCCACGCCATATTCTGCGTTATTTGCATCAGTTGCAGGATTAAGGTTCTCTTTATTTCGCTTGTGTTCAATGCCCATCGGAAGCCGAGGTACATTATTGAGAAACTCGTCATCGACAGATGAACTGTCTACAAGCATTACATCTTCTTGCCATTGTTCAGCGAGCCGACGATAGACTTGACGTTCCGACAAGTTATTGTAGCGTTTCCGTTTTGGCATGTTGCTAATAATCTATAAAATTATTTTATTATTATCTCAAGCTGTTTTCTATGATGCAAGCAAAAGTGATGAGTAGCGAGTGTAACTCGATATCGGTCACTAATTTATGTAAATACATACGACCTTTCTCGGGCCGAAGTGTTTACACCGAGCACGATAAATTCATCGACGAGACCGTGTGTCACCGAGAATTATTGATATCGAGAGATAAATATCATTCTTGCAACCTCAATCTAATTTCTGTGTCTTGTATCATCGATAAAGTAAATATCGGTACCGAGCGGGCCATTTTCACAAAGAGTATCGCGACCATCGCCGTCACAAAAGATGAGGCACACGTGCGAGATGCGATAAGAGATTGTGCGATAGGCGTAGCTGTGATATGTGTGTCGCGACGGCGAATATCGATAAAGGAATACAAGGAAAGTTTTAGACTCATTCTACAAAAGAATTATAGCGAGACACGGATCACGGATTCCGAAAAATTCTGGGAAAATATATCATCTCTTTCGTGCATGTGCATTAAAAAACAGACGAGAAGATTGAATTAAAGAATAGGATTAAAAAAAATTTGACAATGTCCTTACCGTTTAGTAGGTTACAGCACGTCAGTGTCTGATTAACTGATGGAGATAGTAGAAGAAAGAGACAGAAAGAGAGAGAATTAAGAGACACACAGAGAAACAAAAAGAAAGGAAAGAAAGAAAAAAAAAGAAAGAAAATGCAATAGAAATACAGAGGTAGAAAAAGTAGAACAAAAGAGACGAAGAAAAACGCGATTTTCACGGCACTTGAAATTATAGAAACAGAATACACGCAGCTCGATCTCGATCGCTCAAAGTGCGGAATTCTAATGTCAACAATGACACTCAGCGCTGCCGTGAAACTCGTTGCCATGATAACAACAAACATATCACACTGCTCATGCGCAGACCTCTAAAAAATGATACTGTTAATAAATTCTTAATGAGTACTTATTTTTCGTCCATTTGGACCTTTCGCAAAGGAACTCTTTCGGAACTCTTTACAAGTAAAAAAAAATAATTCTTAAAGAAGTCTAGATCAAAATCGTTTTTGAAGTCTTAAAGAGTACATTATAATTCTATCATTTTGATCATGCAAAAATAAATTCTATTTCAGTTCTTTTTAAACAGAAATACTGAGGTCTTTAAGAAGTCGAAAATGCGAATTCTTTTGGAATTCAATACGATTACTTGTGCTATCTGGGATATTATTAACGAACAATATATTTCTGCTCAAGCAGTCTACATGAATCATTTTGTCGGAAAAACGGTGTTTCAAAGTAAACTGATAGTTTTGCAACATTAAACTCCAACGTGCTATCTTCGGATTAATATTTATTTTCCGCATGGCTAAAACTAAGGAGTTGCAATTAGTAATCACAGTAAACGAAATTCCTTGCAAATAAACATGAAATCGTTCTATCGCTTTAACAATAGCTAATGTTTCCAACTCGAAACTATATTTTTTTTTCGGTTTCGGAGGTTGACTTGCTGAAATAGGCTATTGGCCCGAACAAGCCTGATGCCTGTTTTTGTAAAAGGATAGCGCCGAATCCGTGACAGCTAGCATCGGTGTGCAATTCCGTCTCAGCTGTCGGATTATAAACACACAACACTGGTGGCGACGTTAATTCTTGCTTAATACAATTGAATGCGTTTTTACAATTATTATCAAAATTATATGTCACCTCTTTCTTCAGTAAGTTTTGCAAAAGCTCAGTTTTTATCGCATAGTGTTTTATAAAACGCCTAAAATAACTACTTAATCCTAAAAAACCACGTAATTCTTGCACATTATTAGGATAAGGATAATTAAGGATTGCTTGAATATGACGATCACTTAACGTTATCCCTTTTTCATTAATTAAATATCCTAAATATTCAATACTTTTCTTTATGAATAAACATTTAGCTAGATTCAGTTCTAAATTATACTGTTTCAACAAAATCATAACTTCTTTTAAAATTTTAAGATTTTCTTCCTCGGTTTCAGTAGCAATTAAAATATCATCTATATAAATCAAGATCTTATCTTGTTTGACCATTTCCTTAAAAATATCGAATATTCTTTTTTGAAACTCAGCCGGTGATTCCGAATAACCAAATGGAAGTTTAAGGAATTTGTATTGGCCACTGGGCGTTGCAAAAGAGAAGTATTTAGTTGACTCTGGATGAATCGCGATCTGATGAAAACCATCTTTCAAATCTAACTTTGTAAAAACTTTTCTTCCATGTAATTTATCAAGCAAATCTTGAATAACTGGGAAGGGATATTTTTGAGGATGAATTCTTTGATTTAATGGACGTAAATCAACACACATTCGTTTTTGTCCATTTCGTTTTTCCACGAGTATCACCCGAGAACAATAAAGAGAAACACTCGATTTTATTATTTTCCTTTCCAACAAATCGTCTATTATCGCATCCAACTCTTTTCTCTCCGCAAACGACATTCTACGGGGGGCATATCGAAATAAAGATTCATCTTTTAGATAGACTCTTGCATAAAAGTCATTTTTTACCGGCTCGATTTCCATTGCGTCGACCGTTTCTACTAAATCCAAAAGTCTTCTGCGTTGTGCAAATGTTATATCCGACTCTAGATTATTTATAATTATATCGCTTTTGTTCGGATGTTCTATTACATTAATGTTAAAAATTGATTGTATTGCCTCCTCTGCTTGATTTACTTCTTCGTACGTATATTCGCCTCCAACTATTGATATTTTTAAACGCGGATTATTTATAAAAGATCTACCTGACAAAATATCTATCTCCATTGTTTCTTCCTTTACAACAAATAATTCTACTCGGAAAAAAGCCTTCGGTAATTTATTAATACTTAAATCCACAAAAATTTTCCCGTAAACCATTATCGCCGAATTATTTACACCATTAAATTCTCGCGTTGTATCCATTTCAAGCAGTTTATTATGTGAAAAATAATTTTTATAAATTGAATATCTTATGAAACTCACGGGGCTTCCAGTGTCTATGAGAGCATGAAGCTTCAGGCCCGGTTGTTCTCTCGTACACACCTGAGTCCAAACTCCTTCTTCCCCTCTCTCTCTTCGACTGCCTACTTGTACCGTCGATACGGATACGGTTGAGTGTGATGTCTCGTTGTCCTTCTCTGACTCTCCTTGTTTCTTCACATGATGACTAACCGTATCAGCTGTTTTGCTGTTTCCCTTTTTACAATAACGGCTAATATGTCCTTCCTCTCCGCAACTGAAACATTTTGGCTTTCCGTATCTACACTCTTGCGTAGTATTAGTCTTTTTACACGTCATGCACTTTTTTTCTCTGTTATTTAGCCTCGCACTCGCACTCTTACTCTCATTTAAATCAGCATTTCTTGGTCGAAATCTGTCTTTATAGTTTACTTTATGCTCCACTGCATCTTCTGTCACTTTTCTCACAAAATTTATGAAATCAGCAACGTTATTATGACTAGATCCAAATACAATTCTCCGTACCACGGGATCTCTCACTCCATCTGCCAATAATTCTATCTGTTCTCGCTCGGTCAACGATAGCATCTGCATTAAATTTAACTTGCTTTCTGCATATTCTGAGAAACGTATATAATTTTCCTTCCACACCCTTCTCTTAATTCTTGCTAGTCTCGAACTACAAGATTCTCTGCATTCAAAATGCCTTCTTATTTGAAATTTAAAATCTTCCCAGGCACTCACCGATTCCACGGGCTGCCGATTGTACCAATCTAACGCTCGTCCCTTGAGCTGAGAGATTGCTGCCAAAACTAAAATTTCTTCACCAAACTGATGTAGCCTTCCAATGCTGGCTATTCTCTCGATCCATCGTACCACATTTTCCTCGTCTTTCCCGGAGAAAAATGGAATTAATCTTGTAGCAAATTTAATTTGCTGCCATTTTTTATCACCATTCACACTTCCTTCTGAATTTACCGTACACGCTTCTCTCTGCGGCACATGAGACGCTTCGGACCTTCCGTTTCCCGCGCTCTGTCTCTCTTCTAATTCTTGCAGTGAACGCATTAACCCCTGCATTACTTTCGACATTTCTTGAAGACTGTGCATTATCTGTGCGTTCGACGACGACGAGCTCCCTTCTTGCGCAATTTCAATTTCGTTAGTACCCATATTTGTTTCACTTGCAATTGATTCGACATCAAATTGCCTTGGCCATTCGTTACAATCGTAAAAATCAGCAATGCGATCTAACATATCTAAACGTGAACCCGTAGCAGTCACTCCTAATTTTGCTGCCAGCGTTCTCATTTGATTAATTTTTAATGCTTCTAAATCTTCTCAATCCATTTTTTTTTTCTGAATTTTTACTATTTCTCGACTCTCGTATATCGTTTTTTCTGATTATTTTTTTTCTTTTGAACTTAACGGACGAATCGTGTTTTGCGCTGATTGGCTGACACAAATCCCGCTCACTTCCTGCGACCGTCTTGTAACACAAGCTAACCACGTTATTATTTTATCGTTTTTAAATAATCAATTTTTTTTTTTAATTCTAGTCTTTAGCGTTCTTGTTCTTTATCCCTATTCTCTATATCTTTGTTCAAAATGTCTTTGTTCACGAATCCCACTTCTGAGTTTATTAAACCTTAGCTGTAAGGTTCTCAAATAAAGCCACACCGGTATCAGGATGAATACAATTTAATGTTTAATAAAAGTTCAAAAATTAATTAGTGAACAAACAGGAAATAATAACAATAAAATAATGAGCCGATAGCCGAAATGAAATTATCAATTAATTCTGTGATCTTCGCACAATGGCAACGTTCTCACCATAAGTCGAACAATGTTCTGAGTCCTTTTTCTTATAGAGTATTTTTTTTTGCCAAGTCGTCTTATACACTGTCTTCTTTTCTTCTTTTTTACTTTCGGAGCTACTTGAGTACTTCTCCTGGCTTTAGCGTTTGCACCGACTTTTATATTTGCCGAGTAGCGACCTCCTTTATTATTGACATAATCATATACCCAAAATTTCTCTAAATACATGATAATGTTTTCCCTGCATTATCGACGGCAATTTTCTGATAATTCTTAGGAATCTTACATATATGTAATCTTTTATATGTATCTTTTACACGTTCAAATACACACCGATAAGAATCAGGAGTTGCTAAGAGCCAAATTACTGAAAGTAATTAGTAGTAAGTAGTAGTATAGCTAGGAGAGTTCAAACTAGGAATGGGCGATGCTTAAAAAAGAATCTACTTTAAAATAATCGATTATCAAAAGTAATTTATAAACGATTAATTCTTGAAAACATCAACGATGTTCAATTAATTTCTAATTTTTATAACAGGCCTGGTTTGCACCGTTTGGTACGTATACCAAGTACTAAATCTGCTACTTTGATTGGTGTAAATTTTATACTAAACAATTTATACTTATCAGAGAAGCAGATTTAGTACGCATACTAAACGATCGGTGTAAACAAGGTCTTAAACAAATCTGAAGCCCATATCAGACTACATATAAAAGATTAAGGCCTGTTTTACAATAGAGTCGTAAAATGTAAGTCGTAAAAGATTCATCAATCACAGACTACGTTTGCACGTCACCCATAATCGGGTTCAATAACATCCGTAGTAATAAAACTGGCCAATCACAGCTATTTCTCTGAAAAATGGATTGACTGTGATTGGTCAGTTTCATAACTACAGATGTTATTAAACCTAATTATGGGTGACGTGAAAACGTAGTCACAAGCAAATTATAGAAAAATAATAGACTGTGATTGGTTAATTTTTTACGGCTTAAAATTTACTACACCTGTTGTAGATCCGGTCTTACATGTCAATCGAATTTAGTAACATTTGTAGGTATAAAACTAGCCAATCACAGTCATTTTTTTCAGAGGAATAGCTGTGATTAGCCAGTTTTATAATTATAGATGTTATTAAATTTGATTTCGAGTGATGTATAAACGTAATCACGTATTAAAAAGTAAAGATATATATCTTACAGATACATTTTTATGTTTATATATTTGTTTTAAAATATGTACTTTTTATATAAAATTTTGTATATACATCTTTCTATATATACATTTTTTCATAATCTTTATAAAAATAATTATGATTTATTGATTACTATTTAAAACAAAATGTTGTCATAATCAATATAATACCAATATAATACATTTATAAACTTTTATTACACACGTTTCGAAGATTAATGCATTGTCACAGCTGACTTTTTTTACTCTTACAAATTGTATCTAAAACAGAAATTTTATAATATTTAAATTATTCTTCTTTAATCTTTCAGAAAATGTAAAGTACATAAAATTATTAATAAATAATTAAATTAAAAATGACGCATATCCATGTACACAAATGGCAAATGGTAAATGGAGAACAGTAAGAAATAATAATTTTAAAAACAAATATTGTACATATATACACAAAAGATGGAATTATATATCAGTCAAAAAAATAATGAGAGAGAGAGAGAGAGAGAGAGAAAGAGAGAGAGAGAGAGGAGGGGAGGGGGAATAAATAATATAAAAAATAAAAAAATATATAACAATTATTAATATTAATATATATATTTATTATATTATATAAAATTTATATATATTATATATATATATATATATATCCAAATTTTCAAAATTAAAAAAAATATTTTGTATTTTAATTATATTTTGCTTAAATTTTGAGTTAAAGTTATATATTGTAATTTTATTGCAATATTAAATATCTTGTGATATTATATGTGTAGTTATAAACGTACATTATATTATCACATGTAAATTTTCAAAATTTTAATATATATATATATATATATGTTTGTCCAGAGGCAGTTTTCGGGACATTTTTATACCACCTGATTTTATTATCTTATATTATGCAGAGCATTAATATAAATCTGGTGGTATCTTTTTTTTTTTTTTATATGCCCTATTTTTTTTAGCCAATTAAATTATGTATAGGTGGGCAGTTTTCAGGACTTTTTTTTATTTTGTACATATTACGTTACAATCATACAAAATCACTTTCCATTAATAGAAATATATTTAAGAAAAAGAAACTAATAATTCTAATTGCAAGAGTTTGCGTTCAATAGTTATTAAAAGCAAAAATACAACAATGTCCTGAAATATGCCCTTTTATAGTTACATGACTGTATATAAGTAGGCAGTTTCCAGGGACATTGCTTTATTTTGTATAAATCACTCTACAATTGTACAAAATCGCTTCTCGTTAATAGAAATACGTTTAAAAAAATAATAATAATAATTCTTATTCTGATAAATAGTGTTTAACATTTATTAAATTCAAAAATACAATGATGTCCTGAAATATGCCATTTATTGCTATACAATTTTATGTAAAACCCGGTTTCCAGGACATAATAATATTGTTAATATTTATAACAGTTGAATTATTTCTGACATTTTATAATAATAATTAGGGCGCGGACGTTTGTGTACGATCTCGTGAGTGCGAGTGAGAGCGAGCAACTTGCTAATTCACTTCAGCGAGCACTCGCACGCTGTGATTCTTCACGCGCGACACGGGATCGTGCATGAACGTTCGCGTAATATGCATTAGTGTATTAAGATAAATAAAACAAATCTATAATATTCTCTAATAATGTTAATTAATCGTTTTCCATTTTGGAGTGTCATATTGCAACAAAGACTCAATTCTTCATTATTAGATCTATTGAAAATAAAATTGTCCTGGAAACTGCCATTGTATATGTTAGTTTTCAAAACTGATTAGAAAAGGTATACATAATCAATATCTATGTTTCAAAAACGATCATAAAATTAGAATAATTATTTAAATAATTAATGAATGAATTTGACTATTGCTTTTATTTATTTCAATAATCTAACAAATTTTATAGGTTTGTTCATGTATGTTTCAATAACAGGACGCGATTATTCTTGTCGCGCGGTAAAAGTTAACACGATAGTCAATCAACTGATAACTTTTTCATAAAAACAAAAGACTGATTGGCTACTGTGTCGTGCGACAAGCGGTAAGTCCGTATCAGACTACGCATTGAAAATTGAGATTACAGATTGAAGATTGGAAATTTGACCAATCGGGAAGAAGCACACAAATATTACTTTTTCCTGATTAGTCAAATTCCCAATCTTCGATCTCTAATCTCATTCTTCAATGCGTATAGTGTGACACGGGCTTTACCGCGTTCAGTGTATAGAAGCCATAAAACTACATACCGTACATACTATATACGTTCAAGAATTATTTCATTTGGTATGTAAGAGTCATTTTCGTTATGTATGTACGTACGTATATGACTGAACACTTATGTGAAAAATGTCACGATATATATTATTATTTTGTAATTGTCATAAATATTACGGAACGAATATGAAACACAAAAGGATGAACGTTAAATGTACAGTTAATAGAAATCGTAAGAAAACATGTATTATACGTACAATTGCACAGAACAGTAAGTAACATTATTTTATTTATTTAAAATAATATAAAATATTTTCAGCGCATTGTATACATTCAGCACAACATATAACCTATTATAACCTATTTGACAGAATATAACCTTTTTAATCAAGTTAATAATCAATAAATCAATATAAGCCACAAAGATGTATAGATTTTGCACAGTATCGTTGTTTTAACTTCCTTTTTAGTTAAATTCTTTTTTAATTAAATTCTCGCAGCAACACATTTTGATCAATTGTGTCCAAGTAAATAAAATTTTAAGATACTTTATTTTTACAGAAAATAAAAACAATCTTTCTATAATTGCTAAAAATAATCCACGCATTGTTCTGGAGAAAATAAAATTAATTATTCATGATAACAATAGTAAATATTACAATTTTAAATTCTAAAACTACGTGTGAAACTTACATTGCATTTTTATTTCCTACACTAACAATTTTTCTATTCCTTGCAGTAAATACAGAAATATCACAAGATGTTTGCACTATTAATATAAATACTGATAAGCATGTTAATACCAATAGTATGAACAATGCCATTGATTTTGACAATAATACAGAAATTTTTCTTAATAATGAATATGACCATAATGCAATAAATAATGTTAATAAATAATACACATATTGATTCTGATAATGCCATAATACTTTGCAAAGATTGTGAATTACGCAAACATATTGCTACAACGTGTATTACGTTGAATTTATCTAAAAATGAAGTGGACGATTTGGCGAATTTTATGGGACATTACGAAAAAATTCATAAACGCCACTACCGGCAATCAATACCAGCAGTAGAGATCATTCGTATGACAAAGTTTCTTCAAGCAGCATTAGGTGAAAATATGCAACAAGAATCTAATAATAGTGATTCAGGTATAATTATTTACCTTTATTACTCCATATATTTATATAGTTCTTTTTATAAAATACATTAACTATTGTATAACGTTTTTCTATATTTTTTATTACACATACGTATTTTATCAAAAGACAAAATTAGGTAAAGGCATCTATAATCCGATTCAAAAAATTAATAATAAAAATAATGTTATACAACCGCGGACGTCGATGTGTAGAAATTGAGTGGAATAACAATAAATAGTATGAATATGTAAAGTATTAGTATATAATATATTTACATATTGTTGAAGAGAATCTAAATTGAAACGTTTCATTGTCGTAATCATTTCTGCTCCGCTCAATTTTTGTGCATCGATATTCGCAGTTGTGACACACATAAATCTTAGTTTTATGAATCAATTTTAATATATATAACATATATACATAACAGTTATCATAATATTATATTATTAATAATAGAGGAGAAAGTGCAAGATACTAGTGAAGATACATTGAGTGAAGAATCGGAAAGCGATGCCGAAACATGTATGATAAGTTCACGTAAACCTCTTTCAGTACAATCTAAAAACAAATTTTCTAAAACTTGCATAACAGATAAGCAAAAAAAATCAGTAAAAAGCAAAATTATACGTCAAAATCGTACAATTGCGAATAGCGACAGTGATTCTAAAACTTATTCTCCAAAAATGAAAAAACGTCGCAGTAGTAAGTTTATTTTTACTTTTACTTCATACAGTGTCTTTACAAATTTATCAAATAAGAGTGTGTTCTCTTAAATACTATTTAGTATTGTTTTCATGATTATGTCAATATATTGAGCTCTAATGTATAATGCAATTTGATTCAACAATTTTAATATACATAATAATAATATTTGATTTAAGAAATAATAATAATTCCTTGCTAACTTAATTTAAAAATTTCATTTATTTATATTATTTATTCTTATATTTTCCATTTTTAATTTTTACATTTTCTACATATTTTTATAATTATAATTTGATTTTATTAATAATTAAACAAATTTCTCAGTATTTTAAAGAAAACTTATATAAGTAATCCGAAACTAGTATAAATTAGAATAACATGAAATTAGTAAAAAATACATAAAAATTTAAATTAAGTTCAGGTGAATCATTACTTTTTATATAAAATAGTATTATTGATTATAATATTTTATTTATTTTGTAGCGTCTCCATTTGGTCCAACAAAAAGAAGACGTTGGATAGAAGAAGAACGTAATGTAATAATGAAAGAATTTCTAAATGAAATTAGCGCTTCACAACTACCATCTAACAAGAAAATTTCCCATGTAAAAGAACAAAATAAGTGCTTAGACAATCGATCTGTTGCTCAAATTAAAACATGGATCCATAATTATATATCTGGCAAAATTAAACGCCACTAAATGCATAAATGTTTATTCAAAAATATTTTAATCGTTTATTAAAAAAATACGATAATTATTTTTACTTAAGTTTTTAACAATCGCAGAAACATTAACTGTTTGTGATTATACATGTGCAATATATCATGTTCCATATACTATTATATGTGTTACTACATGTGCACTATGTCATTGTATTGAAAATATTTTAAACTTCTTTATTTTTTGCAAAATCAAATAAAATATCTAATAATTTTAGTTTTGGACACAAATAAAAGTTAACACAATGTTATAAGAATTTCACAAAAAAGAAAGTTAACGAAGCGGTACTGTGCAACCATTCGTTTTTAGGGCATATGTCGATATTAACTGTTTGTGATTACATGTATAATACATTATATGCCATACGCTATTATATATATGTTATTATATATGTTTATATGCACTATGTTATTGTATTGAAAATTTTTAATTACTTTGAATAAATATAAAATAATGATGATACTCTATTTTACGATTGCACATAAAATACATGTTTTTATAATTCTGATTATCCGCACATTTAATGTTTATCCTTCTGTATTTTTTATTTTTTATACATAATATTTATTATAATCATACAAAAATAACATACCTTATATTACAGCTTTCATGCATAATGTAACCGATACGTACAAACGAAACAAATTGAAATGATCCAATGACGCTTATAAGCTTTCTTCAGATAAATTTTTATAGACAAAATCTAACTCAAATCTTAGGAAGACCTTCGCATCAAACATTTCATGTGAAGTAGGGTAATCAATCAGCCATCGACGAGATTAAAGACTCGCTGTTCTTCGAGCAAATCTTCAAGACCACTATGTTGACTCGCTGAGTCCAGGGATAATTGAAGAACACTAATGTTACTAATTGCATCTGTTATTTCACAAAAACGATTAGAAATTTAATCTAATTTGTACATTTATGTATACAATATATTATATATATATATTTTTTTTCTTTTATATATAATCTAAAATTGTACTTATATTTATATATATAATACCTTATATATTAATCATCACGTCACGTTAAAAATATGACAGAACATGTACAATGAAATCCTGAATAATACGATATATAAGTATTGATTATGTCACATATATATGTATATGTGTCAATACGGCGGTGTTCATAATTTTTTAATAACGGAATTTTTAATACATGTAACAATCATATTACTCTTCACGCCATGCAAAAATTTAACCATTATCGTTATCAATGCATCAAAGTACTTACGTTATAATTCAAATTTCATACCTTTTGCGACACTTCTGTATTTATTTAATTTAATAAATAACATTGGATTATCTAATTCATTAAGAAATTAATTATATTTTTCAAACTAGTTGATAATAATTATTCACAATCCTTCGTAATTAAGCACCATATCGTAACTAATCGATCGCACTAATGTAGTAACAGATATGTTTATATATGTATATAATAATTACATGAAGAGAAAGTTAGATTACGGAACATTAATTTTGACACTATTTATTTAACTTAGATATTAATTTATATATGTTTTCAAAACACGGGCATTGATTATGATTTTTCTGAAGTCCTTAAAACTGCCTCATATTATATAGTGGCAGCTTCCGGGTCATTATCATTTTCAATAGGTATAATATTAAATAATCGAGTCTGTTGCAATTGAAAATTAATTTTTGTAATTGAATAATGACTATTAATATTATTAAAATTATGTTATACATATGTGTGAGGATCAACTATAACAATAAACATGTTTCATTTATTAAAGGCAGTTATGAGAGTATAAAAACATAATATGCAAGCGTGCATTGTAAATTTAATACATGAGTATATATGAAATCATAATCTTTAAGACTGTTTATATAATAATCTACCTATCCCGTAAATTTTAAATATTTCCAAATCTTTGTATTAGGCATTCATCAATGACATGTCAATTGACGTTTTAAGTGTAGAAAAATCTGTTTAATTAAAGATGAAACATATATGAGTTAATATCTAAGTTAAATAAATAGCGTCAAAATTAATGTTTGGTAATCTAACTTTCTCTTCATGTAATTATTATATACATATATAAACATATCTGTTACTACATTAGTGCGATCGATTATGATATGGTGCTTAAGTTTAGTTAAAAATGTAATATTAAATCATAACAAAATAATGAATGCATTAAATTATTCCTCATAACAAAAATATTTAAATTTCTAATTCATACATATATAAATTATCATCTATTATCATCTTTTATATGTAATCTTAAATTGATAATCTCTAAGGGCCTATCCAGACACACTTGTATATAGCGTTTTCGATTGTACACGGTTTGAACGACCCAAGGTTGATTAATCACTATTTTACTATAAATGCAAGTCTATCATTGGTGGAGAGGTTGCAATGATGTCAATAAGGAAATGAACCAATCCATTTCCTGATGTATATGTTTATGCGACTATGCAAGTTTGTCTGGATAGGCCCTTAGAGATTTTCAATTTAAGATTACATATAAAAGATGATAATAGATGATAATTTATATATGTATGAATTAGAAATTTAAATATTTTCGTTATGAGGAATAATTTAATGCATTCATTATTTTGTTATGATTTAACATTACATTTTTAACTAAACTTAAGCACCATATCATAATCGATCGCACTAATGTAGTAACAGATATGTTTATATATGTATATAATAATTACATGAAGAGAAAGTTAGATTACCAAACATTAATTTTGACGCTATTTATTTAACTTAGATATTAACTCATATATGTTTCATCTTTAATTAAACAGATTTTTCTACACTTAAAACACGTCAATTAACATGTCATTGATGAATGCCTAATACAAAGATTTGGAAATATTTAAAATCTTCAGGATAGGTAGATTATTATATAAACAGTCTTAAAGATTATGATTTCATATATACTCATGTATTAAATTTACAATGCACGCTTGCATATTATGTTTTTATACTCTCATAACTGCCTTTAATAAATGAAACATGTTTATTGTTATAGTTGATCCTCACACATATGTATAACATAATTTTAATAATATTAATAGTCATTATTCAATTACAAAAATTAATTTTCAATTGCAACAGACTCGATTATTTAATATTATACCTATTGAAAATGATAATGACCCGGAAGCTGCCACTATATAATATGAGGCAGTTTTAAGGACTTCAGAAAAATCATAATCAATGCCCGTGTTTTGAAAACATATATAAATTAATATCTAAGTTAAATAAATAGTGTCAAAATTAATGTTCCGTAATCTAACTTTCTCTTCATGTAATTATTATATACATATATAAACATATCTGTTACTACATTAGTGCGATCGATTATGATATGGTGCTTAATTACGAAGGATTGTAAATAATTATTATCAACTAGTTTGAAAAATATAATTAATTTCTTAATGAATTAGATAATCCAATGTTATTTATTAAATTAAATAAATACAGAAGTGTCGCAAAAGGTATGAAATTTGAATTATAACGTAAGTACTTTGATGCATTGATAACGATAATGGTTAAATTTTTGCATGGCGTGAAGAGTAATATGATTGTTACATGTATTAAAAATTCCGTTATTAAAAAATTATGAACACCGCCGTATTGACACATATACATATATATGTGACATAATCAATACTTATATATCGTATTATTCAGGATTTCATTGTACATGTTCTGTCATATTTTTAACGTGACGTGATGATTAATATATAAGGTATTATATATATAAATATAAGTACAATTTTAGATTATATATAAAAGAAAAAAAAATATATATATATAATATATTGTATACATAAATGTACAAATTAGATTAAATTTCTAATCGTTTTTGTGAAATAACAGATGCAATTAGTAACATTAGTGTTCTTCAATTATCCCTGGACTCAGCGAGTCAACATAGTGGTCTTGAAGATTTGCTCGAAGAACAGCGAGTCTTTAATCTCGTCGATGGCTGATTGATTACCCTACTTCACATGAAATGTTTGATGCGAAGGTCTTCCTAAGATTTGAGTTAGATTTTGTCTATAAAAATTTATCTGAAGAAAGCTTATAAGCGTCATTGGATCATTTCAATTTGTTTCGTTTGTACGTATCGGTTACATTATGCATGAAAGCTGTAATATAAGGTATGTTATTTTTGTATGATTATAATAAATATTATGTATAAAAAATAAAAAATACAGAAGGATAAACATTAAATGTGCGGATAATCAGAATTATAAAAACATGTATTTTATGTGCAATCGTAAAATAGAGTATCATCATTATTTTATATTTATTCAAAGTAATTAAAAATTTTCAATACAATAACATAGTGCATATAAACATATATAATAACATATATATAATAGCGTATGGCATATAATGTATTATACATGTAATCACAAACAGTTAATATCGACATATGCCCTAAAAACGAATGGTTGCACAGTACCGCTTCGTTAACTTTCTTTTTTGTGAAATTCTTATAACATTGTGTTAACTTTTATTTGTGTCCAAAACTAAAATTATTAGATATTTTATTTGATTTTGCAAAAAATAAAGAAGTTTAAAATATTTTCAATACAATGACATAGTGCACATGTAGTAACACATATAATAGTATATGGAACATGATATATTGCACATGTATAATCACAAACAGTTAATGTTTCTGCGATTGTTAAAAACTTAAGTAAAAATAATTATCGTATTTTTTTAATAAACGATTAAAATATTTTTGAATAAACATTTATGCATTTAGTGGCGTTTAATTTTGCCAGATATATAATTATGGATCCATGTTTTAATTTGAGCAACAGATCGATTGTCTAAGCACTTATTTTGTTCTTTTACATGGGAAATTTTCTTGTTAGATGGTAGTTGTGAAGCGCTAATTTCATTTAGAAATTCTTTCATTATTACATTACGTTCTTCTTCTATCCAACGTCTTCTTTTTGTTGGACCAAATGGAGACGCTACAAAATAAATAAAATATTATAATCAATAATACTATTTTATATAAAAAGTAATGATTCACCTGAACTTAATTTAAATTTTTATGTATTTCTTACTAATTTCATGTTATTCTAATTTATACTAGTTTCGGATTACTTATATAAGTTTTCTTTAAAATACTGAGAAATTTGTTTAATTATTAATAAAATCAAATTATAATTATAAAAATATGTAGAAAATGTAAAAATTAAAAATGGAAAATATAAGAATAAATAATATAAATAAATGAAATTTTTAAATTAAGTTAGCAAGGAATTATTATTATTTCTTAAATCAAATATTATTATTATGTATATTAAAATTGTTGAATCAAATTGCATTATACATTAGAGCTCAATATATTGACATAATCATGAAAACAATACTAAATAGTATTTAAGAGAACACACTCTTATTTGATAAATTTGTAAAGACACTGTATGAAGTAAAAGTAAAAATAAACTTACTACTGCGACGTTTTTTCATTTTTGGAGAATAAGTTTTAGAATCACTGTCGCTATTCGCAATTGTACGATTTTGACGTATAATTTTGCTTTTTACTGATTTTTTTTGCTTATCTGTTATGCAAGTTTTAGAAAATTTGTTTTTAGATTGTACTGAAAGAGGTTTACGTGAACTTATCATACATGTTTCGGCATCGCTTTCCGATTCTTCACTCAATGTATCTTCACTAGTATCTTGCACTTTCTCCTCTATTATTAATAATATAATATTATGATAACTGTTATGTATATATGTTATATATATTAAAATTGATTCATAAAACTAAGATTTATGTGTGTCACAACTGCGAATATCGATGCACAAAAATTGAGCGGAGCAGAAATGATTACGACAATGAAACGTTTCAATTTAGATTCTCTTCAACAATATGTAAATATATTATATACTATATATATATTATATACTATATATATATACATATTATATATTACTAATACTTTACATATTCATACTATTTATTGTTATTCCACTCAATTTCTACACATCGACGTCCGCGGTTGTATAACATTATTTTTATTATTAATTTTTTGAATCGGATTATAGATGCCTTTACCTAATTTTGTCTTTTGATAAAATACGTATGTGTAATAAAAAATATAGAAAAACGTTATACAATAGTTAATGTATTTTATAAAAAGAACTATATAAATATATGGAGTAATAAAGGTAAATAATTATACCTGAATCACTATTATTAGATTCTTGTTGCATATTTTCACCTAATGCTGCTTGAAGAAACTTTGTCATACGAATGATCTCTACTGCTGGTATTGATTGCCGGTAGTGGCGTTTATGAATTTTTTCGTGATGTCCCATAAAATTCGCCAAATCGTCCACTTCATTTTCAGATAAATTCAACGTAATACACGTTGTAGCAATATGTTTGCGTAATTCAGTGCCTCTTAATGTATGTGGTATTTGTGCACTACATTTTTTAGAAAAATATCGCATAAGGATACATGCCCTTAAATATTTGAAATAGCGCTTACTGCTATTAGGTATGCCGAATACATATGGATTTTTTTCAGAAACATTTGCATCCTGTCGGTGCTTCAAAATTAATTCAATACATTGAACTAATTCCATGTCTAAAATCACAGGCACTGTGCGTCCTAATTTTCCACGAATTAAGAATCTTACGTATTTATCAGCAACCTACATAAAAAAGTTATAGAATTTTTATTTTGCATTGCATATTAGTTTGTATTTTATTTACACATAAAAAAATAATTTTTACCTGTTGTAAATTGGTTCCTAATGATTTATATAAATCAAAATATGCTTCTTTTGTTATACCTTCGCGAGTATTAAAATCTTCTATAGTAACACGTTCAATTTCTCCTGCTCTTCTCCTGTTAAAAACTTGTGTAGACGTAAGTGTAACTTTTGCAAGTTCCAGCCATGTTTTGTACATAAATTTCTTCTGAAGTTTTGTGTATAATAATTTTCTTTCGTTTTTTAGATATGAGTGTAGCTTTTTTATATCTTCCATAGATGGAAGCGTAATTTTTTTCTGTCTTTTATATTGTGTTATATTTTCTTCCACTGTTTTGTTTATAGAAATCCCATAATCTTCTTGTACTAATTTTAAAAAATTTTCTGTACTATTTTGCTTCTTTATATCATTTGTTTTTATGCACTCTGTTATTAACAAATTGCCAATTTGTTTTAAATTTGTCCCAATATTTGATGCAACTGATGGTGCACCATATTTTTTATTAATGCTATCAAAATGTGCTACTTTATTTACTGCTTTAAGACAATCATCATATATAGAAGGATTATATATATCAGAAAATTCTATTACATCAGGATTATATTCTTTTACTGCGATAAGAAACCGTCCTAATAGTCGAAGTCTAGCACGTATCATATCTTGTTGATGCTGAAGATTGTACTTGATACATAATTTGTTTGCAAATGTTATTAATAATTTATCGTATCTAATACATCGTGTAACATCATCTTCCCTCAAAACTGGGAATAAAACTTTTCTTACTGTCTCACTTGCACATTCATGTATTCTTCCCATCACAGCACGTCCTAAAATTTGTACACTTCTGCCTTTGGATACACCTACACATTGCTTAAAATGATGCCTGATATTATTTTTAGTGAACCATCCTTTACATTTTGCACAGCTCGTAAAATCTCGTACTGTTTTACAACTATTTTTGGCAGGTCTTCGGCAAACAATTAACTCTCCTGTATTTATGGCAGGATCTGTATTAAATATGAAATTTCCTTTTCTTCTAATAGTTTCGATAATTTTTTTCCTCTCTAAATTACCTAAAACAAAAATAATATTGAGAAATGCATATTAATAAAGAAATGCATATTAATAAACTTGTGTAAAATGTATATACATATTAACAAGATTATTAATACTTATTTTATTTATAAAAAATATACAATATTCTATAGAATTAAAATAAAAAAATATGATCACCTTTTGGCAATAACAGAAATTTTTTTACTTCAGGTTCCAATTTATGCACGTTTTCTAAATGGCGTGCAATTTTACTTTGAAACTTTTTACAATAGTAACAAAAATTCTTTTTTTGAAGTCCCTTAGGCTGGGAGAATGGAATATGTAAATTGTCTTCTTTACAACCAAATGTATTTATAAAAGAAATGTCTATCAGTGATTCTGAAGAATTTTTATCATTAGTTGTAGAATTATTATTGTGAATGCTTTCATGTTCTGTAGTTTCGTTTTCAACTGTAATTTCCGATGCTGAAGGTAGATATTCAGAAGTATTTGTTATATTTGCACAAGCAATTTGTGTGTTGCTAATAATGTTATCATCATCACAGGAAAATATTATATTATTATCACTATTATTGTAAATCGTAGAAGTTTTGGCAGTAGTGAGATCATTCAATATACTAGAATTATTGTCATCATCATAGGGAAATATCATGACATTATTGAGAACAACACCAGTTTCAGAATTATTGGCATTGTCATTATCAGAAAATGTCATATTATTATCAGAATTATTACAATTCATAAAATTATTGATATTAATATCTATAGTGTTACAGCCATTGTCATTATCATGAGAAAACATCACATTATTATCAAAACCAACATTATTCATAGAATTGTTGGCATTAATAGTACTATCTACTATAGTATGATTTTTATCATTATCCAAGGAAAATGATATATTATTATGAAGATCATTATCAGTCGTAGAATTATTGGTATTGATATCATCATTTACCGTTTTACAGCCATTGCTATTACTATAAGAAAATATTACGTTATTATCGAAATCAGTATTATTCGTAAAATTGTTGGCATTAATAGCACTATCTACTATGTTATGACCTTTGTCATTATTGCAGGAAAGTGATATTTTATTATTAGGATTATTATCATCCATAGAATTATTGACATTAATGTCATCATCTACTGTATTGTAACTTTTATCGCAGGTAAATGTAACGTTAAGATTTACAGCCTTTACTCTACTATGCTTATTATCACATTTATTGGAAAATACTATGGCATTCTCAGAATCAGCATGTTTCTTAGGATTATTGGCGTAATCTTCAACATTTATTGCATCGTGACCATATTTATTACCATAAGAAAATATCACATTTTTATCAAAATCAGTATCATTCGTAGAATTGTTGGCATTAATAGCTTTATCTGCTATGCTATGATCTTCGTCATTATCACAGGAGAATGATATATTCTTATTAGGATTATTATTATTCATATAATTATTGGTATTAATATCACTATCTACTGTTTTATAATTATTATCGTTATCACGGGAAACTGTTACATTAAGATTTATAGTCTTTACTCTACTATTCTTATTATCTTTGGAAAGTATCATGGCATTATCAGAATCAATATGTGTATTATTGACATTATTTATTGCATTATGGTCATATTCGTTATTAAGAAAAATTTCTGTATTATTGTCAAAATCAGTGGCATTGTTCAAACTATTGGTATTAATATGCTTATTAGTATTCATATTAATAGTGCAAACATCTTGTGATGTTTCTGTATTTACTGCAAAAAATAGAAAAATTTTTAGTGTAGAAAATAAAAATGCAATGTAAATATCACACGTAGTTTCAGAATTTAAAATTGTAATACTTACTATTGTTATCATGAATAATTAATTTTATTTTCTCCAGAACAATGCGTGGATTATTTGTATTTAAATTTTTAGCGATTATAAAAAGATCGTCTTTATTTTCTGTAAAAATAGAATATTTAATTTCATTTATTTGGACACAATTGATCAAAACGTGTTGCTGCGAGAATTTAATTAAAAAAGAATTTAACTAAAAAGGAAGTTAAAATAACGATACTGTGCAAAATGTATACATATTTATGGCTTATATTGATTTATTTATTGATTATTAAGGTTACTTGATTAAAGATTACTTGATTAAAAAGGTTATATTCTGTCAAATAGGTTATAATAGGTTATGCTGAATGTATGCAACATGCGCTGAAAATATTTTAATTATTTTAAGTAAATAAAATAAAAATGAATACTTACTGTTCTGTGCAATTGTACGTATAATACATGTTTTCTTACAATTTCTATTAACTGCACATTTAACGTTCATCCTTTTGTGTTTCATATTTGTTCCGTAATATTTATGACAATTACAAAAAAACAATATATATCGTGACATTTTTTCACATAAGTATTCAGTCGTATATATACATACAAAACGAAAATGACTTTTACATATCAAATGAAATAATTCTTGAACGTATATAGTATGTACGGTATGTAGTTTTATGGCTTCTATACACTGGACGCGGTAACGCTTGTCGTACGACGCAGTAGCCAATCAGTCTTTTGTTTTTATGAAAAAGTTATCAGTTGATTGACTAACTTTTACCGCGCGACAAGAATGATCGCGCGTCCTGTTATTGAAACATACATGAACAAACCTATAAAGTAAAATTTGTTAGATTATTGAAATAAATAAAAGCAATAGTCAATTTCATTCATTATTTAAATAATTATCCTAATTTTATGATCGTTTTTGAAATATAGATATTGACTATGTATATCTTTTCTAATCAGTTTTAAAACTGTAACATATACAATGGCAGTTTCCAGGACAATTTTATTTTCAATAGATCTAATAATAAAGACTTGAGTCTTTGTTGCATGATATTCCAAAATGAAAAACGATTAATTAACATTGTTAGAGAATATGGATTTGTTTTATATATCTTAATAAACTAATGAATAGGACGTGAATTTTCGTGCACGATCCCGTGTCGCGCGCGGAGAACCGCAGCGTGTGAGTGCGAGTGAGAGCGAGCAACTTGCTACCTCACTTTAGCGAGCACTCGCACGCTGTGGTTCTCCGCGCCCGACTCGGGATCGTGCACGAACATCTGCGTCCTAATAATCTCTTATTGTTAATGAAATTAATCTTTAATACAAAAGAAATCTGTTCGCGAAACTAAAGCAAATGCGTATAACAATCGCAAATGCGATGCGTCCATCCACGAAAAAAATCTAACAAAACAGCAGAAATACAACTATGAAACTTTCCGATTTCTATTCGAACTATATAGGCTCTATCAATACAACCTATTTTACAATTTTTTACAGGAATGATTCTGCAAGTACATTTAAAGTCCTCCTAGCAGTAACATTATTGTACAAACAGTTTTAGACACTGCCTTTTTATAAACGTAATGTTTTAAATTCGTTATACACACTTGAGCATATTCTTTACACTTTCACAACTACACTAATGTAAATTGAACCAAGTACACGCTCTTGTCACAACTAAAACAAAACCGTATTGTTTTATCTTTCAAAAAAATTGTTGTATATATTAAACCTATCAAAAAAACCTGTCATATATATTATCAAGAGATATATTAAAACCTTTAAAAAAAAACTTGTATATTAAAATTTTCAAAAAAGCTATTATATATACTTTCTACAAAAAAATATGATATCAGGAAATGGCACCAAGTGGGACTAAAAAACTATGAAAAAAGTTGTACACTATTTCTATAAAACTCTTCTATAAAATTCTATAAAATTAAAAAATTTTTTAATATATTTAAAAAATAAAAATATTTAATTAAAAGATAAAAAAATATAAAAAATTTAATCAAAATAAAAAGATATTTATTAAAAAACGCAAAAAAACTTGGCGCTGCTACACCACAAAGTATTATAAAGCAATGAAATTAATATGTAGTTTACTGTAGCAGCGCCAAGTTTTTTTGCGTTTTTTAATAAATATCTTTTTATTTTATCTGTGTTATGAACACAGTCAAATTTTAGATATTATTATATATGATCATATGAAATTAATTTATATCATATCATTTTATATAATTACAATCTATTTTTGTTCGGGTAAACACGGTCCAGTTGCTCGTGCGCCGCTCACGCATATACTTGCTATCTATTATTGTATTATTGTAATCAATATTTTTTTCTGTAATGTGTGCGTGAAGTATGTTTTTGATATATACATCATTATTAAAAATAATAACGGTTTTAATATTTCAACTTATATAAAGGCACCTTTCGGGACTTAAGTATTTTACTTGTGAGTATATTAATTAAGAAATATATATATAAAGCTTATATTTATTAGAATCATTACTAGAAATACTACTTTGGAAATATATATTATGATTTACGATATATATACATCGGTGTGTATTAATTTCTGGACTTTATTAATAGGTCCTGAAAAATACCATTATACAAATGATTTATATATATAAACATTATATATGAAGTGGTACATTTCAGGACAGTTCTCTTATATATCCAAAGGCAGTTTTCGGGGCGTCCCAAAAACTGCCTTTGGATATATAAATTTTTTCGGGACAGTCCTGAAAACCAACAAAAGTCCTGAAAACTGCTATTGCGTCGCACAAAATGTCCCGAAAACTACCTCTGGACATACATATATATATATATATATATATATATATATATATATATATATGCAATTTTCTATATTAATTCTTTAATGCAAGTAGAAGAAAATCGAAGTTCTACAATCCCAGTTGAATGAATAAAACCAATATTTTATGGAATTTTCATGATAATTTAGTTGCATCATATACTGAAATCCGCGATGAACCCGGTGGTAGAAATATAGAATTACAACAATATTTGAGTCAACCAGTGATTTCAAGACATAATGATCCATTAAAATATTAGCAAACTTTAAAACATGCCTATCCTGTGCTATTTAATATAGCAATAAGATATTTAGCAATTATTGGTACATCTGTTCCTTCTGAGCGCATTTTCTCAAAAGCAGGTATTATCAAATCAGAGATTAGAAATCGGTTAACACCAGAAAGGCTTAATATATTGCTTTTTTTAGTATCTTTAAATCGTGAAGATTGGGAATTTATTTAAAACAAAATTGAGAAAATTCTTTAAAAATCGACAAAAGAGTTCTGATAGGAGTGCAGTTTTACTCTTGATTATTATTTTTGATTATAATTTCGACTCTTGACTATTTTTTTAGTTTTGCATGCTTGCATCTTTAACTTGGCGAATGGCTTACTTCTTTCTGCTGTTAATTTCCAAATTTTTAAAATTTTAATATATATATATATATCTTTAAGCTATCAGGAACTAAATGTGCCAAAACATGTGCCATGCATGGAATATGTTTCTTAACGCCAAATGCACTATTTATTGCATTGACCATATTGGGAGCACTGTCTGTAATAACAGCCATGATTTTAGACGAATCAATTTTGAAAGTTTGAAGCGCCGAAAGTAATTCATCTTTAATATATTCTGACGTATGATTTTTTTCTAATGGAATCACACCTATAATAGCTTTTGTTAGTAGTGTCTCAGTTTTTAAGTAGTGTACAGTTATACCCAAGTAACTTTTGTTAGATATATCTGTCCAAATGTCACATGTAATTGTGAAAAAAGTAATATTCTGTATATCATAAATAAACTTATTTTTTAAAATATCGTACTTTGAATCTAACAATCTTGTTACTGTTTTCCTACTTGGTAACGTGTATAAAGGTGCAACCATCTTCATCAATTGTGTGAATCCTTCATTTTCTACTGTTAATAAAGGAAGATTATCCTTTGCAATTATGTATGCAATCATATTGGTTATATTGCAAGCTTGCGTGCCTCCTTTTATAAAAATAAAAAGCAAAATAGTTATTAGATATCTTCAATCATTGATACTTATAGATGAAAATTATAGATAAAATAATAAAAACTTTAACAAATTTTAAAATATACAAAAGTACAAAAATAATTACTAAATAATCTGTAGCAGTAATCTGCATAAATATATTTTGTGCATCCTAAAAGTGATAAATATGCATTTTAGGTCACACCTCTAATTTTGTTGCCCTTTTAATATGTTGTAGGGAGAGAGGGTTATTCTGAGCAACTTTTCCTAATAAATTAAATGAGGGATAATGCCGTCCCCTACTTAATTTATTAGAAAATTTTGCTCAGAATACCTCCCCCTCCCCCTCTCTACATATTAAAAGAGCAACAAAATTGGTGAGGTAACCTAAAATGCATATTTACTCCAAAAATTATAGCAAGAAAATAGTCTACCCATTCTGTTCACGATTATACACAATTGTATGTACATCATATTAACTTACCTTTAAAAGAATTAATTCGTTGAAAGGCATCATCAATCTTTTCATTGACTAGCTGTCTTACCTGTAACACATCTCTAATAAATAAAATAACAGATTTATATATATATATATATATATAGATAAATAGATAGATAGATATTATATATATAGGTATTATATATTTATTCTATAATTTATCTTATGTTTGAGTATGCAAGACGTGACATTCAAACAATTAGAAACATTAGGATTCTCTTCATTAGGATTCGGATCGTCTATATCTACAGTATATATCATATCATCTTCACTATTAATATTGCTATCACTCTGATTTTCTTGTTCATTATTTTTTGTAAGCTTATTGTTATGCAAATGTAGTGTATGTTTCCTTTGCAAATGCTGCATCAAATTCGTTGTATTATTTCCATGTTTTAAAACTTTTGTACATAATTTGCAACGAGAAGATACATTATCTTGTTTTACATAATATTTCCAGACAATGCTTTTATGTGATGTATGCTTTTTAGCACTCATATTTTTTCTCCTAAAAATATATTTATAATATAAACCATGTACAAAATTGCATGCATATTTACACGATATTAAATTACACAAATCTATACTTACATTGAAGTTTATTGTATTGCAAACCCGATCGCGCGTTAGATTTAGACGACTTCTCATCACGTAATGTCTACCGGCTCATTGTTTCGATTGTCCTCGAAACTACCGTGACACGGATATTCTTAAGTGAACGTATATTATATTTAATTTCGGACATCTTCCGTCGTTGCCACCGCACTGGTATTACCTGAGCACATCACGTTTCATTTGCGATTGTTCACGACTTGCGTCATGTCCCACTGCCCACACTGTGGGTCCCACAGATACGTTGAGTTTTATAGCGTTTTCGATTATACAGGATTTGAACGACCCAAGATTGGTTAATGACGTCATTGCAACCTCTCCACCAATGAAAGACTTGCATTTATAGTAAAATAGTGATTGATCAACCCTAGATCGTTCAAACCCCGTTTATTCGAAAACGCTATTAGTTTCGTTTAATATGGCTTACAGACACGTTGACTTTGAGTGCGTTTTATTTCATGCATCGATAACGTTATTTTTTCCCGAGGGGAAAGTTATGTGATCGCTGCCTTGTGTGTAAAAAGCATTAGGCCGAATCTACAATAGGTGTAGTAAGTTTTAAACCATAAGAAATTGACCAGTCATAGACAAATTATAGAAAAATAATAGACTGTGATTGGTTAATTTCTTACGGCTTAAAGCTTACTACACCTATTGTAGATTCAGTCTTATAACTAGTAAATCTAGTAAAAAATTTTGTAACATCGAGAAAAAAAATAACGATGTTGCAATTGATCGAACATAAATACATCGAATGAATAATCGTTTTTTTAATAAAAAAAGCAACGATGTTTGATTAATCGAGTGATCTTTGCCCATCCCTAGTTCAAACCCATAGGGCAATGAGGGGGGTGCGGGAAAAGAGGGAATATCGGATTACGCTGCGTCAGCACTTTTGGAGGGGAGGGGGGTATCGGATTACACTGCGTCAGCACTTTTGGAGGGAAGGGGGCATCCGATTACACTACGTCAGCACTTTTGGAGGGGAGAAGGGTATCGGATTACGCTGCATCAGCACTTTGGAGAGGAGGGGATATCAGATTACAGCTCTTTGAGGGGAGGAGGTATCAGATTACAATACTGTGAAGGGGTATCAGGTTACACACGTACAGTTGTAAAAGCGCAGCATCAGCACTTTTGCGATGTGTATATCAGGTTACAAGAGATTAGAGGGGACTACATATTTTATGGATTACGTCATTACTTTTTAGAATTTGCAGGCGCCATTTTGCGTCGTCAGCACTTTTGGCACCATTTTGCGTTGTTACAAGAATGATATCATCACTATTTTTAGCAGCAGCCACGTCAGAATTTTTTTGACGCCATGGTTGCCAGATTTCTTTATATTTAATCAGCACTTTTAATAGTGCCGTGTGCAAAAGCCCATAGGAACAGGCTGCCACGTCAGCATTTTGGGCGCCATTGTTGCCAGATTTCAATGTTTTAATCAGCATTGTCAGCATTTTTTAATTAGTGTCGTGTGCAACAAGCGGGTATAAAAAGCTCGCAAAAAATACAAATTGTCACAGTTATCTGAAATCATTTGGACAATCACTACTTTGCTGCAACGCTTCACCTGAATTATAGCAACGATGTTTTCTACCGTACAGCAGACAACTGTGAGTAATCTGACCAACAAACAGCAAGGTGTGGAGACCTTCACGAAGAAGCGGAAATATTCGCCCAACGAATAAGTTGGCTCTCTTACTATTCGCACTTTTGAACTCACCGCCATTCTTACACTTTGAACTCACGCAAGCTTTTTTCCACAGAAATGGAAGTAATTCGCTAAGCATCGATAGAAGCATGATCACGCCTCCCAGAGTTTTGGCTAAAAGATACTCGTTGACAAAAACCGACTACAAGTATCTTGACATCGGAATCAACGTCTCAACGCCGAGCCGTGTGGAAATCGCTCTCGGTGACAACCATGGCAAGGAGTTACGTCTATCATACGGCGTATGGAAAGAACTCATGAATCAACGGGGCATCATCGCCAGCTTCTTTAAGAATGATGTGGACAAAGCACTGTCTCAGACCGTTGGACACTGCATGTTAAGTTTTGGAAAAATTAACAACCTAAAAGTAATGCGCCTAGCAACATCAGCATTATGTTTAATCATGTCAAGCCAAACCGCGTGTAACATGTTTGCATTCGAATATTGTGTAGACTGCATCAATTATTCGTTGAACAACGTTACCGGTATGGTTGATGTCAAGTTCGCGCACTTTTCAGAAATCGCGAGGAATGGGAAGGACCCCGATCACGTGGCGAATCACAAAAGCGATTTATTTAATAAGAATAACATAATTGATTGTGAACTGGTGACTCAGGTCTTTGCGGAGTTGTAACAATTGCATATATATTACATATTAATAAATATTATTTCAATTGTAATTAAAATTTCTTTTTTATTGTCCCGTCTCATCTTATCCACTATACTGACTTATCCTACAACGCGCACATCAAGTAACATCGCCGTAATATCGAAAAAATTATAATACATTTATAGTTTTAATAATAGAATGTTTAATTTAAAAAAAATACAAAGACATACTTTTAAGTTCTAACGTAATCTTGAAATGTAACATTATATTAATACTTCTTTGAGGAGGAATATAACGCATCCTATAGATGTGTTATAAATCTATATGGCTACTCTATGGGGAGTTATCTTTTCAAACTCAACATAAATGACAAAGACACGCACTCTTAATTTCTTACACAATCTCAAAATGTAATTCCTCTCTCAAAGAACATTCTGGAGGAATATTCCATCATATGTAATTTGATAGTACAATAGACGTACGAGAGACGTTCGATAGACGTACGATAGACGTACGATAGACGTACGATAAACGTACGAGAGACGTTCGATAGACGTTCGATAGACGTTTGATAGACGTTCGATAAACGTACAATAGACGTTCGATAGACGTTCGATAGACGTTCAAAGATGTACGATAGACGTACGAAAGACGTTCAATAGATGTTCGATAGACGTTCAAAGGTGTACGAGAGACGTTCAAGAGACGTTCAATAGATGTTCGATAGACGTTCAAAGATGTACGATAGACGTTCGATAGACGTTTGATAGACGTTTAAAGATGTACGAGAGACGTACGAGAGACGTACGAGAGACGTACGAGAGACGTACGAGAGACGTACAATAGACGTACGAGAGACGTTCGATAGACGTACGAGAGACGTACGAGAGACGTACGATAGACGTACGATAGACGTACGATAGACGTACGAGAGACGGTCGATAGACGTTCGATAGACGTTCGATAGACGTTCGATAGACGTTCGATAGACGTTCGATAGACGTTCAAGAGACGTTTGATAGGTGTTCGATAGATGTTCGATAGATGTACGAGAGACGTTCTTACAAATAATAATTTATTATATCTCATGAGATAAGCGACAGATATTACATGTCGCATAAATGTTCTTACGTATAATCTATTATACGTCGCGAGATAAGCAATAGGTCATATTATATGGCGGATTATGTAACGGGTAAAAGGCGGAATAAAAGTCATACGGGTGCAATATACATCATTTTATTAACATAAATCATAGTTGTTTTACATGTTTGTTACGCTCAAACCACCACTTGTACAATTTGCAAACATTCTGCATAGCGCAATGTCTAGTGTGATATCCACAACGCAAGGTTCCGATTACATCTAAATCTTTCAGACGCGTAATATCCTCATAATCCACATTGATTGTTTCGATCTCTACATCATCTTCCAAAATCTCACACAGCCATTTCTTCTTCTCGAGTCCTTTCACATATATCAGAGGCGGTTCCGTACCAATGGCATTGTTGATAAGGCTTCTCGCCTGATTATACGAAACGTGTCCATCTTCCCATCGAAAGCCGTGATGGTGTATCCGTAACCAACATACCAGCAATTTTTCCGATTTTGTCAACAAATTTCATAGTACGTGTTTACGTAATGAGATAATGTTTCACCATCTCGAAGTACCGCTGCTTCTTTCACAATAAAAATGTTGTTGAACGCGTAACCTTGCAAGTCGACGAAAATTAGTACGTCAGACATCGTTGTCAATCATCGGAAAACTAACGTTCCCATTCGCACACGTCAAATTTATAACTTTTTATACGAGTCTGCGCACAACGTTATTTAACGGATTATATTCAACCATTCGATCATGTATAAAGAGACAATAGGCGGTGTTGTTGGCCGGTATATTTTCTTTACAATAAAATTCTATTCGCACGTCAACGGTGGCGCTCTTGACAAAGTCGTTTTGTCGCGAACAATCTATGACTATGAACGGACCGGCTTTCAAGAATTCATCGATATCCAAATACGTATTATCGAATCCGTAATAAGCTTTGCGGAAACCCGCATACATATTGTACAGTATAGCGTATCGATTCCTATCGAAATCCAGGTTCATGTCGTCATACGGATAAAAATCTGAATTCAGATGCAGTCTCACATTGGTGAGTTTACATCAAATTGAGCAGTGTTTTCAGAGAGCACATTTTTTCGGCCGGTTTGGAGAGCAAAGATTACGTATCGCGGTTTTTCCAATTGCGTCGCGGCTTTGACTGCCCAGGAATGCTTGGTCGTGTTTTGCAGCATGGGAAATTCATACAGATCCCACGAACGGAAACACATACTCAAATATCTTCCGCTTTCCAAAGTTCGAAGAAGAGACAGCTTGTTGACTTTGCTCAGAACTACGTGTGGCATTCGCCACTGTATCTTGAGTAGTTCAATCATTGGATTCGTACCAGCTCGTGCGATTAGACAATTGTTATCGTTGCGCGAGCGCATCAATACAAGTTCGTGACGCGCGTTGATTACAATCCGCTTGTAATCCTCGCAGAATCCCAAAAGGGTATTGAACGGAATGCAAAAATTAAAGTATTCATTGATCAACGGATATCCATTCGGATTCCACGATGCGTATTTCAGCGTCTTGCTCTTCTCCGTCGTCAGCGATATATAGTTTTTGATCGTGCTCGTTATTTCAACGTTTCTGTTACGATCAATTTCAACTCCGTCGAGTTCGTATCGCATTTTATCAAACATGAACGCGACACAATTATTTCTCATTATACACACGTTATCTCTAGCCTCATCAGTAGGATTCGTAACGAGTTTTTCTTCAATGTAAAGAAAACTCTCACACGGCAACGTGTACAAATCCTGTTGCTGTATAGGTATTCGTATCTCATCGCTGTGTCCCAACGTCGTGTTAGCGTACGGATTGTACGTGTGCATCTCATATTTCACGATACGTTCGTCGAAAACAGGTTCATTAGCAATGTTGAGTATATCCATCTCTTTAAGCGTTTCTTACAGCAAATCCCAATGATTTTAAAAAGCTTACACTCGATGTATTCAGCTTCTTGATTGGTGATTTTTTCTCAATTTTCGTTGTTTTCTCAATCACTCGCTGTTCTCTCTCGTTCAACACGAGCATTTCCTCGCACCACGTCGTCGCAAGTGCAGTCTGATGGTAATTTCCTCTCCGCGGAAGTCAATCAATCGTCCTTCTTGATCTACCACACGTAGTGTAATATCAGTAACGCTCCTTGCGATGACCGGAAGGTAAATGATTTGCGCCGGCGTTTCCGAGACTTTATATCCCAGAGGCACGTTCGGTGAAAATTCGTGTATCGCGTGCACATACTTGGTCGTTGGCGTACGCACCCGCGGTAATGCTGCATTCTACTCTTATAATGTTTACCGAGGAGTCTGATTCGTACCACCTTCTCAGTTCCAGTATACGAGCTGTCGAAAATCCCAACAATGGTCCAATGGTATTTGGTTTAGAGAAATTTATTCAAAAAGCACACTTGATTTCACTGTTCATAGTATTAACGTTGGGACGAAGTGACAATGAATAATCATCATCATCATCATCACTTTTTTCTTGTTTTTGTAAAATTGCACCTTTCAGATATGCATCAATGGCGTCCATTTCATACGATTCTTCAGGAATTGTAATTTCCTCATCATTGTCGTCAAAGTAAAATTTGTTGTTTGTCAACGTCACGTTGGGTATCGTGTTGTAGGTCTCCAATGTAATTAAGCCGAGTTCGTATTCTCCATCGCTCAAATCTATCGGTGGAAAATAGTCCACCATGAGGAGGCTGCTCTTGCCGCTAAGTGTGAGTGTCAGCGACATGATTCTAGCGACGACTGACGTCGATCGACGATGGGTCGATTCTTAAATCCATTTGTCGGAGGCACAATTGTCCGCAGATTGTTTGATTGTACGTCTGATAGGCCGTGCGATTGTATGTTATCGTTGTATCGGTGCCGAGATAGCGTACAATTTCCTTCGGTGGTTGCAAATTACCAAAACTGTCAAAGTACATGGCGCGATCGCCTCTCTTGGCGTACGCCACCCAATGCGTGCCCGGTCCATCGGCATCGTCCAAATTTACGATACCACTCTCGTTTCGATGTATCTTGTGCAGTAAAGCGTTACGCATGTAGACGCCTCGGAAATACAGTATTCGCATACGTATCGCCATTTGCATCAACTGTAAATTGGTGGTGGCACCCGCGGGCATTTTTATCTTCTTTTCAGCGTTTTTTTTTTTTTTTCTTTTGCGAGACTCCTTTGCCATGTTTGTATGGAGCGAAATAAAGTCTGCGTCCTTCCATAGCGTGATTATGACGTTGCGTTTCTTCGAGTTGTCGCTGCGCAGCTTTGACGTCATTCACCGCCTTTGCGACACCTGCCACACCACCGGCCAGCGAACCGATAACTCCAAGAAGCGGTAACAATGGTAAGATACCACCGCGTTTTGCTACCGGGAGCAGTCGCTTTTTCACTTTTTTCTTTATTTTTCGCTTCGCCATTCCCATACCCAATTTTGTCTTTGCTTTTATCGCCGCCCAAACAGCAGTAGCAGCGGTCCTCTCTCCGAGAGTCGAATCCTTAGCGATGATACGTTTCCGCGCTCTATCGGCGAAAACGTGATCGGCGATTTGTCGGTCCGCTAGTTTGTCGCTACGCGAGTACGCAATGTTGTGATCGCGGCACGCCGCGTCCAGCGGATTGATTCCTCGATCCCCTCGCTCGAGCCGTTTCCGCAGATAAGTTCCCGGACTGCAAAATTGATACCCGGGTATGAGCAGTTCGAACGGAAGCGCGTTTATCACGTGATTCATGAATTGCATAAAGAGCAATCTTTAACATACGGCGTGGGTCCGTCGATGTGATCGCCTTGTTGATTGTAATGCTTGAGACACCGACGATAACCTTGCACTTCCGGATCTTCCGTTAAATGTTCAGGAAGTTTCTGCCACAGTTGCTCCACGTACCGACCAAATTCTAGCAGAAGAATTACTTTCGGTATAAATCGCAACTCCTCGACCGTCAAAAGTAAAATATCGTCCGCCAGTACGAAAAACATTTTTCCAACTGAAGAATGTTCGAGCCGCGCGCACCTATAAATAGCTGGTATCCATCGAACGTCAACCAGTAATAATGAAGTTTGTCCGACAACCGTACACGATTCGTGTAAAAAACATGGACGATAAGATGCGGGTGGGAGGGGCTTGTGCATCCAGACACGGTCAAATGCTACCAAACACGATATGCGGTATCATTTGCGGCCCCTCGAATTGCGGTAAAACAAACGTAATGTTGAGTCTGTTGGAAAGTCCGCACGGTGTGTGCTTTGAAAACGTGTACATGTACTCAAAATCATTACAGCAGCCGAAATATCAGTATCTCGAAAGATTGTTCGGATTGATTGATGATATCGGTTACTTTACATTTCTCGGATAATTGTACTGTGATACCTCCGAGCGAGGCGCTATCAAATTCTATATTTATCTTTGATGACATAGCCTGCGATAAGCAGGATGCGATACGGGAATACTTTGCAATGGGTCGTCATTCCAAAGTCGATTGCTTCTGTCTGTGTCAAACGCGAAGATACCTAAACATCTTGTACGCGACAACGCGAACCTGTTGATCTTATTCAAGCAGGATGGTACCAACCTTAAACGTATCTACAACGAGCATGTAAATACGGACATGACATACGAAGATTTCAGTACATTGTGTCGCGCATGTTGGCAACACAAGTACGGCTTCTTTGTGATAGACAAGGATAGTACGCTTGGTGATGGACGATACAGACGTGGTTTTAACGAGTTCGCGGTATCACAGAGTGGTTAGTTGTTCTCGAAACGTCGATGATGACGCTCGACACAAAAGGTATCGAGGAGCGGGAAAGGTTAGCGAAGGAGATTGCTCGTACGAGCAAATCGATCCGCAAGAAGCATCGTGCGTTGAAGACTGGAAGGATAGTGGAGAAGACGGATGTGGAGAAGCATTTTAAACCAATCGTCGAACCGTTGAAACAAATCGCTGAGAACATTGGCGGTGACGATGATTCGGTTATCACGGATGCAACGGTTACACCAAGTTTCGATATTGAGGTTATGGATGAATCAAACTACAACAACAAACGGAAGCAGTTGAACAGCGAGAAAAAAAGCAAGCGGATGCGATCGAGTATTTCATCACCAATACGGACTTCGACTCCGCTCCAACCGCGAAAATTGACATTTGAATCACCAACAAATTTATCGACTGAAAGCGTGTTCGAAACGACGAACCCATCTTTCGTAACATCTGTGAGAAGGACGATGCAAACGTCCGATGGCCGAGAAGCGTTGTACGGTCAACTAGGCCCGCTGGGGCAAGAGTACATCGGAGCGCTCTTGAGCGGTGATAAGAAGACGGATCAAGTTTACAGAGTGTATTTTAACAATGAGGGTACACAGCTTGGGGACAAGCGCTTTGACATCGATAAAAACGATAACATAATTGTGGACAATGTGATATACGCGGGTACGCCCGGTCTGTTTGAATTGATATTCAAAAGAATTCCCGACGATGCGATATATACGGAGGATGACAAACAAAAATACAAGAGCATACTTTTGGTGACCAATGCTCACAGACGCGGTCATAACATGCTTTTACCGGTTTTGGGAAATAAAGGATACAAGTATAAAAATATCATTGCACCTCTAATGTGTTTCAACAAGAGAGGTGGAGGTGTGATGACTCGTCACAATATCGCGTTACCCGAGTGTAGCACGAGACGAAACATTACACCGCAGACCATGACCGTGACCAACAAAGCGATCGATTATGTGCACTGGGATGATCCGAATGAATTGGTCGATCGTCTTTGATTATTAGACGCCTTCCGTCAGGCGGGAAACAACGCTCACGACAACGAGTTTCTATCAATAATCGAGGAACTGCGTACAGCGGGTCTGATTATAAATTGAGCACCACCTTTCAACTAATGTCAGTATTGCTTGTGCAATGCTGCGGGAATGTCTATCAACAAGTTTGGAATACAGCTTGTAAAAAACGACGCAAAGAGAGGAGAAGCTCGGTGGAGCGGTGGAGTCTTTAGAAATTACGTACGTGAAAATTGTCTCTGCGTGGATGGCAAAGTTTTCAACGCCAAGTCACGTAAAATTAGACGTCTCGCCAGCCTCGAAGCCGATAGCGATGCTGTGAACAAGCAACACTTGGATCATCGCTTCAAGACTATTAGTAACGACATGGACAATCGTATAAATAGAAATTGTTTACTTTGCGAAAATTCCAAACGGAAAGTGTTTTTGAAACTTCAAATTTTGGAGATTACTGTACAGAACTGGAGGAAGGATAGCAACGTTTACATTCACACAAAATTTGAAACATTGCAAAAGCATATTACAGATCTGCGGGCTTACATCAATGAGGATATATCCAAAACCAACAGAAAAATTGCTGCGGATAATGCGGAATTGATGAATCAGATGAAGCAAATAATTAATCAAGAGATTAAAGATCTTCATAGTATTTAAAAAAATAATATTATGCAGCTTCATGAAATAATAAAAAACGAACTGAAAGAATCGAAATAAAAAACGATATTAGTTTGGAGAAAAGGTTGCTCGTGAATGAACTCCACGCACCAGCGAGAAGAAACTTTAAACGCAGATCTGTTGTTGTAAAAGGATACGATGACTTGTAAGCTGACGTAGTCGAGATGAGACCGTACTCGCGATTTAACAGCGGCTACAAGTACATTCTAACCGTCATCGATGTGTTGGGTAAACATGCATGGGCTATTCCGCTAAAGACTAAAGATGGAATCGAAGCGGCGGAGGCGTTTTCCACGATATTTCGAGATTACAAAAGAACTCCGAAAAATTTGCAAACCGATCAAGGAAAAGAATTTTACAACGGAAATTTTCGGAAACTTGTCGAGAAACATTACATCAATCATTATTCGACATACTCAATTATGAAGGCCTCGGTCGTGGAACGATTCAACCGCACGCTAAAGAACGAGATGTGGAAAATTTTTACGCTCAATGGATCATATAGATGGATTGATGATTTACCGCGATTAGTCTTTGAATACAATAATCGTAAACATCGAACTATTGGCATGCGACCGATCGATGTCACTCCCGCGATCGCAAAGAGACTCTTGTCCACGGTGTACAGTAGAATAAAGATTGCCGCGCCAGCGAAATTTAAGGTGGGCGATCCGGTGCGCGTCAGCAAATTCAAGACTATATTCGAGAAAGGCCAAATTGGTCTACGGAGGTATTTAAGATTGTCGTGGTGCAACGAACCAATCCCGTGACATATTTGATTAAAGATTCACGCGGAAATCCGATCTCCGCAGGATTGTACGAACACGAATTGCTCAGAACCGCTCAACCCGATGTTTATCTCGTGGAGAAGGTGTTGCGTCGAAAGGATGATGAGGTTGTAACGGTGCAGCCCGCAAACTGCATCGTTACGGCTACGGACCGTCCATCGTCCGTAGCCCACCAAAGGGCGCATCGAGCGCCGATAAAACTTTTATCGAAAACAACGGCGGTCAATCGCCGAACGAACCCCCACACCCGACCGTTCCGAATTTTTGTTAGTGGGGGCCCGCCGCCGAAACCGCCGATGCTTGTCGATCCGAGTTCAGTCGGCCGCCACACACTGGTCTCAAACAACATGAGCTGTCTCAAAACCCCCTACAGCCTTCAATTTTTGACCGATTTCAATCTTTTTTTTTTTTAAATAATCTGTATAAAATTTCCAAGAGATCTGTGGGAGCCGATTTTTAAAAAACTTAGTTAACAATTCTAATGTTTAAACAAATTAGGAATTTTTGGATTTTTTACTTATATCTCCCTAAAAATTATACTTTCGTGGTATATATTGCATGAAATTTATGTAAAAAATTGTAAAAATGAAAAAAAAGTGTTGATATAATAATCCAATTGTTATAAACAAATTAGATTAAACCATTCAGGTCCATGAGCAAACAATTATCGAGTATTGCAAATCCTCATTATAAAAACATAATCATTAATAATTAAAACATATTTTAACGTCAATCTTTAAAGAATTAAACTAAAAATTTGTTTCTTATGAGTAATCTAATAAGTCTTTTGCAGGAGAATCAATAACGTGCTTTTGATATTTTGGTTGACATCGAAGGCTTGAAATATAAGGGTCAGATGATATTAGTAGCTTATGTAATAAATCGGTGTTTGTAGAAATTCTACTGCACTTTCGAGTATTAAATTCTCTGTAATGTTTAATGTCTTTGTTACGCGATTCTTGTGCTTCTTCTGACAAGATTCCTATTGGAATAAGAAGGAAGTGCTGAATTATTTCTGAACCATGAAATAGGATCTTGTGGACAGAAGAAGGCATATAGTACCAGTCATAGAGTTGCATATATAATTTTGCTGTTTCTTTAGTATAATCATCAAATTTTTTTGCATCTACTTTAATTCCACAAGAAAGGGTTTGCAAAATTATACCAAATCTCTCAATTAGTTTCAAATCAACTTTCGTAATTTCAGCTGTCAGTTCCGGATCGCGGAAAAATCTTCTCGCAGTATTTCCATCGTTAGATGATCCAGAACCCTGTTTTGGATAGTCTACGAGAAGGCCGGATTTTTCTCTAAATTCCTTCTGTATCCTTCGTGTTGTTTCCTTAACTTTTAGTTTATCTTCAACTGATCGAACAGACCACCTACGAAATTCCAAACGATATGCTATATCAAGAATACACTCCATAAACCTTATCCACGCATGTAGACTAGAAAGACCATATTTATAATGTTCTTCATTTACTGTCTTAAGAGATAATTTTTGTAAGTTATTCATTTCCGAGGATGTTGCTTGGCAAATGACACAGGATGCAGAAGAAGGAGTATTAGTCAAGGCCTGTGCAACTTTCCCATCAATCATTGTTAAATACAAGGAGTGATTTATTTTAATTTTAACAGAATCTGTCTCAATTGTTGTTGGCTGCAAAAATGTAATCTTATCATTTATCTGATTAACTTTCTTTGTTATCGTTTCCTTAGATTCTTTTGTGAATTCAAAATTAATGACACGACAATGTCTAGTTGAACCAGGCTGAGCATTACTCCAAATTACTTTCTGATTAACTGCATTTGCATTATTCAAGACCAAAGTAAGAGGCACAATTGATGTTACAAAAATGCTTTCATCAGAAGTAGTTCCATCAGAAAATTTTTGTTTATAACGGCTATGACCAGATGCACCATCACATCCCCATTTTGAAATCATAGTTAATGACAATTCTGTATTGTTTCCAATTAAATTATCTTTAACACGCAGACGTGGAATTTCTAAAATGCGTTTGCATGTATGGTTTAAAAGAGCTTGTAAATCGACATCAGCACTTTTATCGGTTATGGTTATATGCTCTGGAGAAGGATAACATTTCTGTTTTGCTAATGAAAGATTTTGATAAGGAATTAAAATATCAGCATTTTTTGCAGAAATTTGTTTTCGTATAGAGTCGTATTGCCATTTTGACAACTTTGCATCTTCTATAAGGGATATACATTCATCTTCGGTAAAAGAAATAGGATCATTTGTATTTCGATCACTCTTTGAAGTTTCAGATAACAAATTTTCTATATTTGCTATTAAATGTTCCTTTCCAGAGTCACGCAAATGTTTAAAAAAAGCTTTCTGAATTTCTTCGAAAGAATAACTCTCTGCAATCGTTTGAATTTTTCTATACTTTGTGGCTCTCGATCCTTTGTTAAAATCTTCCACAACAGGCCTTCCACCAACATTTATATCCTCATTAAAAGCAACATAGAAATGTTGAGACAACCACTTAGCATTTTTTTTCTAAACACATTTTCGTTATATAAAACACTGGAAAACTTTGATTTAAAAGTAGGCATAAAGGATCGAACAAGTTTTTTCTCTACTAATACAAAAGTTTTGTCATCCAAATCATAGTGCTGTCTAATGTGGCTTATTAGAGCATTAATGCTTTTATCACTTTCAGGTTCTAACAGTATATTGCATAAAGCACTATTAGAAATTTCAAACTTTTCCATTTCTAATAAAAAATTGATAAAACTAAAAGTAAAAACGCCTTAGTAAAACACAAATTTTTAATCATTTAATTAAATCATAGAACATAGGACGAAAAATTACTCTGACATCAAACCCGCAATATTCATAATACAGAAACAAATAAAAAACAAAGTATTGAACTAAAGACAAAAACTTAATCTGACATCGATTTAGCAAATTTTATAGAACTTATTTCCATAATACTGTAACAAATAAAATACTCTAAACATCGAAGAACAAACAAAAACTTATTTTAACATCGAATGCGAAAATTTTATAGAATTTAATTCTATAATACATAAACAAATGAAAAACTAAGAAAACCTTGAACAAAAACCAAAACTTATTTTAACATTGAATGCGCAAATTATATAATACTGAAACGAATGAAGAACGAAACCTTGTAAAAAACACGTAAACTTTTACCTATTTCAAAAACCAAAATGTCATTAAACTCGATTTCACAATACCGAAACAAATTGGAAACGAAGCTAAAGACGAAAATTTATAGTGGCAGCGAATAAGCTTTTATAGAACTCCTTTTTTTATAATACTGAAACAAATAAAATACTCTAGACCTCGAACAAAAAACAAAAACTTATTTTAATATCGAATGTGAAAATTGTATAGAATTCAATTATTCTATAATACTGAAACAAATGAAAAACTAAGAAAACCTTGAACAAAAACCAAAACTTATTTTGACATTAAATGCGCAAATTATATAATACTGAAACGAATGACGAACGAAATCTTGTAAAAAACACGTAAACTTTTGCTATTTTAAAAACCAAAATGTTATTTAACTCGATATTATAATAACGAAACAAATGGGAAACAAAGCAAAAGACGAAAATTTATACTGACAGCGAATAAGCAAATTTTATAGAACTCCTTTTTTTATAATACTGAAACAAATGAAATACTCTAAACCTCGCATAAACAAAGAAAACTTATTCTGATGACATTGGATGCATAAATTCTATAATAATAAAGTAAATGAAGTACTAAACCTCATAAAATTGATCTAAACTTTTTCCTACTTCCAATATGAAACAATTCACAAAATTCTCAATATTATCCAATAACAAATTTCAATCTCTAAGATTTATTTGCAATGTAATTTAAAGGTAGGTGGAAAGAAGCAATTTGTTTAATCAATACAATAAAGAAATAAACAATTGTATGTTATAATTTTTTAAGACACACTTCCATCGTAATTTTTTACGTAAAATCGAATGGCGTTATTAGTTTTTGAAAATCTCACTGTTTTTAGCAATTTGTTTAAACAAAAACTGTTTAAACAATATTAATAAAAACTTTTTTTTAATGGATAATCGTAGTTTTACCCAATACTCTCATTCTTGTATTCATTTTCTTGTTATCGTTAATGATTTGCCCATGAATGGGTCCAAATGGGCACTCACTCGTCATAGAAATATTTATTTATATTTTTTATTGAAAATTAAGATTTAAAAAAAATTTTGCAAGGCACATTCCCTTCGTAATTTTTCTCGTAAAAGCGAAAAACGCTATTAGTTTCTAATAATCTCGTTGTTTATAACTTTTTGTTTAAACAAAAATTGTTTAAACAAATAGGCAAATTTTTTTTTAATGCATAATCATATTTTTACCTAATGCTGTCATATCTGTATTCATTTTCTTGCTAACGCTAATGGTTTGCTCATGGACCTGAATGGTTTAATCTAATTTGTTTATAACAATTGGATTATTATATCAACACTTTTTTTTCATTTTTACAATTTTTTACATAAATTTCATGCAATATATACCACGAAAGTATAATTTTTAGGGAGATATAAGTAAAAAATCCAAAAATTCCTAATTTGTTTAAACATTAGAATTGTTAACTAAGTTTTTTAAAAATCGGCTCCCACAGATCTCTTGGAAATTTTATACAGATTATTTAAAAAAAAAAAAGATTGAAATCGGTCAAAAATTGAAGGCTGTAGGGGGTTTTGAGACAGCTCATGTTGTTTGAGATCAGTGTGCGCCAGCCGGGTATAAAAGAGGCCCGGCTGTACGTCTTCTCACCAGATCCCGTTCGCTGCTAGACAGCGAGCATCACTCTACGAGCGTTCTCGTAGTTCGACCGAGCGTACTCGGCTTCTATGCCTTTTCCAGCACACGAGTGTTCTCGTGTACCGCCGAGCGTCCTCGGTATTCTTGCCTCCGCATACGAGTGTATTCGTATACCCGCCGAGCGTACTTGGCTCCTCTAGGCACCGATCTTCGTACAGCGGGCATTCCCGTGTACCTAGCCGGATCGCCGTTCTAATTCCGCCTTCGTACAAGCAGAGAGAAGCCTGAGAGCGGTCATCCCCCCGATTTAGCTGCAACCACAATTCAAGACGCCTCTATGTGCACAAAACGTGCACATTGAACTACTAAGCCATGTGCATGATACTTTCCAGTGGGTAACATGCTATGTGCACAATGTTTGGTTCTGTTCCATGCTATGTGCACAATGTTTGGTTCTGTTCTATGCTATGTGCACAAAATGTCGGTAACACAGAGCTAGTAGGGTAACATTGATGTATATAAAATAAATTTTCAATAAAAACATGCACGTGTCATTTATTTATTTTTATGTTAAAGCTTAATTTACAATAAGTTCTTTTTAACATCAATATATGTGACAATTTTGTTAATAAAAATTGCATCCAAAAATCGCGATATATAAACTTTTTTAATTTTTGTAAATTCTATTTTTATAATTTTTCTTTACTTTACAATTTAATTATAATTAAATATTATATGATTTATTTTACGACAATTATAGGTTTTCCCAATGATAGATTTTTACAGATTTTTATATGTGCAGAGCATAAATGCAAATTTTAGTATAAACTTTAATTATCAATATAACTAAAATAGTTACAAAAATTATAACATATATTTGGGAAGTATAATATATAATAATAATTTTTTAGAAAAATATTTAGTGTTTCTTAATTTATAAACTTAAACAAAAAATTTTTAAACGTATATTTATTAGGCGAACTGTAGAATAACAGCTATTTCGAGATTTCAACGTGTCACTAAATATAACAGGTTATTTCGGAAAGTGCGTTATAATTGACTTTTAACTCTATTAATAGATCAATATTTAATAAAAGTTGCAATATGATATTTATTATAAAATTTGTTGAAAATGTGAACTATCATATATATTCTAATAATATCCATATGCATATATTCATGATTGCATGATGTTGATATGATATTCATATGATGTTCATATGATGCATTATATGATTGCAGTCTAAGAAATTTAATAAAAAAAAGATAATGTAAAACATCAATTATTCTACGATAATACATACTAATGGCCATACACTATTATTTATTAATAATTTCTGCTACATGTATATGCAACTACGTATGTAATGTTAAAGAACAATATTTTTATCTCTCTGTTAAATTTTATGCTTAAATTTTGAATCTGAATTTTACGATATGTAATAAATAACGTTATGTAGTACATATAATAAATGCAAAGTTTTATACATTCAAAGATATTTATTTTATGCACGAAGAAATTGAAAGGAAAATAATTTAATATCGGTTTCAAGAAATGGATAAATTGAAGAATTATTGTGGAAAAATACATGATAGAATACTTACTGTCTTACGGAAAGGCGACAGAATATTTTCAATATATACAATGTTCATAATATATATATTTACAATAATAATAAAATGTAAATTTAAATATAAAATTATATAAAATATTATTAAAAATATTTAAGACAAAAATTTTAAGTTAGTTATATAGTATAAATTTAAAACAAAAAAGTGTGTAAAATATGCGTGTAAAATATGTATATAAAATAAGAGCAGAGATATAAAATAAAAGGTTTAGGTTTTATATAAAAATAATACCAATATCCGGCTTTGTTAATCATTATTATTCTGTATATTAATAACTTTTAAATTATGCAAATATGGCAAATATAGAAAAAATAATAAGTTCTAATTTACAAAGCCAGATAGTAGTTTCGCATAATATATGTAAGAAAACATTTTATTTGTTACTTTATTCATTTTTTCAAATTATATTATATATTAAATTACATATTTACATTTTTTAGTATTAAATTTAATATATTATTTGCAATCAGTTTTTAAATTTCGAATTTTTAATTAGACTATTATTTAGTCAAAACTGAATGTACTCATTAAATTTATATTGAAGAAAGCTGTAAAATATTAAAAATTATATTTGAAAATATTTCTTTTAAAAGGAGCTATTAATAAATAATTTTGGCAAAACATTGTTTTTAATGTGGAACGTATATATTGAAAAAATTAAAATCTTTGATGATAAATATAAGTATATAGGCGCATAGATGTATGTTTTTTTTTGCTTTTGTTCATTGGCTTTCAATTTGTTTTTCATTTTAAGAGACATGACGTAAAAATCGCAATCACAGTTGAAATAATTGCATAAATCCATGACTAGCAGATCGTATCACGGAGAAATGTACATAATGTACATTTCCTAATAATAAGCTGAAAAAATCAGTTGTTTTTGACGTCTATTTTTCTTAATATTTATGTGCAAGACGTATTTTATTGTTTATAGATTTATTAAAATTATTTGTATGATATATTTCACGGTATTTGTCTGTCTTATCTTAATTGTAAATACCGTGTGCCAATGATTTTATATGTTTTACGTTAATTAATTTCCTTTAAATTGCATTATTATTTATATCTTATTTTGCATTATTGATAATCAGGAAATGCATGATTTTACAATTTCTTAGCATAATCTTATTAAATCGCACTAAAATCTTTTGTTTATTCCGTGATGAGATCTGCTAGTCAATGATTTATACAATTATATCAACTGTGATTGCGATTTTCTACGAAATTGAAAAATTCATGCTTATTTTCCTTCTTATTTGAGGGTAATACTTGCTGCAAAGTAACATAATTTGTAAACATTTTATGACTGAACATATGAGATATATTCAGTCATAAAATATGTTTATACAAATCATATTATGATGCTGCAATAAGTATTCCTGCAATAATGATTTATAAGATATAAATAATAATAATAATTTACAAGAAATGTTTGCTTCAATATATTGTATTTGAAAGTTTCGTTATTTCTTTTATATAAAGATACGTTCTACATTATTTGACTTTTTCATACATACCTTTTTTCGTTTATAAATACCTGTTATTGCTTTTATTCCACCTTTATTGTCTTCTTAGTTTTTGCATTGCTGAGTCATTTCATTTTTCTATTTTATTTCTTTCTCTCTCTCTTCTTTTTTCTTTCTTCTTCGCATCATTTATTTATTTTTCTTTATTATATAAGATGGTGCCCAAGACGGTTTATTCTTCTAACTTTTTTTTATAATCGCAACTAAAATTTATTTATTTAAAAAGTTTTTGACTTTTCTGCAAGATGCGCTGCCTTTTTTATTAGCACGATTATTATATCTCGTACGAGAATATAGTTTAACGCTAATCATATATTTCAGCGCTTGAAGTCGATGATTGTAGCACGCATCGTTTTTATCGAACCATCCACAATGTATTTTATTCGTTAAATCTACGCATTCATTGGTTATTTTGTTCAAAATTTGTGAGGAAGCCCAATAATTTTGCCACTTCTGATTAAATGCTATTAATTGTGTTTCAACCACTTTGGTAAAAACAGCTGTTGGTCGTATTAATTTTGTTACAGTAGGAGCGTCTTCGTCTATGTTTGGATATTCTCTAAATTCTATATACTTTTCATTTTCCGTTGCGTAATCCATTGGCGTTTTCATCATAATATTGCGACAATTATCGCAATTTGTTTTCGCAATGCTTCGTCGAGCTACATATCCAGCGAAAAATGCAATAGCATTTTGATCATAAAAGTTAAGCGGATTTATATTTTCCTGATCTTCGATATTATCATATTCTTCGAGAATTTTTGTATCTTCCATAAGCAGTTCATCTTCAGGATCAATATCATGTTGTATAACAGTATGACTTTCACTCATGAAATTTTCCATTGTCTTTATGAATTTACTCGGTGGATTAATAAGAGATTCCGTTTCTGGGCACAGAACATTGCCTTTTTCACTTGTTTGAATATATCCTGTACAGAGTATATGTCTAAGAGAAAGACGAACCATTCTTGCTGTAGGATTAGGGTTAAATCCTCCGCGCTGTCTTAATTTGGAGAATAAATGTTCGACGGAGTCTTGATTGCATAATCCAGTAGCAAGTTCGAATGTTTCATATTGCTTTTCCAGATCTTTATATGTTTTTAGAATAGCTTGTACTGTTAAGCTAAAGCCTTTCAAACAAGGAATTTTCGATATTCTTTCTGATGATGTGGACCATCTTGAACACCATCCAACAAAATCTGTTAATAAATCCTCAATATCAGGATTTTTATACGATAATAATCGTTTGCCACCAAATTTAATATTAAGGCTATAAGAATTACAGGCGTCAATTATTTTATTCATACGCTCTGTAAAGTCAGCCGTCGCTTCCCATGAACTTGTCTGTAATTGTTTTCCGTAGCCTGCTGTTCTCATTGCGGCTGCAAATTTATGACTGAATAATTGAAAAGCTCTTTTCACATTCATTGCTTCAAAAGTATTTGGATAAAGATGGGCTTCTGTTATGTGAGATAACAAATTTGAGCCTCCTTTTGCGGTATCATCAATGGACCAAGTTAATTCAAAATCAGCATATGATGCGATTACTTTTCCATCACAATACAAATATTTGTGTTGTCTTAGTAAACTCGCCAATCTTTTTACTAAATGCGGAAAATCATATGATGCATAGTATTTTTTTTCATTATGTATGAAGAATGGTTTATCCGAATTCACGCCAAGTTGACTATAAGCGCTCTGATTACATGTGCCTTGATCACATGTTACGAGTCGCACATCAGCACCTGTCTTGCTCAACTTATCTAAGCATTCTTTTACTAAAATAACAATTTCTTCCGCTTTCATACATTTACCTGGAAGAAAATATGCTAGTGGTTGACGCCAGGGATGACTCGCATTTATGCTGTCCAGACAAAATACAAATACGCATTTTGCTCTCTCATGTGTTCTTCCTAAAGGGCCAAGATCAACAAGCCCTTCTATTTGATCAAGTCTGAGTGAATATTCTTCATACGATTTAATATACATTTCGTCCCATTTCAAAGCGCATACTCTTTGTTCCTCGGATATCTTTGAGATTTTTTCTTGTAATTTTTTAAATATAAAATCGCAAAATCCTGGCATCATATTATATTCTTCGTGCCATCTTCTAATAGTTCTTTCTGCAGGAAAATTGCAACCTGCCTTTCGTAAGCGACGCAGTGCAGCAGCTGAATAATAAAAAAGCTGTTTTGAAAGAATTTTTTCTTGTTCTGTATATGGCGCATGTGGCGTATGTAGTTGTAAATTTATCATTGCTTTTGCAAGAGGATGCAATTCTTGCTCCTCGATTAAATTTTCTAGAAAAATTTTTTTACTTTTTTTATTTGTTCGTTTTTTAGGTATTTGCCGAGTCTTTAAACGGAATTTTAAACATTTTATAATACGACGCAAACGAGTATTTTCACGCTTTAAAGAATTAATTAATATTTCTGAATGAGTCTTATCTTTTTCATTTTTTTCTTTATTTATTGTACTTATCTGATCATGCGTAGGAACATTTTCGCACGTTGTAGGCTCTAAATGTATCCATTCCATTAGATCTTCTTCTGATGAAGTATCAAAATTCAACCGTGGTGGAAAATAAGTTCGTGATGGAGGCTGTTCAAATAATTGTTCATTTATTTCATCATTCTCGCAAGCTCTATCAAATGACGTCCCTGCTGTTGTATTATTGTTTATATTTCTAAGTTCCTCCCTTTTTTCCATTTCGTTTATTCTCTCAGCTGTTTCTATTATTATTTCAGATTCTTTTATTTCGTAAGTCGTTGAATCCAATGGGCACTGCGTCACGTTTTAATCTTTTTTTGTCTTCTCCCTTAAAACTGTCTATATTGAAGTGATTTGCACATAAACCGGCACGACGAACAGAATTGGCAGACCATTTTTCCAAATTAATATTTCCTGCAACAGAATTATGACACGTAACATTAATTATAAATATTTAATAACATTTTAATTGTTAACTTTTTTACAGAACCCATTCCAACAAATTTCTATAAAATAATTTTTTCAATAACACATTTTTATAATTGCTATATGTATATGTTCCATAATATTAATAAATAAAAAATATTTTGGTTATTAACTCAAAAAAAGCACATTATTATTTCTAAAAATAATTGAAGCCAAAACATAATATTGTATTAATTTATAAGACTATTAATAATTGAGGGCGCGGATCAAAGAACTCGCACTGCGCTCGAAATCGTGTAAAAGAATTGTCCAAACGTCACAGAGCACAAAAATTTTGAAAGTCGCAAAATTAATTTTTTTTAATATAGGCTTGTAGAGAATGACGAGACGGAACTTTTTTCTATTTGCAGTTTTTTTATTAGATGCTTATTTTTAATAATAAAAATAAAAAACTGAAAAATTTTTATCCCCAAATTCAATAAGATTTTAAGATATAAATCGTCGTAATTTGGCCAAATTTTGTTGAAATTGTTTGAAATTTGGTATACGCATGCAGTATAGTCTAGCGATGCCTCCAAAACAATAAAAAAGCTGAAAATCGTCTATTGTTTAATAATAATTAATTGCAAATTGAGGCCAATCGGTAACCACGTTTTTTTAGCTTCGCCGACAAAAAGTATCGAGGGAACTTGAAATTTGAAACAACTTCCAGTGAGACATTTGTTCCTCACTATTGAAGGAAGATTTCTGGAAATTTTCAGATCGATTCATTGAAAATTTGCGGAAATATGCATTTTATAAAAAAACATGCGACGCCGCCAATGATAGCTCCGTGAGCGCTGGGCACCATCAGGCAGCGTACTCGCCGTTCGGTATTCCAGGACTCGATTTTATAATAATTTTTTAATGGTTATACATTTGAACAATCGCTCACTTCCCACGAAATATCGAAATGATAAACTATTATTTATACGGTTCCTTAATTAAATACTTTTATTATTATTATTTCGAAATATTTCACATATACTCCAGAGACGCGGTTTCTAGGACGATAGTAATTTAACAAATAACAATAGTTAAAATTGTAAAAAATCATTATAAAATCGAATCCTGGAAAGCCGAACGGCGAGTACGCTGCCTGATGGTGCCCAGCGCTCACGGAGCTATCATTGGCGACGTCGCATGTTTTCTTATAAAATGCATATTTCCGCAAATTTTCAATGAATCGATCTGAAAATTTCCAGAAATCTTCCTTCAATAGTAAGGAACAAATGTCTCACTGGAAGTTGTTTCAAATTTCAAGTTCCCTCGATACTTTTTGTCGACAAAATTAAAAAAACGTGGTTACCGATTGGCCTCAATTTGCAATTAATTATTATTAAACAATAGGCGATTTTCAGCTTCTTTATTGTTTTGTAGGCATCGCTAGACTATACTGCATACGTATATCTAATTTCAAACAATTTCAACAAAATTTGGCCAAATTACGACGATTTATATCTTAAAATCTTATTGAATTTATAAAAATTTTTCAGTTTTTTATTTTTATTAATAAAAATAAGCATCTAACAAAAAAACTGCAAATAGAAAAAAGTTCCGTCTCGTCATTCTTTACAAACCTATATTTAAAAAATTTAATTTTGCGACTTTCAAAATTTTCATGCTCTGAGACGTTTGGACAATACTTTTGCAGGATTTCGAGCGTTGGGAGAGTTCTTTGATCCGCGCCCTCAATTAATATATACAATGTCTGTATATATGAATAATGTCAAGAATTGCAATGTAAACAATTATATATAAATAAATAATATTTACATTTTAATTATAATTGAAATATATTATATTAAAAAATCTTTCTTAATGAATGATAAAAAATGTTTCACATTATAAAAAATTTGTAAATGGAATATATGTTAATAATATTTCTAATAAACATATTGTGTGTGTGTGTGTGTATGTAAACAAATACGATGTATATCAATGCTCGGAATTACTTCAGCTTCTCAACCGATTCTCACGGCACGCCTCCTTTCCTCTCCTTACCGCGCGCGCCGTAGCCGCTAGGACCAGCGCCGCCGAGCGTTAGGAGCGACGCTATCCGATTAGTTTACTATCCACTTAAAAAAAAAACGCGTCAGCAATAGTACCTCATGAGTGACATGAAAATGTATTGAAATATTTCCGCATAAAAAATTTAAAAATGAAAAAAATATTTTTAATAAATTTTTTTAACTTTTAATGATCAAGGGAAAAGAACCCAACATTAATTGGAGCAGTGCGCACGGTAAGAAGAAGAAAGAAGGCATGTGCCGTGAGAATCGACTGAAAAGCTGAAGTAATTTCGAGCACTGATGTATACAATCGCATGTAATGAATGTTAAAAATTTGAACGTTTAAGAAAAATATATCTGTTATATTTTTGGATATATGTACTTCCGAATGTCCCCTACTCCCGATCGACATGAAATTTTATACATAAATACTATTTGATATGAGGAATAAAGTGCGCGTAGTCCCAACTTCGGTTTAAAAAAAAAATTTTTTTTTTAATTATTATTTTTTTAACATTATTTTGATAAATATTAACACGCACTTTATTCCTCACATCAAATAGTCTTTATGTGTACAATTTCAAGTCGATCGGAAGTAGGGGACATTCGAAACTACACCCATATTTTTTATCTTTGACACGAATTGAAATGAAATAATATAAATGTCTTGCGGTACTTTTTTTCTACACGACAACGGTATCGAATTACCGCGTCAGTGTATCGTGAATGTAAACACATGTAGTATCCGCTCTCTTCTCTTTTTCATCTTGCGAAGTCCGCTAGAACATTTGCCGCGATACGGCAGCAGGATATCAGAAACAAACGCGGCTCATAGGCTGCAGTGGAGGAGATAAACACGAGCGAAAGGAGCGTACATGTGATACATTACGCTGTTTTCGCTTGTGTGTTTATCTCCTCTACTGCGCAATGTGGCCAGATTTGAGACGCAAACAGCAGCAGCAGGAATGAAGGGGTACCGCACACATGCGCAAGCCACGTACATGTGAAGCGCGGAGCTCACATGTATGTGGCTTGCACATGTGTGTGGTTATCCCTTCATTCCTGCTGCTGCTGTTGTGTTTCAAATCTGGCTACACTGGCTACACTGCTACTGCCGTTAGAGATCACTCGTTTTTTGGCTGCCCAATTAGTCCATATCAGATGGACTAATTTCAAGAAAAGATCTTAGTGACGACAATGATGTCGACGACGACGGGTACGAGCACGACGGTGCCGGTCCCGGTGACGACAATGACGTCGACGACGGCAGGTACGAGCATGGCGGTGCCGGTCCCGGTGACGACAATGACGTCGACGACGGCGGGTACGAGCATGGCGGTGCCGGTCCCGGTGACGACAATGACGTCGACGACGGCGGGTACGAGCATGGCGGTGCCGGTCCCGGTGACGACAATGACGTCGACGACGGCGAATACAAGCACGGTGGTGCCGGTCCCGGTGACGACAATGACGTCGACGACGGCGGGTACGAGCATGGCGGTGCCGGTCCCGGTGACGACAATGACGTCGACGACGGCGGGTACGAGCACGGCGGTGCCGGTCCCGGTGACGACAATGACGTCGACGACGGCGGGTACGAGCATGGCGGTGCCGGTCCCGGTGACGACAATGACGTCGACGACGGCGAATACAAGCACGGTGGTGCCGGTCCCGGTGACGACAATGACGTCGACGACGGCGGGTACGAGCACGGCGGCAACGATGCTTACGGCGATGCCGGTGACAACGGACACACTACTTTCTTTAAATGTTAGTAACATTTGTTTATTTATAATTTAATTTAATAATTTTTCTTGATAAATTTATTCATAATTTGATTTAAAGTTTGACTTTAAAAAGAAATAGTTAAATAAATTATTAATGTAAATATTAATGATTTAATTAATGATTAAAAGAATTTATGTACTTTTTGAATACGCAAAATATTTTGTATTCATTTTTTTCTTAAAATTATAATTTTAAAATTAAAATATTTTAAATGCTTAATCTTTTAAAGATATATAGTTATAAAAACATTTTTATGCAGATTCTATATGTACATTATATTTTAGGTACAACAATTAAAAAGGATAATAACAGAAGCAGTTCGTCGAGGAAGAGGAGGTAAGGGAAGAGGCAGGGGCAGAGAAAGAGGCCGGGGCAGAGGAAGAGGCCGGGGCAGAGGAAGAGGCCGAGGCAGAGGAGGCAGAGGTGGACGAAATGGCGTCACTAATGTATATAATTATTACAACTGACATTAATATAAAAACTATTCTACTTATTATACTTATATATTATACTTATACTTATTAATATATATTATACTTATTAATAGATATAATATATATTATATTTATACAGGCATACATAACATACACACACACATACACACACAAAGTTACAAATACGATATTTTTCTGTAAACATTAAACATTTTTATAATAAATAAATGTAAACTTTTTTATGAGAATAAAAAATTACTATTATATAATAATTTTATTTATAAAAAAATTGTTCTACCCTTTTTCTCATCTTCTTTCCGCTTTTTCAATTTTTCCCTTCCCTCTCTCTCTCTCTCTCTTTATTTTTTAAAATTATATTTTTTTTTATTATTAAAATGGACGAAATTAGTAGCTAAAAGAAATAAATAAGATAGAGAATAAATAAAACAATTTTAACGTAAAATTTGTTTCTTATTGAATATTTCTATTTCTTTTTTTTCTAATATCTCTTGTCCAATGTGCAGCAGCTCTTATGTTAACGTGAATGAAATCGAATAGCGCATCATATTAATACCTTTGGGTTCTATTCTATCTTTTTTGCAATATGCCTTCAATTCTTATATAAAAAAAATTTAAGTACTTTATATTATGTATATATATATATATATATATATATATACACAAGGTGAATAAAAAAGTACTGGAACTCCAGAATATCTCTAAAAATATGAGTTTTATAAAAAAATGTTTCAAATAAAAGTTGTAAGATTTAATAAGACCTATTTATTGATCTTATCAGTTTGACCTTGGGTGGAAAGGCTTCGGAGATTTGAAGGTCTTCATTTTTGTAAACGGAACCATCCTAATTTTTTTATAGAAATTGATTCCTCGCAATATTCGGCGTAAAAAGTTATAAATATAGGATGGCCAAAAATTGAACAGTTTACGAGATATTTTATATTTTAATTAGACATAATTTTACTCAAATTATGAAATATCTCGTCAAATATTCATTTTTCAATCCTACCTCAACACTTTTATGCACAAAATAATGAGAAGAATCGATTGGTGTACAAAAATACATAGTTGTTTTTAAGAAAAAAATATATTATTTCAGCTACATATTTTTTCTGAAAGACAATTATGTGTTTTTTTTTACACCAATCGATTCCTCTCATTATTTTGTGCATAAAAGTGTTAAGGTAAGATTGAAAAATGAATATTTGACGAGATATTTCATAATTTGTGTAAAATTATGTCTAATTAAAGTATAAAATATCTCGTAAACTGTTCAATTTTTGGCCATCTTATTTTTATAGCATTTTACGCCGAATATTGCAAGGAATCGATTGATATAAAAAAATTAGGATAGTTCCGTTTAAAAAAATGAAGATGACCTTTCAATCTCCGACGCGTCTCCACCTAAGGTCAAATTGATAAGATCAGTAAATAGATCTTTTTAAATCCAACAACTTTTATCTGAAACATTTTTTTATAAAACTCATATTTTTAGAGATATTCTGGAGTTCCAGTACTTTTTTATTCACCTTGTATATATATATATATATATATATATATATATAATGTAAAGTACTTAAATTTTTTTTATATAAGAATTGAAGGCATGTTGCAAAAAAGATGGAATAGAACCCAAAGGTATTAATATGATGCACTATTCGATTTTATTCACGTTAACATAAGAGCTGCTGCACATTGGACAAGAGATATTAGAAAAAAAAGAAATAGAAATATTCAATAAGAAACAAATTTTACGTTAAAATTGTTTTATTTATTCTCTATCTTATTTATTTCTTTTAGCTACTAATTTCGTCCATTTTAATAATAAAAAAAAATATAATTTTAAAAAATAAAGAGAGAGAGAGAGAGAGGGAAGGGAAAAATTGAAAAAGCGGAAAGAAGATGAGAAAAAGGGTAGAACAATTTTTTTATAAATAAAATTATTATATAATAGTAATTTTTTATTCTCATAAAAAAGTTTACATTTATTTATTATAAAAATGTTTAATGTTTACAGAAAAATATCTTATTTGTAACTTTGTGTGTGTATGTGTGTGTGTATGTTATGTATGCCTGTATAAATATAATATATATTATATCTATTAATAAGTATAATATATATTAATAAGTATAAGTATAATATATAAGTATAATAAGTAGAATAGTTTTTATATTAATGTCAGTTGTAATAATTATATACATTAGTGACGCCATTTCGTCCACCTCTGCCTCCTCTGCCTCGGCCTCTTCCTCTGCCCCGGCCTCTTCCTCTGCCCCGGCCTCTTTCTCTGCCCCTGCCTCTTCCCGTACCTCCTCTTCCTCGACGAACTGCTTCTGTTATTATCCTTTTTAATTGTTGTACCTAAAATATAATGTACATATAGAATCTGCATAAAAATGTTTTTATAACTATATATCTTTAAAAGATTAAGCATTTAAAATATTTTAATTTTAAAATTATAATTTTAAGAAAAAAATGAATACAAAATATTTTGCGTATTCAAAAAGTACATAAATTCTTTTAATCATTAATTAAATCATTAATATTTACATTAATAATTTATTTAACTATTTCTTTTTAAAGTCAAACTTTAAATCAAATTATGAATAAATTTATCAAGAAAAATTATTAAATTAAATTATAAATAAACAAATGTTACTAACATTTAAAGAAAGTAGTGTGTCCGTTGTCACCGGCATCGCCGTAAGCATCGTTGCCGCCGTGCTCGTACCCGCCGTCGTCGACGTCATTGTCGTCACCGGGACCGGCACCACCGTGCTTGTATTCGCCGTCGTCGACGTCATTGTCGTCACCGGGACCGGCACCGCCATGCTCGTACCCGCCGTCGTCGACGTCATTGTCGTCACCGGGACCGGCACCGCCGTGCTCGTACCCGCCGTCGTCGACGTCATTGTCGTCACCGGGACCGGCACCGCCATGCTCGTACCCGCCGTCGTCGACGTCATTGTCGTCACCGGGACCGGCACCACCGTGCTTGTATTCGCCGTCGTCGACGTCATTGTCGTCACCGGGACCGGCACCGCCATGCTCGTACCCGCCGTCGTCGACGTCATTGTCGTCACCGGGACCGGCACCGCCATGCTCGTACCCGCCGTCGTCGACGTCATTGTCGTCACCGGGACCGGCACCACCGTGCTTGTATTCGCCGTCGTCGACGTCATTGTCGTCACCGGGACCGGCACCGCCATGCTCGTACCCGCCGTCATCGACGTCATTGTCGTCACCGGGACCGGCACCGCCATGCTCGTACCTGCCGTCGTCGACGTCATTGTCGTCACCGGGACCGGCACCGTCGTGCTCGTACCCGTCGTCGTCGACATCATTGTCGTCACTAAGATCTTTTCTTGAAATTAGTCCATCTGATATGGACTAATTGGGCAGCCAAAAAACGAGTGATCTCTAACGGCAGTAGCAGTGTAGCCAGTGTAGCCAGATTTGAAACACAACAGCAGCAGCAGGAATGAAGGGATAACCACATACATGTGAGCTCCGCGCTTCACATGTACGTGGCTTGCGCATGTGTGCGGTACCCCTTCATTCCTGCTGCTGCTGTTTGCGTCTCAAATCTGGCCACATTGCGCAGTAGAGGAGATAAACACACAAGCGAAAACAGCGTAATGTATCACATGTACGCTCCTTTCGCTCGTGTTTATCTCCTCCACTGCAGCCTATGAGCCGCGTTTGTTTCTGATATCCTGCTGCCGTATCGCGGCAAATGTTCTAGCGGACTTCGCAAGATGAAAAAGAGAAGAGAGCGGATACTACATGTGTTTACATTCACGATACACTGACGCGGTAATTCGATACCGTTGTCGTGTAGAAAAAAAGTACCGCAAGACATTTATATTATTTCATTTCAATTCGTGTCAAAGATAAAAAATATGGGTGTAGTTTCGAATGTCCCCTACTTCCGATCGACTTGAAATTGTACACATAAAGACTATTTGATGTGAGGAATAAAGTGCGTGTTAATATTTATCAAAATAATGTTAAAAAAATAATAATTAAAAAAAAAAATTTTTTTTTTAAACCGAAGTTGGGACTACGCGCACTTTATTCCTCATATCAAATAGTATTTATGTATAAAATTTCATGTCGATCGGGAGTAGGGGACATTCGGAAGTACATATATCCAAAAATATAACAGATATATTTTTCTTAAACGTTCAAATTTTTAACATTCATTACATGCGATTGTATACATCAGTGCTCGAAATTACTTCAGCTTTTCAGTCGATTCTCACGGCACATGCCTTCTTTCTTCTTCTTACCGTGCGCACTGCTCCAATTAATGTTGGGTTCTTTTCCCTTGATCATTAAAAGTTAAAAAAATTTATTAAAAATATTTTTTTCATTTTTAAATTTTTTATGCGGAAATATTTCAATACATTTTCATGTCACTCATGAGGTACTATTGCTGACGCGTTTTTTTTTTAAGTGGATAGTAAACTAATCGGATAGCATTGCTCCTAACGCTCGGCGGCGCTAGTCCTAGCGGCTACGGCGCGCGCGGTAAGGAGAGGAAAGGAGGCGTGCCGTGAGAATCGGTTGAGAAGCTGAAGTAATTCCGAGCATTGATATACATCGTATTTGTTTACACACACACACACACACACGCGCGCGCGCGCGCATACACACATTTGACATTATAATAAATTAGTAGATACTTTATAGCACTGTTATAAGTACAAATTATTTTTTAATTTATTTATCATTTTATAAACTCATTAAGTAACATTTAGATTAGCCATCAATTCTTACATTTTTATCTTATTTACGTGTTTTATATAACTTTAAATGATTTTTTTTTTAACAGTGTGATTTTACACCAGATTTCGTATCTTGCCAAAAATAAAAACTTACCGCTGTTACGTATCCACATTTTCTGTCTTGTATCCGTCTTCGATGGGAATCTAAATAAATGAGTTCCCGTGGAATATCGCCCATTATGACAGTTTCTATACACGCATTTATCATAAATAGTTTCTACATTGCACTGATTACTCATTATTATTTTTGTTTGTAAAATCTTGTATACTCAAAACTTTTTTAATCACGTCTTCTATTTATCCTAGAACTCACAAAACTACAATTACACTTTACAAGTAATGAGAGAAAATTAGCAATAATAAAATAAATAAATAGTAATAAACATAGTAAATATTACATTAAAATAAAAGTAAATAAAAAAAATATATAAAAAATGAATAAAAAGAAAGAAAGAAAAAAAGAATGAAGAAAGATGTAATGGAAAAAGAGAGAATAGAAATAAATATATAAAACACTTAAACTAATTTTATAAAATTGAACACTGCACTGCAAAACGACCGAAATATTCACATTCACAAGTCAACTATTTATATTATCTTTTAATCGAACACTGCTCCGCGACACAATTAAAAATGAAATTTTTTACAAGTCCTTTTTTCACAAATCCTTCACAAGTCAAATATCTGTTGTCCACTATTGTCAACGTGATAACACTGCTCCGCGACACAATTAAAAATGAAATGTTTGACAAGTCCTTCCTTCACAAATCCTTCACAAGTCAACTATCTGTTGTCCACTATTGTCAACGTGATAACACTGCTCCGCGACACAATTAAAAATGAAATGTTTAACAAGTCCTTCCTTCACAAATCCTTCGCAAGTCAACTATCTGTTGTCCACTATTGTCAACGTGATACTAGAACTTCTCTCCCTTTTCACAAGACTGAGCGTGTTATTATGGAGATGCTATTTTGTTTCAAGTGACGCGAGTTTATACTAGGTATATGCAGTGTCCCAAAAGTCCCGCAACAGGCAAATATCTCGAAAATAAAGCATTTTTGAGAAAAATGTTTCAAATAAAAGTTGTAGGGTTTAAAAAGATTTATTTACTGATCTTATTAGTTTAACCTTGGGTGGAGTCCCCAAGATCATATAAAGGTCAAGTTGAATTTTTTAAATGAAACTCCTCATTTTTTATTGCATGTTCTTGTAGCTAAAGTCGAGACGTTTACAAAACACTATAATAAAGTATTTTTTTATTAAGTATTTTTTGAGTTATTTTATATCTTAATCTGACATATTTTAATATAAAATCTAAAAAATCTCATAAAATATTTAGTTTGTCATAATCTTACCGTAATACTTATATGTATAGAATAATGATACGAATCAAGTGGTGTAAAGAAAACGTATAATTATTAAAAAAGTACATTGTAAATTACATTTTTTCTTTTCTTAAAAATAATAATGAGTTTTTTTACACCAATTGATTTATCTTATTGTTCTGTACATAAAAATATTACGGTAAGATTATCGAAAACTAAATATTTTATGAGACATTTTAGATTTTATATCAAAATATGTCAGATTAAGATATAAAATAACTCGAAAAGTACTTAATGAAAAAATACTTTTTTATGTTGTTTTGAAAACGTTTCGACTTTACCTACAAGAATATGCAATAAAAATAGGAAGTTCCATTTAAAACATTAAATTTGATCTTTATATAATTTCGAGAACTCTATCCAAGGTCAAACTAATAAGATCAGTAAATAGATCTTTTTAAACTCTACAACTTTTATTTGAAACATTTTTCTCAAAAATGCTTTATTTTCGAGATATTTGCCTGTTGCGGAACATTTGGGACACTTTGTATTTATATAAGTAACTCGCGTATATATATATATGTATCTAAAGTTATAATCTTGCAACGTAAAAATTGTAAAGTAAGGACAAAATATAAAAATAGAATTTACAAAAATTAAAAAAGTTTATATGTCACGATTCTTGGATGCAATTTTTATTAACAAAATTGTCACATATATTGATGTTAAAAAGAACTTATTGTAAATTAAGCTTTAACATAAAAATAAATAAATGACACGTGCATGTTTTTATTGAAAATTTATTTTATATACATCAATGTTACCCTACTAGCTCTGTGTTACCGACATTTTGTGCACATAGCATAGAACAGAACCAAACATTGTGCACATAGCATGGAACAGAACCAAACATTGTGCACATAGCATGTTACCCACTGGAAAGTATCATGCACATGGCTTAGTAGTTCAATGTGCACGTTTTGTGCACATAGAGGCGTCTTGAATTGTGGTTGCAGCTAAATCGGGGGGATGACCGCTCTCAGGCTACTCTCTGGTACAAGCATCCTCGTACTCCCGCCGAGCGCACTCGGCCTCTCTAGGCACCGATCTTCGTGCAACGGGCATTCCCGTGCACCAAGCCGGATTGCCGTTCTATTCTCGCCTTTGTACGAGCGTTCTCGTACTTCCGCCGAGCGTAATCGGCATCCTAATCCATATATCGCGTTTATTCGCCGGGATTTCGAATCGTAATCCACCCGGCAGGCAAAACCGCGTCGACCAATCCGCGCCGCCGAATAGTCCGCATCGATCTATTATCGAACGGACTCGCGACACTCTACGAACGCACTCACCGACCAGCGCTCCGTCGTGTGCCAACCGTTACGACTCGATCACAACGCGCCTGCGCCGATCGTTCCGCCGATCGCACTAAGACGCCTCACGTCAAACTTTATCATATTTCGCCGTTGCTTTTATAATCACTTCATCGTTGCTTGAATAATTATTTCGCCGTTGCCGTATAATTATTTCACCGTTGCTTTTATATTTATTTCACGCTGCTTTTATATTTATTTCATGCTGCTTTAATAATTATTTCGCCGTTGCTTAATAATTATTTCACCGTTGCCTTTATACTGATCTCACCGATACTTTTCTACTTATTTCGCCGTTGCTTGTATATACTTTTCGCATCGCAATCGTACATCTCATTTATACAAATCTCGCTACATACATCGCAAACACACATCGCATGTACACACAGTCATCAGACATATTAATTGAATAAAACACGTCTTCTTATTTATTATTAACAATTCGCGTACATTCTTGACACACCCCCAACCGAACGAATCTGGATTCCGGCGAGCTATACCGCGTCCGAAAAGCTCACACGGTTTCAAGGTGTTTGTAAAATGGTTAGGATTTGATTCCTCGCACAACTCTTGGATAAATAAAAACAATGTATTGTAATAAAATATATTTATTGTACAATAAACAATTATATACATGTACTGCAATGGTGTTATTTATTAAATAATATATAAACTATACATAAATATTAACACTAGTGTATAAACAATATAAATAATATAATGTATAAACTATATACAACATAATAAACTATACATAAATACTAATACTACAATTGTATTTTATAATGTCCCCACGGTAGAGTGTCGGTGGAACCGGATACGATGCAGCGCTTATCATCGTACGGACTGAACGCGAGCTTTGACTCTGATACAGTGTACACTTCGTGCATCTTTGATCGGATACACGATTGACGCCGCGTCAGCTCGATATCATCATTGAGACATCGAGTGTAATCGTCAAACGTTATAGTTCTGGCGACTACACTCTTTTTTACACCTTTGACCTTTTTGGTGTTTTTTTGGCCGGTGACTCTCAACGCATACATTTTCGCCCTCAGTCCGACAAATTCCGTCATGATCGCGCCGTTGTTCTCATCTTTCATCAGACCCGGTATCTTCTTGTTCGCACGCGGTATACCGTAAACATTGTCCTCGGAATAATCACTCGTATCAAATTTTGAAAGGTCGCGTTTCATATCGTGATATACGTTCTCGCATTGTAGAAAGTATATCAGACTGTCTGTGTCGGTGTACATAATTTTACAATTGTCGCGGTATAAAGGTGCCATGTATTCGTAGTGAAACTCGTACAAGCAGGTTTTGGATATGTCGAGAATACACATACCCACGTAGATCGGCTTGTCAAATTTCACTTCGAGTTTCCGCAATTCTATGGCGATTAGATTCTCCGAGAACACGCTTCGGCTATGAAAATTTGGTTTGGCGATCATGGCCTCCGCTCCGTATCGTCCCTCCCACTGTGTAACGAGCCGTACATCCGTATGATTTCGCACATTCTCCATAGTTTTGCCAAAAACCGCGTTGTTCATTAATTTGTATAAATTTTTCTCGAATTCATTGCTCGCGAGTGTCCGAAATTGTGTATTTAATTCTATATATCCTCAAAGCCATGGAGATTGCGCGAATTGCAATATTCGATGAATCTTTGTAACCTGCAACCCGTGTCAAATATATTGTTGCAGGTTACGGTAGTGGATGACGTATCGCTGCTTATCGCATAGCGTAGCGAGTAACTTGACCTCCCGCTTGCCGGGCGGCTTATCGCGCGTTGGACAGAACGGTAAGTCAGTGTGCGCGTCGTGAAGATTCATCGGATACACAAGGTCGACTTCCAACACAACCGGTAGCCGAATCGGATGTTATGGACATTACATCAAAGCTCGCGACATTTTCGACCCACTGAAAATCGGCATAGGCCAACGGTTGACACATTGCTGAGCCGTACAAGTTGTTTATATCAAAGTAAATGAGGTACGATGATGGTTTCAATGGATCGTACGATGACATGTATTTATTATTTGCGCGAGCGTATCTGTTGGAGCATTGGCTAAGACCGCCGCGTATACCGCGTTCAACGAACATGACCATATCGATGTCTGTGAGTAATTTAAACTTGATGCCCGTGTGCTTCAACATGGCGTCCCACGTATATCCCGGTAATGTGTAATACTGAGCAGGATCTAAACCGTAACTTTTGATACACGTGTTTCTGAAATTTTGAAAAATATCCGCTAACAAAAGAACGTCTGTTTTTAAATATAAATCACTGTATTGACCTAAAGTTTCAATCGAAAAAGTTTGCCAAACATTTGTTGTGTGCGCATAATCGCTCTCGATTACCGTTTCACCAGTCAACGAACTGTAAAATGATTTGCGCGGAGGTAGGCAAGTCTCCCGGAGCTTGTCGACGCTGTTGACATACTCGTAGGAAAACACATTGCGTAGGGAAACACTGCGCGTAAGAAGATTGAAATTTTCCGCGGATAAATAACTAAATTCGGAATGTGAAGTTTTTAATTCATCTATTGTCAGATAAGATGCCAATTTTTCCAGACTGGTGCCGAGAAATCTAAATGAATCTATAAAACGTAATTTGACGCAAATTTTGGAATTTTTATCCTCTGTATCTTTAACATTTTTTGTAAAAGAAATGTATCGCTCTTTTGTCAGCGGCAGTAAATCAATGTTGCCTTCAAAGGCGTTAGCGACATCTTTAATAATGAAATGCGCATCGTAACCGGATAAATTGTGAAATATTACGGAGATAACGTGGGAGTCTTTGTAATTTAGATTGCACGATGAGTGCGCGGGACCTCGGTAACGCCCGGTCAGATGGCAATGATCGCGCACCCGCGTATCTTCCGATGCAAACAGTTTTTCACACACGTGGCAATTAACAGCGCTATGGAATTTTTCCGATTCCTCCCGCGTAAGATCCGCCATGGGGACGACGGTGGTAAGGATTGCTTTCACACGGCGCGCCAAATCGTGGAGTTCGTTGACGAACCATGCTATGCAATCCTCACCGCAATAAGACTTAAAACTAGATAATGAATTATCGTATGTACAACTTACATAATATCCTACGCTAAACGCTTTGTGATGTTGGTAGGCGTAGGTTGTATGATCTTGTTCCTCCTTCTTCTCAAGCGTGCATTCCAGATCGGCGTACACTACAAACAGGAGCCGCTCCTTCCGGTTGTAGTTGCGGAACGTCAGCTACTTGTTGTTTTCGTTGGGAAGAATGACGGCGCAGTTGTTCATCTTCCCGCAGTCGACACTGTGGACTGACAATTTCTCGCTAGTCCGAAAGTAGTGTAGACACCTGTAATAATTTGTATAATTAATACTGCGAATAAAGTTTCAAATTATTCTATAAATATGTTTTTACTTATCGATCACAAACGTACTTTTTGCCATTTCGCTTGCTCAGTTGCGAGCTCACCAACCGCGATAAATCCTTGATATATACAAAGTGTGCCTCGTTGTTTCCAGGCACGTAGAGCAGGTTGACATGCTTCTCTTTTTTATCGTCGGTGAGACGCAGAGGAATGATTGAACGGCCTTCGATTGTGAATACGTTTACGGTGGTGGTGTTCAATTTTTCAAATTTTGAGATTTGTGGAAGCGTCATGGGGAACTCGATACCGCACAAATTCAGCACCGTTGAATAGTGCGGGTACTGCGATACTCTTTCCGAGTACTTTTCCGCTGGATGTAAAGCGACGACTGCCCACGCGAAACATACATTGTCCGTCGATTGCACGTTGACCACTGCCCTTTTGAATAAAATTTCCCGCGGTAACTTGATGTGGCATCCCGCGTGCAGAGGATTGAACTTCTTGACGTTGATGGTGAGGTCCAAGATATGTAACAATGCCCATCCGCTGTCGCGTTCTTGAAATTCCTCCAGAGACGTCAGGATGGCGTCAACCATATGCTTCATGTACCATTCGTTTAGATCAGATGTGGGAAATAGCTCACGGTTTTTTGTGGCGATGGTCTTTACGGCAGTCTTGTCACCAACGATAAATTCCCCGTTGAACATAGTGTTGATCTTGACACTGCCATGTTTCACCATGACGCTGTGGATCCGCTTTATGATTATACTTTTTATTTGTTCCAAAAATGGACAAGGTTTGATATAGTCCGAGTTAATGACTGCGCTGGTTAATATACGGTTTCTGAAGGCCGTCTCGATTTCTTTCCAAATGAATCCTTTCTTCGCTCTATATCCAGCACCGATGGGCACAAATCGCTCATGCAGGGTGTTTTTTACACCCTCCAGACGTGTTATTTGCGCCACCAAAAAATTTATTAGTCCAGTGCGTTGTTTCTTGCGACATTTTTCCCTCAATATATTGAGGTACTCGTCACACTCGTAGTCCCATGGGAGGAACTCTCTCAACGTTTTAATGTTTGCAGCTTGAACGGTGAGATCACGCTCCGTCTCCATTTTGAACAATTGTGACAATTTGTATTTTTCGCAAGCTTTTTATACCCGCTTTTTGCACACGACTAATTAAAAAAATGCTGACAATGCTGATTAAAACATTGAAATCTGGCAACAATGGCGCCCAAAATGCTGACGTGGCTGCCTGTTGCTATGGGCTTTTGCACACGGCACTATTAAAAGTGCTGACTAAATATAAAGAAATCTGGCAACCATGGCGTCAAAAAAATGCTGACGTGGCTGCTGCTAAAAATAGTGATATTATTCTTGTAACAATGCAAAATAGTGCCGAAAGTGCTGACGACGCAAAATGGCGCCTGCAAATTCTAAAAAGTGATGACGTAATCCGTAAAATATGTGGTCCTCTCTAATCTCTTGTAACCTAATATACACATCGCAAAAGTGCTGATGCTGCGCTTTTACAACTGTAAACGTGTGTAACCTGATACCCCTCTACAGTGTTGTAATCTGATACCTCCTCCCCTCAAAGATCTGTAATCTGATATCCCCTCCTCTCCAAAGTGCTGACGCAGCGTAATCCAATACTCCCCTCCTTTTCAAAAGTGCTGACGCAGCGTAATCCGATACCTCCCTCCCCTCCAAAAGTGCTGACGCAGTGTAATCCGATACCCCCCTCCCCTCCAAAAGTGCTAACGCAGCGTAATCCGATATCCCCTCTTCCCCTCTTCCCCCGCATTGCCCCATGGGTTTGAACTCTCCTAGCTATACTATTGTAATTGCTTCTCTACTGACGTTGTTGGCTTACCAGTGTCTAAATTATTTTCCAAGTTTGGACCAAGAATTGTCAATAAAACTTCAAATGTAATACGTGTAATCTAAAAGTGAGATTGGAATTGATGATTTGTATAATTTGATACAACTCTTTCAATATATCTCTCAATACGCTGTATCTTCTTTCTTTTAGCGAACTTCTGTAATAAACAAATATTATAATATAAAACATTTTGTACAAACTAATAATAATACACGTAATTAACCTTAAACTGCAATAACTAACCTTTAATAATTTTTCAATTTCACTATCTGATGAAGACGTTTCTGAATATTCACAATCTTTTATAAGTTGTGTCCCCATAACTATTACAGTAGCAATAATTATATTTTGTTTTAAATTTTCTGCCATTTTTTTCCCTCAGTCTTTACCCTAACCGTTTGGACAGTTTTTTGTTTCTCATCGACCGCCATATTTACCCAGGTGGTCACGTGACGTTTCTTAGACAAGTTAATCTCTACCCCGAGGAATAGGTTTCCGAACGCACCCCTGGAGGTGTAGCTGTAGGCTCAGAACTTGGCTGAGGCCCTGCGGCGCGTAGCGGCGCCGCGGCGTACTATGCCGCTTCGGTGCAGCGGTGTGGCGGTGTGCCGCCACAACAATATATGAACTTATTAGTAAATGTTTCTGTAATATTTATATTAAAGTTAGGGTATAAGGGTATTATAGGATGTTTTCTGTAGTTAATATATAATTGGTGAGACATCTATCAGGAAAGATCATAATTTAAATATTAATAAATCGTAAAATAATTGTTAATAGAGAAGGGTAAACGATGGTACCTTATCTTTGTTTCGCAGAGATAATAATAATGTTAATAATATTCGGTTCCTTCTTTATTAGAATTTCCGTTTACTATATTTAAATGTTCCTCCTAAACACAGCTAAATAAAGTAATGAATAAATAATTATTAGTAAAATATTAGAACTGATATTTTATTTGACTTTGGTTAATTGTAATAGTTCTTGTTATGTGATAAAACTCTAATGATTATCTGTATGTAAGTATATGTATGTAGTAATAATAATAGTAATATCGAAATTAAAAACTAAGTATAGAATCTAACTTATTATATCGAAAACTTTTAGCGCGGACTATATTTCGCGTTGGCTTTGAGTTGACTGTACCGAGCAGTTTTGACGGGACGCTCGACGAAAATCCGCACAAGACGGAGAGGCTCTCCGGGAGAGCCGATAGCTCAAGCACGTAGTCAGTAGAGTGGGGGCGTTCGACGGTGCGCGCGGACAGTAGAGTCGGGCGGTCGACGAAGATCCGCACAATGAGAAACGAGTCGATAACTCACGGTAATTTTTTCTTATGCACTTGCAATTAGTTAAGAGTCTGTCGCGAAGCTACGAATGGTTAGGCAATGAGAGAGAGAAGCCGGTAACCGTAATCTCTCTTTGATTAGATACTCGTATCTATCTCTATACTTTGGTGATGGAATGCAATTAGATCGCGCACTGTCTCGACTTTATTCTTTCTTATATCGCATAGAATTTTATGATATTATTTAAAGTTAGTAGTAATTAATATATTTTATAATTCTTACCTCAATAAATGTTGTTCGCTGAAATATGTAGATTGCTGAGCGCGTACATACACTGCTTCTAATTATTAATTTTTGGTACTTAAATAATTAAACGAATGCTTAAATTTATAGTTGATTACATATTTTATTACAATGCTAGAATTACTATACTAAACTTTATTTTTAATTTATAATGAAATGTGTTTTTCAATAAACGATGTAATTGTATTTGTTTTATGGGAACGCTGCCCATATACTAAATGTAATTAATTGAATTTGATTTAAATATTAATTATTTTTGTAGGAAATCCCGGAAATGGAACCCGGCGCCTTACAAAATTGAATCGCGGGACTCGAATTTGACTATTTATTAAAATTAACGTGTTTGTATTGAGGACTCACTATGGGTGCAATTTGTTAGACGCTTCAAATGCTTCAAATAAACTTGCTACAAATACTTCCGATAGAGTGATCCGTTAGCGCTACTGACATTGCCAACGCTACACAAGTGGATCAATGCGAAGCGTAAGAATATAATAGTCTTAAGAAGACATTAAAAACATAACCTTAATATTAATATCAGTATTGATGAACATTAATAATAGTATTGATTATTAATATGAAAACAAACGTGGCCATAATTTGTATAGCCAAAATTTTTCAAGAATCTCTACATTATATTTATAATAATGAAAATATAGATCTACAAATAATAATAGATCAAATAGAAGCTTTGAGAAACAATCCTCAACGAATTCCCAAAATAGAAGAATATGTGGAATTTGTAATTCCCTTACTCAATAGCATGCAGTTCACAATCTCACTTTCGGTATGTATATTGTCATTATATATATTTCTTACAATATACTGTTATAAATATATACCTAAAAATGCATAATTTTGTATAATTAACTTGCACTTTTATAACTTAGAATGCTACCGTCAACATTTGAATTTATTTTGAGAAAAATTGGAAAGAAACTTATTCGCAGTATTGAAGGGAATGAAATGATACCTGCAGAAAAGCAGCTTCTATTGAGCTTATGGCGTTTTGCGACTCCAGATTCATATAGGTATAGATATAGATTTATAAATATGACAGTTAATTTCATTATACAATTAACTATGAATAATATTAATTCGTATTGTAGCTATAATAAAAAAAATTTTGTTTTAGATCTATAATCCAACGATTTAATGTTGGTCATGCCACTGCTATAAGAGCTGTGCGTCTTGTTAGTGCAGCATTATGCGAGCTTTCGCCACAATACATAGTATGGCACACAGGGAATAACATTGAAGAAATTGTGCTTGGTTTCTCCAGTATAAATAATTTTCCTAATACAATTGGAGCCATAGACGGCACTCACATTAACATTCCTGCACCGAAGAAAAATGCAGAGACCTATGTAAATAGAAAAGATCATCATTCAATTCAGCTTCAGGTAATGTTTAAATAATATTTTTAAGTATTAGTATGATTAGTTTGCCTATTATTATGTGTATTATACTTTACTACTGATACAATTTTGATATAATTTACTACTGATAAAATTTGATAATGAATATGAATAATGTGATTGAACTGTTTAATCTTTGCAGGCTGTTTGTGATCACAGAAGGCTGTTCACACATATTTATGTTGGAAATGTAGGTTCGGTCCATGATGCTCGTGTATTCCGCTTATCACCTATTGAAGAATATATCAGAAATAGAAAAGAATAATGCAGAAAAGTTTCCTGACATTATACATTTGATTGGAGATGCTGCTTACAGACTGCATCAGCATCTTTTAACTCCATATACTGATAATGGACATTTGACACAACATCAAAAAAATTATAATTATTGTCATTCTTCAAGTAGAATGGTGATTGAACGAGCATTTGCTCTTTTAAAATGCCGCTGGAGAAGTCTTTTACAATTATTGGCAATGAATGACATCGAAATTATACCTTACCATATATTAGCATGTTGTGTACTGCACAATATTTGTCTACTAAAAAAGGATGGACTGGAATTTCAAGATGGCATCATTGTTGAAGAAGTTCAAGAAACAGAATCATTACAAAGATTCGAATGTAATAATAGAAATATTGCAGAAATAAAACGGAATAACATATGTGCTAATTTACAAATGAGACGCACTTAAAAAATATATTATTAATATGTTTATTTAAATATAACTTTATAATATTTTTTATATATTTTAATATAAATATGAGTATTTTATTTCATATCACATTATATCACATTTATTAGAAAGATTGACCTATAAAATAAAAATTATTATATGAAATTATAAATATAAAACTTTTTATTTATGCACACGTATAAACCTATATAAATTATAATAAAATAAAATTTCAGTCTGATAATAAAAATACAAAACAACATAATACTCTGAACACATGAAATAATATCATTTTAGAGCTTCTTATAAAAAATATAGGCTTTAAAATAATAATTTTATATGATTAAGTTATGCCAATCTATATACGTGTGGTTTAACAAAAATTACTTTGTAACAATCTTAAATCTGAAAAAAACAAGAAATATTTTTAATATTAGGCGCTTTGGTATTTAATACGATTTCTCTTCTCATATTATTTAGTAATCATCTTTTCAAGAATGTTAAGCAATTTATCTTGCCAAGCCATTGCTTCTTCGTGCATTTTTTGACGCTGAGTAATATTTTCTTCTGTCACAGTGATTACTTTTTCCAACAAGGCAAACTGCTTAATACCTGTAATTATGTACGTGCAATATTTATTGTAACAGAATACTAATTCCCTTACGGAAATAACATTATATACTCGTAAGACAAAAATATATAAATTATATACTATAATTATTAGAATCATGTTTATTTAAATTTATTATACTACATTTTATTGAATATAGTAATTGTGATACTTACGTTTAGAAGGTATCTGAAACTTATCTGAGGAACTTCTTTTTTTCAGATCCAATGTTAATAATTTCTGATTTTAGTGGAGATGGATTATTGCTGTCCAGTGTAAGTACTGGAGCTATCCAAGGTTTATCATTAAATTGTTCATCCATAATCTACAATATGCCAGAAAAATTATATATATCACATAAAAAGACATATATTACATAACATAGTTATACAATATGTTTCACTAAAATATAATACATGGTTTACTAAAAACACAAGTATACATCATATTAAATAAATTTAAATTATTAAACAGGAGCGTAAAGAGCCACACAGCAAGTTGATCGTGCAAAGGTAATAGTGTATTACTTAATTTACATTATCGTAGAATATAAACGTTTCAGCTTGTCATCAAGCCTTTATCAATATAAATAATAAAAATTACAAAAAAAAAGCCGCAACGCATTAATTACAGAAAAAGTGTGATAACATAATAAAGTTTTTCGGAATAATCCATAGAAGAACAGACGTAACGTTCAAAATCAAATGACATTAAGATTGTGGCAAAAACATAGTGTAGGCGAAAAGATCATCCCCTCAATAGTAAGATAGGAGAGAAACACTTAGGTCCATTTTAAATGATGGTCAAAATCTTAATGATCTTTTCGCCTACACTATGTTTTTACCACAATCTTAATGTCATTTGATTTTGAACGTTACGTCTGTTCTTCTATGGATTATTCCGAAAAACTTTATTATGTTATCACACTTTTTCTGTAATGAATGCGTTGCGGCTTTTTTTTGTAATTTTTTATTATTTATATTGATAAAGGCTTGATGACAAGCCGAAACGTTTATATTCTACGATAATGTAAATTAAGTAATACACTATTACCTTTGCACGATCAACTTGCTGTGTGGCTCTTTACGCTCCTGTTTAATAATTTTGATTTTGAAAATCATATGAGCCTTATATCATTATAATTTTAAATAAATTTATTATATACTTACACTAAAATATTGCCATATTCTATTATTATTGCCACTTTTTGCATTGTGATCTTTTATACTCTTGTAAGTATTTTTCATGCCTGCCATTTTACTTTTACATTGCAGATCTGTGACATCATAACCTTTTTTATTTAATTCAGAAGCAATAATATTCCAAATCTTTTTCATTGATATTTTTCCACTTTTAATTTGCTCATGCTCTGCATATAATGTAAGAAGTAAAAGAATTGCCTCATGTGGCCAATGAAAAACACCTACAAAACAACACATTATGTTAACTATATTTTTATCTTCTTGTAGTTTTAAAGTAAACTTTTCTCTTTTTGTAAAAACATAGTAATAATATGTTATACCTTTTTCTTCAGAAGAGGTTGAAGATTCTTCCACTGATGACTCCTGTATATCCATCTGTGTAATATAACTTGTAAGTATTTTTCATGCCTGCCATTTTACTTTTACATTGCAGATCTGTGACATCATAACCTTTTTTATTTAATTCAGAAGCAATAATATTCCAAATCTTTTTCATTGATATTTTTCCACTTTTAATTTGCTCATGCTCTGCATATAATGTAAGAAGTAAAAGAATTGCCTCATGTGGCCAATGAAAAACACCTACAAAACAACACATTATGTTAACTATATTTTTATCTTCTTGTAGTTTTAAAGTAAACTTTTCTCTTTTTGTAAAAACATAGTAATAATATGTTATACCTTTTTCTTCAGAAGAGGTTGAAGATTCTTCCACTGATGACTCCTGTATATCCATCTGTGTAATATAACTTGAGTCATGATTTGAAGATCCTATTAATAAAATAAATTATTTATTAAACATTTTTCTATTTAAAATTATAAAAAAAGTGCTAAACTTATATTATTAATGTTAGTTTGTAACATAAATATCTATTTCAAAATTTACAATACATAAAATATTACCTGGTTTGGCAACTGGCTGAGTCAATGATGTTTTATGGCTATTTAAAAGTTGAGTTGCAAACAACAAATCTATTTAAAAAGATATATATCAAGTTATAAATCTTCTCTTTACTCTTTCAATTATACTCATATAGGTTATGTTATATATTTTACCTTCATTAGCCTTTTGTGCATCTTCTTCGGAAACTTGTAATGTGTGAACAATTCCAGTATTAATATCTAATAATTGTATGCTCGTCATTTTGCTTTAATATTAATTTCAATTGATTTATTAATAACAAAATAATAGCAAATCTAAGAACACTGTCACCATTGGCACTTTTCTCGATTGGTCTTCCCGCGTTGTTAAGTATTCAAAATTTCGCTTCAGGCATACTACCTCTCCGGCTGAAGCATTTGAAGCACGCTAGAAGCGAATATCCGTGACGTATTTATGACGTCATAACTGCTATGAAAACGCTTCGAAGCGTCTAGTGGATCGTACCGTAAACGTTTCGAAGCATATGCAACATCTAGTGGATCACACCCTATGACCTTTTTGAGTATAAGCGCGATTTTAGAACACGTCTGTACTTTGTGAATGACTTCTTTCGAGTGAGTTTAAAATGAAACGTCTGTTCACTAGGACTTATTTTTTTCGAGTGAGTTTAAAATAAAACGTCTGTTCACTAGGATTTATTTTTTTCGAGTGAGTTTAAAATGAAACGTCTGCTCACTAGGACTTATTTTGTTCGAGTGAGTTTAAAATGAAACGTCTGTTCACTAGGATTTATTTTTTTCGAGTGAGTTTAAAATGAAACGTCTGCTCACTAGGACTTATTTTTTTCAAGTGACGCAAGTATGAGGACTTGCGTTAGAGTAGGGTTTGCTCTGGTGCGAGCAGAGGAGGGGGACGCTAAAGGTGCCTTTTCATGAGCGTCAGTTGACGCGTGTCAAGACGATTTTATGACGTCATACTAGTTTCAGCGTCGACGCTCAGAAGTTCAGATTTTCCAACTTCTCAGCGTCTTATTACCTTAGAACATATATACTGGAAGGGGCATAGCCTATCTACAAGATCTATAGAGAGAAGGTTATCTCATGCGTAAAGAGGGACGAGCGGCAAGAGGGGCAAATGCAGAGAGGGGCGAGCGGCAAGAGGGGCAATGATGATCTCATCGGCAAACAGAAGCTATCTCAGACAGCTACTGTTTGTCGATGAGATCATCATGCTCTCCCCTTAGAACATATATACTGAAAGGGGCATAGCCTATCTAAATATACATAACAAAAGTGTCCCCTACATCTATCTATCCTTGTCTGTACGAAATCGGTCAATGCGCTTGCGCCAATGAATAACCGCTTAAGTTGAAAGTAGAAAGATTTAAAATAGGTGGAAGGCATTTGAAAATTTGATTATAACAATTTATTCTTTAAATTATATTATAATATAATTGCAATATATTATAAATTATATATAATAATATGTAGTAATATGTAATAATAGTCTTGCGAAATAAAATAAAAATAATGATGCACATAACCAAAAACAAATACTGTAATGAACAATAATTATATACAGGATGTACAGGATGAACTAAAATAAGATAACAAACTTTGAGGAGCGAGACCAAACAAGAAAAAAAATTTGACATCAACATATGTTCGTCAAACCCACTGTTACCGATATAAAATATATATTATTAATGAAAAATAAAAAAGTAATATTTATTATTATGTAATATTCTCGCTCCTCTAAAGTTTGTTACCTTATTTTAATTATATCTTGTATATATAGTAACTAGTACAATAAAAATTATTATAATAAATAATAAAAAAAATATTTAAAAACTTCATTGATGTTTAAATAGTATTAGTTTTGTATACTTTTTTATGATTATTTCTTTAGACTTGATTATATTGGAAGGCTTATCATAGATAAGCTTGTCTAGTTTGTCATCACACACATGAACATAATCGACTCATGCGTATTGCAATAAAATGTACAGACAAGGATAGATAGATGTTGAGGACAACGGCAAGTCAGCTATGCCCCTTCCAGTATATATGTTCTAAGGCTCTCTCCTTCCTTCATCGTCCCTCGCCATCAAGCTGTTTCTAGCTCCCCCCTTCCTTCATCGCTCCTTGCCATCAAGCTGTTTCTAGCTCCCCCCTTACTTCATCGTCCCTCGCCCTCAACCGGTTTTACCACGGTGTAAGAATATAAGGTGATTTCACGGCAACAAATTTTTGTGATTTCTGTCATTGTTCCACATTGAACCGCTAGGTGGCTACGTGTTGAGGGACTTTAAATATATATATATATATATATATATATATATATATATATATATATATATATATATATATATAAATTTTATTAAAATTTTATTGTCCTGCGGAACTTAATTATAAATATTCATTTTCTTAAAGAAACTTAATTTTCTATAAAGACTGGAATACATTATTAATTATTTTTTTTGCAAATTTAACTAACAAGGGGAGGACGCGGACTTCGGGTCACCGATTTCAAAGAAATTTTTATATGGTATAGTACTCTATCAGAAGAGTACTTTAGTAAAAGGATAGGGCGCAACGCTTAGCCGTTTTCGAGAAAAATCGATTTGAAGTTCATGGCGTCCCTTATATTCCGGTCTTGTTGGATCGATTGTCGAGATGGCGGCGTAGCTCAGGCACTTAGGCTCTGGGCTATCACGCTGTCGACCTGGGTTCGATCCCTGCCTATTATACTTTTTTTTCATTTATTTTATTTATTCTAGCGAATATTTATTCATTATATTATTATAATAAAAGAAATTTATTTTAATTAACAATTTTGTTTTTTTTTTTTAATTTGCACTTTCACTATTTCTATCATATAAAAAATAAAGTAAAAAAAACGTCTACGATTTAAATAATATTATAATTATTATGTAATACCAGAAATATTTTATTAATCATAATTTAATTTGGTATGTAATTTTTCACTCAACTTCGTTGAGTTACTTATTGCTCCAACCATAATATTTGTATACCTAATGTTGTCACATCAGGTAACTGCTAACAGTTTTTAGCTCCCCTTCAGACTACTTCCCTTCTGTAACGTATATTCCTACACACCAAATTAAATTATGATTAATAAAATATTTCTGGTATTAAATAATAATTATAATATTATTTAAATTGTAGACGTTTTTTTTACTTTATTTTTTATATAATAGTAGTGAAAGTGCAAATTAAAAAAAAAACAAAATTGTTAATTAAAATAATTTTATTTAATTATAATATAATGAATAAATATTTGCTAGAATAAATAAAATAAATAAAAAAAAGTATAATAGGCAGGGATCGAACCTAGGTCGACAGCATGATAGCTTAGGGCCTAAGTGCCCGAGCTACGCCGCCATCTCGACAATCGATCCAATAGGACCGGAATATAAGGGACGCCATAAACTTCAAATCGATTTTTCTCGAAAACAGCTAAGCGTTGCGCCTTATCCTTTTATTCAAGTACTCTTCTGATAGAGTACTATACCATATAAAAATTTCTTTGAAATCGGTGACCCGAAGTCCGCGTCCTCCCCTTGTAAGAATAATTTGTTATAAAAAAATAAAAAAATATTTTGTCAGTAATATATATTTTTATACACAATGTTAAGTTTTATTTTAAAAAATTTGTATTATTTAGGACTATAATTATATATAGATGTGCTTTAGAGATTCATCATCTATCTTTTTCTATCCACATCTATCCATATCTTCTATTCTTTTTTACTTGGGATTTTGCACCAACGTGACATCTTGTGTGACATGCCTTAACTATGACATCTTGATCACAGATTTTTTGATAGAATACAATGGTCGTGAAATCACCTTATATTTTTACACCGTGGATTTTACTAAGGTAACCTTCTCTCTATAGATCTTGGCCTATCTAAATATACATAACAAAAGTGTCCCCTACATTTATCTATCCTTGTCTGTACGAAATCGGTCAATGCGCTTGCGCGAATGAATAACCGCTTAAGTTGAAAGTAGAAAGATTTAAAATAGGTGGAAGGCATTTGAAAATTTGATTATAACAATTTATTCTTTAAGTTATATTATAATATAATTGCAATATATTGTTGCGTTTCCGAAACGTGTCGCGCGGTTTACACAAATAAACCAACACTTTTAGAAAAAACTATTAATAGTTTATTAACTCAGAACAACAGTAACACAATAAACACACGTTAATTAACAAGAGCGCTTTTAAAAGAAGATCGTGCTGCTAAGTACATCCGTACAACGAGACAACCAGCCGAAATCTGAAAAACCACGGTTCAAAAACCGTGGGCGAAGCAGACTTCATAAACAGATTCCTGTCGCCCTGTTTTCTGAAAACTTCCTTCCTTCCTTTTCTTTTTATTCCTTGCTCCACGAATTTCCTTCTTGTTTGTACTATAATACATAGAAAAATAATAAGAGTAAACTAAATATTTTAATAATAATAATAATAATAAGACAGACTCCTATTGACTCTATATTTGTCTCTCATTATAAGGAGCTAACCTATCCAAATGAATTATTTTATACTTATGTTTTTGGGACTGCCTAATACAATAAACTACGTCATTTAACCTTTTGACAACCTCAAAAGATCCTTCCCAATTACTCTGTAATTTTGGGGACCTTCCTATAAATTTTCGAGGATTATACAACCAGACTTTTTGTCCCGGATTGAATAAAATACGGCGAGCGTTTTGATCATAAAGAGTTTTTATTTTTAAAGATCTCATATTCAGAAGTTGTCTAACTTCTTCATGAATGGAGTTTAATTTTTCTTTTAATTGAAAAACACAATTCCCTCTAGTGAACACAAATTCTTGTGGAGGGTTTCCGCGGAGAAGATCTAATGGAAGTGTTAAGTCCCTTCCAAAACACATTTCAGCAGGAGTAGTTCTGATGGCTTCATGCCTAGCCGACCTCAAAGCTAGCAAGCACATTCTTATCCAGCGGTTCCAATCTAACTGATTTTCTGATACGAACTTCGCTAAGTAATTTATTATTGTCTGATGTTGACGTTCGACTATTCCATTTGATTGCGGATGCAATGGAGTTGTCCTAGTCTTCTTAATTCCTAATAAAATAGATAACTCTACGAAAAGCTTTGAATCAAAGTTCTTTCCTTGATCAGTATGAAGCTCCGAAGGTACTCCATATCGAGAAATAAATTGATTAACAAAAACTTCCGCTACCGATTTAGCTCTAAAATTTTTAAGAGGAAAAGCTTCTACCCACCTAGTGAAACAATCCATTATAACTAACAAATATTTATTCCCAGAAGTGGAAGTGGGAAATGGACCAAGAATGTCCATTTGAAGTCTCTCAAAAGGAGAACCGGTGTCATAAATTTGCATTTCAGATTTCCCTTTCCCAGAAGGTCCTTTTTTTGCTATACAAATCCACATCACAAGTCCTACACCAATTTTCAGCATCTTGCTTACATAACGCCCAATAAAATCGCCTTCAAATTTTATCCAATGTTTTATTTATTCCAAAATGACCTCCTGATGAAGAATCGTGTGCTATTTCCAAGATTTGTTTGATTCTTTGCTTTGGAACAATAATTTGGAGAACGGATTTTTTGAAATTAGTTGCTTCCCAATTTTTATAGAGAACAGCTTCTTTAACCATGTTGTGTGTCGAAAGACTACAACGAGATATTTTAATTTAGCAACGCTATTGTTTAAAGAATTAGCAAATAAAACTTTCAATTCGAAACACGTTCTTAGAAAGACGAATAAGGTATTTAAAATTAACAAAGATATTGACCAATGCTATTCTTTAAACAAGTAATTAAACGCTGAGGCGTTAACCGTATGAGGAAACGATCGGCGGATTGCCTCACAAACAAGCGAAGCAGATCAGCATTCAAGGAAAAGCAGACGTTGCTAACCTAGATACTGATCTGTATAAAAGAAGGTGACTCGATTGTCACCACGGGTTTTTTAAGTTTGATCTAAGCACGAGCTGCACGTCGGTATCGCGAACTCCGAGTTTGTATTTTACGCGATCGTAGCGACTGTGAGGAAGCCGTTAAATAAAGTGTACGCGAGTGCTAAGTGAATAAAGATATTTTATTTCTCATTGAACATCGTTCAATAATTATCTCCCTTGGATCAACCCCCTTGGCCCTACACGACGGATCCCGAATACTGCGTTGGCCCGCGACGAGATCTTTGAGTCACGGGCACGGCGTAACAACCAGAAGGGAATCCCATAGAGTCCAATAAATTCTAGCTGAAAAATCCTCAGAAACAACCTCTTGTAAATTAGGACGACAATTTACTTCTTTCCCTCGTAGAACTTTATTAAGCATTAAATCTTTTAATTGTTCCTCCCTCCAATTAATCTGAAAGGAATCAAAAATAATACGGCCAATTTCCTTTTCTTCTTTCGTCTCAGCTTTAAAGCAATATTGACAATTAACCTTTTCACATGGACGTCTGGATAGACCATCAGCATTTCCATGCAAGATTCCCTTGCGATGCATGATTTCAAAATCATATTGTTGAATTTGCTCCAGCCAGCGTGCCAGTTGTCCTTCTAGATTTTTAAATGACATTAGCCAACGTAAAGAGATATGGTCAGTTCTAATCAAGAATTTTCTTCCGTAAAGATAATGATGGAAAGATTTTAACAAAACAATAATAGCTAACAACTCTCTACGCGTGACACAATAATTCCTTTCGGATTTATCAAAAACCTTGCTTAAATAAGCTATAACCTTTTCTTTACCATCTTGTACTTGAGAAAGTACTGCTCCCATTCCATGATTTGAAGCATCCGTATCCAAAATAAATTGCCCAATTTCCGTAGGGAAAGAAAGTATAGGAGAAGACGTCAAACGAAGTTTTAATTCTTCAAAAGCAGTATTACATTGCTCCGTCCAAATGAATTTCGAAGAACTTTCCGTTAAAGAAAATAACGGTTTGGCTATTAAAGAAAATCCCTTAACAAATCTTCTATAATAAGAACAGAATCTTAGAAAACTTCTAATTTGCTTTTTAGTTACAGGAGTAGGCCAATTTTTAACAGCAGAAATTTTTTCTTCATTAGTGGCAATACCCCTTTCAGAAACCACATGACCTAAATATTTAATTTCCCTCTTTAAAAATAAACATTTTTTTGGATTTAACTTTAAATTTGAAGAACGAAGTTTTAGAAAAACTTTTCTTAAACGTTCGAGTAACTCGTCAAAATTCGTAGCAAAGATAATGACATCATCTAAATACATCAAGCAGTCTTTCAATAATGAAAGAAGTACTTTCTCCATTAATCGCTCGAAAGTAGCAGGAGCATTACAAAGACCGAAAGGCATGACAGTGAATTGCCATAAACCTTTGCCTATCGAAAACGCTGTCTTTTCTTTATCCTCCGGACGAATTTTAATCTGCCAGTAACCGTTTTTGAGGTCAAGAGTAGAGAACCAACTATTGCCAGACAGTTTATCAAATATATCGTCTATACGAGGTAAAGGAAAAGAATCATTAATTGTTACTGAATTTAATTTCCTATAATCAACACAAAATCGAATGGAACCATCTTTTTTCTTTACTATAACCGCAGGGGATACACATGGACTATAAGATTCCTCAATAACTCCCTGCTGCTTCATATCCTCTATTATCTTATCGACTTCTTCCCGAAAATGGAAAGGGACACGACGAGGGGCTTGTTTAATTGAGTTAGAATCCATTAGCGTAATTTTGTGTTCAACTTCCTTACAATTTCCCGCAATAACCTCCTCCGAAAATACATCCTGGAATTCAATCAAAAATTGAGCAAAACGTTTCTTCTGTTCGTCCTCCAAACCACTTGTTTCTTGTTCGAATAGTTCCTTCAAAGTAGAAGGAATTTCCATTACACGAGAACAAATCGGAATTTCTCCTTTACAAGAAGAACCTTCGAAAAATGAATTAAAGAAAGTATCAAACTTCACTTCTGAAAGAAAATCAACCCCTAATAAACATTCCTCAAGCATATCAACCACATACGTAAATAATTTTACTTTAAATTTTCCTATTTTTACCAAAATTTCTACCCTTCCCTTAATAGGAACTCTTTCTCCCGTTGGATACTTAAGAATAAATGATTCCTTAAAAGAAATCTTTTTCGAAAAACTAAGAAAATCGCTCCGAATTAGAGTCACATCTGAGCCTGTATCAATTTTAAAATTACATCTACAGCCGTTTACAAAACCGTTCAAACAAAACATTTGTTTTCTAGAAATTATAGTATTTACATTCTCCTCCGAGGCTCTACACTTTCCTGTCGAATTCGCCCCGACTAATTCGACAAAACCTAGTTTTCCCCGGCCTTTTGTTTTACCGCAGGACAGTCCGCACGAAAATGACCGGTAGCACCACATTGCCAACACTCTTTCGTAGAGCGTGCCTTCTGATCTAAGAAAACTTTATTTTTATTCAGATCAACATTTTTCTTTTTATAATTTTCATTTTCCATTTTCTTTCCTTCATTATCATAATTTTTGTTTTTAAAATAATGTTGTTTTTCATGATTTCCCTCCTGGATCACTCTCACAGCCATTGCTCTTTGAATTGCAATTTTAAGGGATGAAACTCCCTCTAATTGTAACGTTCTCTTCACAAATCCGTTATATAGTGCAGAAATAAACTGCGCACATGCGATCTTTTCCCGAACCTGATGTGTACACTCAGGATACGCCAATTGAGACAATCGCTCGATATCAGAGCCAAGTGTCGCCTCATCCTCACCGAATTTCTGTCGGCGATTCGTAAATTGTGAATAATACGTTTGAGCAAGATGACTTTCTCCAAAACGCAATTCCAATTTTGTTTTGAGCTCCGAAAACTCTAGATTTTCAAGATCCCTTATACATTCTAATACCGTACGAGCTTTGCCACGCAGACATGAGACGAGCGCGACCGTTTTTGCCGAGTCTGACCATTGGTTCGCTCGCGCAATCAAGTCAAATTGTGTGAAGAATTCCCGAAGCGGAACTGTCCCGTCAAAATTATCGGGTTTTAATTTAAACCCTAATTCTTTCGCGATCGTTTCTCGTGAATCTAATTCCGCGCTATCTCTTTGTGCAATTCGCTCATCTATTCTATTATTTCTACGACTTAGCTGAATTTCGTAGTTCTGCATTCGTTCCTCCATCTCTCGGAGCATATCGTCCCGCATCCGTATCTCCTCAACGAATTCTTCCTGCTGCTGCCGGCGTTCTGACTGCAGTTGCCGAATTTTCCTCATCACTGCTTGAAGCGTCGAAGCTTCTGTTGTTGAAGATTCTTCCATCGAATCGGACGCATGAACACTCTGTAGTCGAAGCCTTTTTCGCGTTGCTACGCCGGCTCCTGCCCGTTGTTCCGTTCTTGTGGCCATTTCTCAATTTTATGCACTGAGCACTTTCGATCCCGGCTGAGCCCCCAAAATGTTGCGTTTCCGAAACGTGTCGCGCGGTTTACACAAATAAACCAACACTTTTAGAAAGAACTATTAACAGTTTATTAACTCAGAACAACAGTAACACAATAAACACATGTTAATTAACAAGAGCGCTTTTAAAAGAAGACCGTGCTGCTAAGTACATCCGTACAACGAGACAGCCAGCCGAAATCTGAAAGGCGTGAGATGTCAACAACCTGTCTCCAAGGAAACTCATTGACATATCGATATATCGATACGATGAGATATCAGGGACATAACAATATTATAAATTATATATAATAATATGTAGTAATATGTAATAATAGTCTTGCGAAATAAAATAAAAATAATGATGCACATAACCAAAAACAAATACTGTAATGAACAATAATTATATACAGGATGTACAGGATGAACTAAAATAAGATAACAAACTTTGAGGAGCGAGACTAAACGTGAAAAAAAATTTGACATTAACATATGTCCGTCAAACCCACTGTTACTGATATAAAATATATATTATTAATAAAAAATAAAAAAGTAATATTTATTATTATGTAATATTCTTGCTCCTCTAAAGTTTGTTATCTTATTTTAATTATATCTTGTATATATAGTAACTAGTACAATAAAAATTATTGTAATAAATAATAAAAAAAATATTTAAAAACTTCATTGATGCTTAAATAGTATTAGTTTTGTATACTTTTGTCTAATATACATAGTTTTCTTTGGACAAATTTGTTGCACATTTAACTTCATAGAATAATCTTATATTAACATAACACTTTATAATCATTTTTATCAATTGTGTCTTATGATTTTCTATAATATTCTGCGACATTATATGTTGTAACATTTCATCTTCTAGAAATACATCAAAACAAACTGCATTAAAAATTTTTGAAAGTAAATATTCTTTTTTGTGACTTTGAAAAATGAAATCCTTATCTTGTCTAATAATACTTTCACATGTTCTTGCTATTTTTATCACGTTATTTAAAGGAAATATTAAATTTCCTCTGTTCTTTAACATTATTAATTTTGAGGTATTTTCTGTACTTGTGAGAAAAAATGCACATATATGGCACATACTTTTAGCATACATTAATTTTTTAACGACAAAACCGCTTATATATGAAATAATATCTTCAATAAATGGACTAAGTGTCCATAAATTTGAGACATAATCGTGGTCAAATATCTCGACTGATGTTGCATGTGCTTCATTATTTTCAATATATAATGAATCTGATTGATAACTTTTTGCTGAAAAAAACAATATTTGCACGTCATTTATTAAACAATTTCCTTGTTCAGAAGCGTTTATTTCATGACGCACCAATAATCGCTTGTAGTCATTTTCAAATTGCTGTGAATTTGGATTATTATTAAATCCACCCTTACTTCTTAAAGCGCTAAAAAATGTTTCAATGTGGTCTTGACTTAACTTATATGTTAATAAATATTGTAATTTCTTTTTTTTTAATACATCAAATAAATCAAATATATTTTGCAAACATAATATAAATCCTAAAAAGCCTGTTTTTCTATTAGTTTCTAAAATTTTTTTATTATTAGTATCTTTTAAATTAGTAATATAGTTTATAATATTATATGCAAGACTTTTCAATTCTGTAAAATTTTCAGCGCAAAGAGCCGCTTTTTGCTGAATACCTTTAGAAAATCTATAATGAACATTTAATAAATCAAAAGCATTATTAAAAGTTTCACAAAAATGAGCTGTTTCTTGAGGCACTTGAAAATCTGTAAGACCACATTGTTCAACAAATTTGAGAGCACAGCTGACACTATTGCTTAAAACTTGTACAGCTAACCGGACATTCATTTTATTATTTTGATAAAAAATGTGTTTTTTAGTAATTTTTGTTGCTGCTCTTAAGCCTTCTTTTTCTTGCAATTGTTGAAGTAAGACGATGTTTTGCCAATATATAAATTGATTTTGAACTTTAAGAATTTTTTTATCACCTAAAGTGTTTCTGACTAATTTCACCATGTGGGAAGGATCAAATATACAAAATACTTTTTCTTTACTTACCGGATGTAAAATATATGGTTTAAAAGATGGACCAATTTGAAAATTAGCACCTAGACATACACACATATTCAAATTAACACTTGCGCCATCAAATGTTAGAGAATGTACATGTGTACCTGCGTCATACATTAATTCTAAACATGTTTTAAGCAAAGACGCCCTTTCTGTCGCAGTTAAACTATTTATTAAGAAATAACCAATAGGTATTTTCCAATGCTCATTTAAGGAAACAGCCATAAAAACTAAAGCATTTCTAGCCTGAAGTGGAGCGTCCATATTTATCTCGTTAACACCTAAATTAACATATCTATAATATCTGTGGCCATCATATGTCACTTGCTGACGTATTGCAATTTCATCAAGTACAATATTGCAAATAATTGGTTCTTGACTTTACTTTACATTTTAATGCCTCAAAAGCTTCTTTCGTGAATCCTGGTTTACCATGTAACATAGAATACCACTTTCTTATGGTTCTTGGGTGTGGTAAAAGATCGCCAAAATGTGTACGAATGTAATTATATGCTTTTGAAGAATAAAAATTTAATGTCAATGCAAATTGTCGAATTTCTGCAGAATATTTTTGTTTATTTTTTTTGTTTTATAATTTGTTGTAAGGGATAAGATATTTGACCCTGTAAATTAAGTAATAAAAGATAATAAACAAAAGGAAAATAGGATGGAAAAATATATAAAAGATATAATGAATCAATACAACGTGTAACACATAATTCTAATACATTTCAAAATTTTTTGTCAGATGAAATTTAGGCGTTTGATGAGAATGGAATATTTGTCAAATTTGTGTTTGCAGCTAGATTATCCCATATTAAATTTGAAAATGTTGATGAGAAATTTGAATTTAGTTTAAAAAAATCTTGAATGCTCTGTTTTGTGAAAATCTTACAGATGGAAACCACTTTTTCTGGAATGACGCATAGACTGCGATTATCATGTCAGTTTTTAAATGATGTATATATCCATCATTACACTTAAAGAATTAAAAAACTTTCGACATAATATTTTAAGATAAATATTAGAATGCATAATGCATCAAGTCGAACTTGCACTGCATTATCAGATATGTAAATCGTTAAATTGTGTGATATAACACAATATTAAACGCAATGGATACATACGAAAATTACTATTATATCAAATCATGTACAAAGATGTTATTAAATGTTTTTACTTTAAAACTTGACTTATTTTATTTTTACTCTGAATACGTATTTTACCCTATTTATATAAATTAAAGAACGAAAAATAAAAGTAAAATATTTAAATATTTTTAAAAAATTGATAACATTTAGATAATTTTATTTTATGTTACAATTTACAGATGATGCTCTGAGTTCTTATCATACTTTCAAATACATATTATTATTTAGATAACAAAGTAGGCCTGGAAAAAACACAATGAGATAGCGCCTTGCGTTAACAATTATTGAAATTATATATTATCTAATATTTTGTATTTCTATACTAAAATATTCATTGTGCGCCTTTATACATACCACGGGATTTGCTTGGTACATGCATTTGTTGAAATTGAAGCCTATTTCGCAATTGTTAGCATCCTCTGAAATTCACGAAGACAACACAAATAATACGTTAATTTAAATTACATGTAAAATATTAAAAATTATACAAAGGCGGTGAAAATACAAGAAATTATAATTAAAATGGCAAAGAATAAATCCACCGATCTCACGCGCAGACACCGTCCGGCATAGTACGTTTTACCAAATACTGATACTTGCCTATAGTTTTGCATTCATTGAGCATTTCTTGTCCAATGTGTTTGACCTGTTGCGGCAACATCTTGGTCATGAGTTTGCCGTTAATTTTGCCATCTTTCTTCTTTCCATTGTTCTCCTCCGTGGCAGTCGCTCTACGGGTTTTTTTTTAGCTGTTACATTTCCTTCGGTAGTAAATTGTTTAACCAAACGAAAAAAAATAGCACGTGATCGTGGCCTATCAGGGAAACGGTCAGCATAGAGGGTAACAGTTTCGTCGATATTTCTTCCACACTCACCATAAATTAAAATTATTTCAACTTTCTCCTCTAAAGATAAATAATCCATTATTTATTTGCTGAAATGAAGAACGCGTCCGTAAAAAAACAAGTAGCTAGCGTACCAAAACTATAAGGCATCTACATATGTAGTAAATTTCTGAAATACTGAAAATACTGAAAAGGAGAAACAAAATAAATGAAAGAAATTAAGTCAGAACAATTCTTCAATAACTGGATTCTTTAAATTTCAAGTCAAGTAAATTTCAGTAATACGTACGCTAGCTACTTGTTTTTTTACAGACGCCTTCTTTATTTCAGCAAATAAATAATGGATTATTTATCTATAGAGGAGAAAGTTAAAATAATTTTGAAATAATTTTGAAAGTTAAAATAATTTTATGTTACCTTAAAGAAAAAGTGTATACAGAAGTACCAAATACTCGAGAAAACATGGTGGAACGTATTAGATATGCTTGTGCACAAATAACGCCAGATACACTTTCTACATGTGTACAAGCATTCCAAGCTAGAGTTAATAAATGCATCGAAATGGAAGATCATCATTTCGAGCATTTATTGTAATTGAATAGTGAGAGGCGAGGGGACTCACCAAAATAAAGCACCCCAATGGTGAGAGAAAATGGCAAAAACTAATTTTCACTGATTACAGCGCCATCTATCACGATTCGAAAAAATGTCTCGGACAAAACTTACGTATTTTTTTCCAAAAAATCCGAATCTGCAATAAAAAATGGGGGTTCCCATTTGAAATTTCAAAGTTGCCACCCGCCCCACCCCCAAGGGGCGGTGGGGGCGGGTTAATTTTTGCACAGGCAGACGTCCCCTTTGATAATATTAAAAGTTTATTTGGGACATTTTTTCGTACAATGCTTATTTTTCGAAATACACTCACCCAAAAAAAAGCGGTACACTGAAAATGTGGGAAAAATTCATCAAATTTCAACTGACGATAACTTCGTAAATAATAAAGATAGAAAGTTGTATAAAATATGAAAATAAAGCTTAGAATCTCTACTTTAAGAATCGATTTATTTCAATGTTGCAAGATAAATTTATTGAAAATGGCGGATGACAAAGCGAGAGCATGCAAAATTGAAAAATAATGGTTTGAGTTTGCGACATTGCACGGTATAAACAAAAAATTGTAGCTTATTGGGATCCAAAGCGTATGAAAGTACAGAGTCTCCTCTTTAAAATGTTTTTTTATGCATCTCGATACGATGATTTTTCGCCGAGAGATTCGCATTTGAAGAAAAAGGCAGGTTCTTACTTCAAATGCGAATCTCTCAGCGAAAAATCATCGGATCGAGATGCATAAAGAAGCATTTTAAAGAGGAGACTCTGTACTTTCATACGCTTTTGATCCCAATAAACTACAATTTTTTCGTTTACGTCGTGCACCGTCGCAAACTCGAACCATTATTTTTCAATTTCGCATGCTCTCGCTTTATCATCCGCCATTTTCAATAAATTTATCTTGCAACATTGAAATACATCGATTCTTAAAGTAGAGATTCTAAGCTTTATTTTCATATTTTATACAACTTTCTATCTTTATCATTTACGAAGTTATCGTCAGTTGAAATTTGATGAATTTTTCCCACATTTTCAGTGTACCGCTTTTTTTCGGGTGAGTGTATTTAGTTGTCTCAAATGGGACACCTTGTATATATTTTATTATATTATATATAATTAATAAATTATTATATACAATTGTATATATATTTTGTAATAGCACGCGCTGTTACTAAGCGCCACACGGGCTTCACGTGAGCACCCCCCATCATGGGCCGCATTCCGATCCCCCAACTCGAAGGTAGCTCCAGAAGGGGTAGCTGCCGGTAGGGTAGCACCCCAAGTGGGGGTAGCGCGACCGGTATAAAAGCCGGCTCGCGGAGCAGACCGAGACCATTCCCCCGAGTACGACTCGGACAAGCCTCAGGGCGCACTCTGAAGCTCCGGTCGTACTCGCTCCCATCCCGATAGTCGTTCTAGAAGCAGGGCGTTCTCTGCTTCAGTCGGGTGTTCCCGGCGTTCGACTTCCTATACCTCGTCGTTCTAGGAGCAGGGCGTTCCCTACTTCGGCCGGGTGTTCCCGGCGTTCGATTTCCGACTTTCCGTCGTTCTAAGAGCAGGGCGTTCCCTGCTTCGGTCGGGTGTTCCCGGCATTCGACTTCCGACTTTCCGTCGTTCTAGGAGCAGGGCGTTCCCTGCTTCGGTCGGGTGTTTCCGACGTTCGACTTCCGACCTCTCGTCGTTCCAGGAGCAGGGCGTTCTCTGCTTCGGTCGGGTGTTCCCGGCGTTCGACTTCCTATATCCCTCGCACGAGAGAAAGATTCTCTTTGTCTTCGGACACAGCGCACCGACAACCGTCGACGACTCAGCAGGGCTCGGATACACGCGGTATCACTTATTTTTTAATACTTTGACTCCGTACCGTACGAACCGACCAACTTAGGATTAATTATAACGTTTATCTGTGCCAATCAAAAGATTAGTTTAGAATTAAATAATTTAAGTTGTTTATTATTCGGCCAAAGGCGCACCACATTTAACGATTTACGCAATTTATTTATTATCCGATTAATTCCGATAGTTGTTCATTCGTTCACATTTAGAATTATACCCGTTTATACCGTTAAAACATTAGATAATTTAACCGATAAAGAATTACTTATGTGCTCATTGTTAAATGTTTTCTTTTATCACGCTCTCTTGAATAAATATTTATTTTGTTTCTTTAATTTGTTTTTGTTAATTTGGAGTCTCCCGAAAAACCACACGAACGAATTCTGGCGAACCGGCGAGTTATTCCGCGTCCTAAGAATCCGCTTTGCCACCTGCGCACCGTCGAAACTCCGCATCATAAGAATCCGCTTTGCTACCTACGCACCGTCGAAATTCCGCATCGTTACGCACCGCCCGTGAGGCGTAAAAATACGCACCGTTACAATTTTATTATATATATATTAATAAATCTTACACTATACCAGAATGATAAAACTCAAATTTCTTTTGCCTTTGTAAGAAATTTACCGACAGTCTGTAATTTTTAAATAAAATATGAAAAATATAATGTTCGGCAACGACTAACTTTTTGAACGGTAGGACGGTTACGTCCTTTCTCCGACCTTATTTATTTAAGTGAGTTTTATTCGGCAACGATATTATTACGGATGGAAAAGCAGTTTGTAAATGAATGTTAAAACACTGATTCTAGTAGAACACTTATATTGGAAATCAATTTAAGCAAACAGCGATTTTACAATGTTAGTACGACCGAAAAATACAAGTTCTTTTCAATTTATACTTCCGACAGTCTCTCTATAATTTTTTTTATTTTGCGACTTAATAGCTCGACCCGACGTTAGAGAGTGAATCTCGATATTCAGTTCTCTCGCAGGTCGACTCGCTAGAACATTCTCGAAAACAGATCGGTTACATGTGTAACAGCACGCGCTGTTACTAAGCGTCACGCGGGCTCCACGTGAGCACCCCCATTTCGGGCCGCATTCCGATCCCCCAACTCGGGGGTTAAAGCTCAAGAAGGGGTAGCTGCCGGGTAGGGTAGCACCCCAAGTGGGGGTAGCGCGACCGGTATAAAAGCCGGCTCGCGGAACAGATCGATACCATTCCCCCGAGTACGACTCGGACAAGCCTCAGGGCGCACTCTGAAGCTCCGGTCGTACTCGCTCCCATCCCGATAGTCGTTCTAGGAGCTGGGCGTTCTCTGCTTCGGTCGGGTGTTCCCGGCGTTCGACTTCCTATACCTCGTCGTTCTAGGGGCAGGGCGTTCTCTGCCTCGGTCGGGTGTTCCCGGCGTTCGACTTCCGACTCTCCGTCGTTCTAGGGGCAGGGCGTTCTCTGCCTCGGTCGGGTGTTCCCGGCGTTCGACTTCCGACTCTCCGTCGTTCTAGGGGCAGGGCGTTCTCTGCCTCGGTCGGGTGTTTCCGGCGTTCGACTTTCGACTTTCCGTCGTTCTAGGGGCAGGGCGTTCTCTGCCTCGGTCGGGTGTTCCCGGCGTTCGACTTCCGACTTCCCGTCGTTCTAGGGGCAGGGCGTTCTCTGCCTCGGTCGGGTCCCAGTAAACAAAAAGATATCTTTTAGATGCCTAAAAGATGTCTTGCATGTCTTTTAGATATCTTAGAAATTGCCCAAAAGACCTTGAAAAGAAATCTAATAGATGTCTTATGCAACACTTTTAGACTTCTTTAAGAAATCTTAAAGATATCTTGAATTATTCTTTGTGATCTTTATAAAGATATCTTTCAGACAATTTTGACGATATATATATATGATGTATATCTTATACCGAATATACGTCAAACATCACGAAGACATTTGAAAAAACATTGAATCTAATTGTATAGAAAGCAGTAAGTAGTAGCAGTAAGTATAGATACTAAAATTTAATAAAGAATTTGTTAAAACATCAGTTTCTTGTTAATTTATATATTTTTTAAAATTAATTGTATATAAAACATCATTTTTTTCTTTTTGCAAAACGTTCTTATATAGAAATTTGTTACAATAAAAAACCGCGGCGCATGTATCTGTTTGTAAATAATTTAATTTTTTATTATTATTATAATAAATATATATATATATATATATATATATATATATATATATATATATATATATATATATATATAGTCTATCACAGAACATTTATGATATATAATAAGATAAGTTACATATAATAAAGATATAAATACATATAATAAACATATAATAAACGATATAATAACGATATAATAACGATATAATAAGTAAAGATATAATATAAAGTTAATATAAAGATATAATTTAAATAAGGGAAGGTGGGGTAAGACGGACCCTCTAAGCGAAAATGGCTATATTTTTTATATTAATGACAAAAAATAACTGAAATTTAGCATGAAAAAACTGTAGAATGTTTATTATAAGATTATAATGTTAAATTTTCAAAATTTGCAAAAGTTTGAATTATTATTAAGATTTTTAAAAACTTAATTTTGGTCTGTTTTACCCCATGGATGGGGTAAAATAGACCATCCCATGGGGTAAAACGGACCAAGCCGAGATAGTATGGATCAAGAAATAATTTAACTGATTAACTCAAAATCAAAACTATATATTATTTATTAAATATTTTTGAATAAGAATAGAAATTAATTTAACATTAATCATTTTATTATACACACAAATCTTTAAAATAATTATAATCTTTATAATTTTTAACGTTTATATTAAATATAACATTAAATATAACATTTTAAAATAAAGCATGTAAATAAAATAAATAATTATTATAAAATCTGTTTTTATTTGGAGACATTATTTTCAATAAATTTCAAGTTTCTTCTACTTTTAACAGTGCGTTTTTTATTTTTCATAGCTTTTGCCAGTAAAAAAAAAATGAAATGTAAAATATTTCTCAAATCAGAGCAAATATATAAGCAGAAAACTATAAGTAGAAAGTATAAGTAGAAAATATAAGTAGAACAAATATATAAATTGGTCCGTTTTACCCCATTTAAATTGGTCCATTTTACCCCACATAACAACATTAATATTATCTTATTTTTATTTACCTGTATCAAAATTATTTTTTAAATGTAACTGATGAAATATTACTTCTAAATAACCAGAAATATGGAACTTGTAGAAAAATTTAAAAATTTTAAGTTTTGCAATCTTAGTCACTTAAAATGTAATACTAAGAAATTAGATCACGAGATCTATTTGCAAGAATTTGACGTTTCTTTATAAATAACTTACGATAGTCTTATGATATAATGACGTAATTTTTAAACAGTTAAAAAGCATCAAAAAGGAAATTAATTTTATGTTTATCTAGCAGATAGAGGTACGTACTAATAAGATCTAGTAAATGGACCATTTTACCCCGCGGTCCGTCTTACCCCACCTTCCCCTACGTGTGGAATATGTTTTTTTTTTTTAATTTTTAAGAAAGAAGCTTTACGCGGAGTTGTATTACTTATTCTTATTTTGCCTATATGCATTGTGCGTTAGTACGTGTAACAAGACACACGTGTTCTTTTATCTTGATAATAAAGATTTATCAGTGATGGTGATTATACTTGTCTTTAGTGCCTGTCATCCCTTCGTTCCTCATTTCGGCTAAAAGACTATCCTGACGTATTACACGTTTTATTCGTCCGAGTACTTTTAATCGCTCACGTGCATACGCGTCGCGCCTCAAGAGTTTTACTTTAGCGGACATTGTGTATTTAAAGAACAATCTCAAGCTCTATTTTACAGCGGCGGATTTTATCGCCAGCATGTTGTAGCTAGTTTTTGATGTGTTTTATGATTTCTACCACATTGGTGCTGGCCCTTTGCAATAAATGCACTGACAGCACCTAAAGTATACACATACATTGTATATGTCATATTAGGAAATCTAATTAAATTATTACAGAAACTGTACCCGAATTACTCACCAATAATAACATTCATAAAAGTTGTGTCTTTTACTGCCACAGACCCTTTAGCGCCAGTCCAGGACATTCTATGACCTAATTTATATGCCATCATATTCGATAGGATTGTTGATACTGTTTTTTGCGTAGTCATCTGCCCTCCAATTAATTTTGCAATCTTTTGCTTCTGAAAAGAACATCTTAAATATTATTAATTTATTTAATATACGTATTAAAATACAAAATTATGAACAAAGTGACTTTTAATAATTAATATAAAATTTATAAAAAATATATACAAAATATTTTTGTAATGTTTCGTCGTTTGTGAGTTTCGTGTTAAATTCGAAGAACTCTTCGAGTGACGTTAACGGAAAATCGGGCAAGAAAGTATCAGGCGATTCATCCGGCAAACTAGATTCTATTTCGGCAGAAACTTTTTTTTCTTTTAACATTGCAATTAGTTCGGTGAATTTTGCGTTCTGCTTTTTGGCATCTCGCTTATATTCCGCTTGAAACGCATGCCATTCCTCGCTTAGTTTGTTAAGTTTATTCCAAACTATTTCTGCAAGAAAAAAATTCTATAAATAAAAACATACTTTCAATTTGATATGATTTCTCAGTATAACGGTAAAATGATAATCTGAAGAAAGAGTCACTTACCTAAAGTGACAGGTTCTTCTGATTCGGAGTGTGCTTTTCTGGCCTCTACTTTTTGCCCTCAGGATCTTTGAGACTCATCCAGCGAAAACGATGATTTGTCTAGATTATATGAACCACAAAAAATATTCATGAAGACGATGTAAACAATTTATTGCACTGGAATACAAGATTCATAAAAATCGTACCAGACACAGTTTTTCTGCTGTTAGTCCTACTTTCTTTGTCATAAAATAGTTTTTGTACACTTTCCAAGGTACAGTCTTCATCTTCGATACAAGAATCTTCATCGTTCTCGCTTCTTTCGGTTTCCTCGAAAACTTCGATAGAATATGGATGACAGTTTAATGTCGCAGGAATAATGTTGCGCACGGTCGGTTTTTGCATAGAACTTGCAGATGTACTTGCCTGTAATACATGGTTAGGAAAATTGAAAATAAGCTATTAGTAGGAATAATTAAATAATAAATTGGAAATATATATTTACAAAGCTTATATATTTGAAGTGTGCATGTAATGTTATATATATAAATATGTAATATATAAATGTGTATAATATTTAACATATAACATACTATATAAATTAACGTCACCAAGTTGTAATACTCATAAAAATATTTATGCTTGAACATTTCTATTGCAGAGATACTTACTGAGAGATGAGAGTCGAGTACTTCGTCCTTTCTTGCGCTAATTGTCTCATTTTTACGTTTTTTATATGAATCTGGAGGACGAGATATGGTTCGTTTTGATTTTGGAGAACTTTCTGTAGAACGTACAATATAAATATTAAATTATAGTGTTCGCAATAAAATAATTTACATAATTTGTAGTTATAGTTTATTCGTACACTTTAACAAAATTTTTTATACATATAGATTTTATAGATAGTGAAAATATACCGTTATTGTTTTCATCGTCTTCGCCGCTGTCATCATAAAAACGTTTTTTCGTGACAAGACGCTTTGCCGATACGGGCGTAGAGTACTCCGACAATTGAGTGAGGCGAATTTCATCGTTGCTCGATATATCGACACAAGTTTTTTCGGCATTGCGTGCCAATTCGAATGTGTTGTAAGGCCTGAAAAGCTTACTGTATGTATAAATGTTCCACGAATCTTGTGGTGGAAGTTTCTTTTTTATAACCGTTGTAATATTGGTTCCAGCGGGTGGAAACATAATAGTTTTGCATTGAAAATCTACCCAATTGTCCGCAACAGCCGAACAGTATTCGTCCCAAAATGCCACGTAATACATCTGCGGTAATGTAAGAATTTTAAATTGCATTAATAAAAAGAAATTTATTTGATTGCGTTCTGTCTCCTAGTTTGTTCACAAAAATTTGAATTTCTTTATTAAGAGTAATTTTACAAAAAAATAGGAATAACTTTAAAGAGTGATGTGATATGTGGAGGTGGAATAGAAAATCACAGAACCCGCCACAATAAAATGCAAGAGACAATATATATTTATAAAACGAACGCTACACAGGTCGGTGTCGAATAATAATAATGTGTTTAGTAAGCAATCGAGAAAATTCCATCCAATAGCGAATAGCGCCCAATCATGAGAATGAAGAACTGACTTAAGCGCCATCCCAACAAAGAGTTATAAGATGAAAGCCTTGTTGAATTGGCATAGAATAATCTAAATACATTTGCAGAAATACAAAATCTTATTTTTAGTGGCTAAAATAAAAAATCTTTCTTTAAATTAAATGTCATATAAAATGAGAATAGAAGATAGAGTTGAATTTACCTTATTTGTCGGTATGCAGAATTGGAATAAAACAAAACGTATTTTCATGAGGAAGTCTCATTGTTTTTCCACGTACAGTGTTTAACGGAAACACTTCTAACTGTGACCACTCATTTCCAATGTGGATGTCTAAATTACGCGAATCGCATGGATAAAATGGCAAACCCGAGGTGTTCTGCGGTACTCTTCCAATCAAAATTAATTCACCATTTTTCTTGGCAATGTGCTCGATTTTGACAATAGATTTATCAGTTGTGTAACAATATCTATCCGCCTGGTTAGCACAAGACAGTGTGTACTTCGACAAAACAATTTCTTTGTGCGGATTGGTGCATCCAAACGGTAATTCTTCAATTTTGGGATATTTGAGAATAGGATATTGTTGACAATTATCAGTACTTGTTACACTCAATGTTTTTTCTCGTAAACGTCTCTGCAACTGCTCTAAAGGTTGAGCACTTTTCCTCAGCATTCTTTTTAGTTTTTGTAAGAAATTTTCGAAAGGAAATGCACTAAACATGTCCAGAAATCCGTATATCTTGACATCCTCAGCTAAATGGATCAGATTATGTACATTGTATGTGACATATTTTTCACCATATAAAATCTTGAACGCCTTGACAAAATGTACTAATAGCTCCTTCGCATATCCGTTATTATATTGACAATCAAAGACATTGCATAGAATAGAAATAGCACAATGAAGAGCGTAAAAATGTCTAAGGTAATCATCAGTCAAGCGTGACTGCAGAACAATCAAACTGGTGTACAACAGAAATAATCTTAATTCTGTCGCTTTCCATCGATCTAATTCATCTAGTCCTCTCGGTTTTCTGGCAAATTCTCTAGGTATATATTGTCCTAACGTCTTCAAATGAGCTGATAGTTCGTTAATGTCCGAAGCACGCATCTTAATGCCTTTTACTCCTTTTATCCAAAAATGTAGTAGCCTTTTTGTGACGCCGAGGCAAACTAAGTGCATGTAGTCTAATGGAAACTGCGTCACCATTTTTAATCCAGCAGCCTCAAATAGAGAATCGCCTATATGATGATCATCATTTCGGCGTAATAAAAAACTTTCATCTGTGCGCAATTGAGAACTTTCATTAAGGAATACCATTCGGTGTTCCATCCATTCCCCTTCTTCTTCGCATTTATCACATCCATAGAATCCTGTATGACTTTTAATAGATTTCAAAAATGCCTTAGCCGGGGCATCACATATTACACAATTTATTAAAACATTGTATTTCTTCCCGTGATACGTACATCCTTTATTCCTTATTTCGCAATACTCTTCAATAAATGGACGAACGATTTCGTCAGGATTCAATGGTTTCATGTATCCATGGAACGCTCCGATTAAAAATGGTTCCTCTCTACAATCGTCATGAATTATCTGCCCTAAAAGAGGCCACAATTGACTCTTTGAACTTTTCGCAAGCGGCAGCCCATCAATGCTTAAATTAATCAAAATGGGATTTTCGATGGATTTATTGATAGACCTGGTACGTGTTAGGTATTCTTCCAGTGATTTTCGCAAGCCATGGTAATAGAAAGATCCGCTTTCAATTGGCACTGTTGATTTTATAGTTGGTGTTTGCAGTAATGTTCTTGCATCGCTGGGAAGATTTTCATGGCCATTACGCCTAAGACCCTTCAGCAATTTTGTCAAAGCAGAATGCGTAATGTTATTTTCAACGGCCCATGATTTTAGAAATTTTCTCAATGGAATTTCTTTCTGGAGATTAAAGTTCAGATCTTGATTCCACGTCGCTTTCACTTGAATCGTATTTAGATTCTGCGTCAGATGCGTCAGAAATGTGAAAAAGAATGATAAGTTATTTCTCGCACATTGTCAGAAGTAATCATTTCTTCAATGCCATTGACATTATCGTCGTTTGCCTCGGATGCTTGAGAAACATCAATTTTTTCACAATGTTCCTCTTTCGTATTATTGAAAATTTTATTTTTATCAAAGTCTGATATTTCCTTTCGTCGACGCCATTGTTGAGATCAAGAAAAATCAATATATTTTTTACGCTTTGGCATAATTTTGGCCGTTCTAAAACTTTAATGTTAACAAATCATTAATCATCGATTATTGATAAGCAAATATTTTAAAAAACAAAAATAAAACTAAATGTAAATTTTTTTTTAAATATTTGCTATTATCGATTCAATAACTTCAATGTTAATAAATTTATAATAGCAAATATTTTAGAAAACCAAAATAAAGTTTAATGTAAATAAGACTTTTTAAAAATATTTTCTCGTTTTTTAAACAGAATTGTTTTCTTTTAAAACGTATGGTTTGAAACACACAAAGTGTCATGCGAAAGACTATAGCGCTAAAATAAAGCTTAATATATTAACGTTATATAAACTTATGTATTTAAAATTTTTTTAACTGAAGGAATAATCGCCAATAAATATTGAATGCCAAAATCATGCCAAAACAGTCGAGTAAAAAAATTAAGTTAGCTTATTGTGACATTTGATATTATTAATATAACATGTTATTTATTGCACAAATCTAATATTTATCATCAATATTTATTTATCCATATTTAAAGTAAATGTTTCAATAGCCGAACATCTAACGATTAATACAAATTTAATTAATTTTTATAAATATTTACTGTTTTTAATTATCTAATTATGTAACCAATTGAGAAACAAACTATAGCTCGCTAATATGTAGATTTGATGCCAAAAAGTATGTATTATATTTTTATGTATTATATTTTATTGTATATATTATATTTATTGTTCTTAAACTGTTTATCTTGAACGACATTTACTTAGAGATCCATATTATTAACTTGTTAACATTACTTTATTTTGCTGAATTGTTTAATTGTAAATATGACATTTCTTTGATAAAGATTTGTTGAAAAATTGTCTACGTTAACATGTAAGAAATATATATTGTTGTCGCAGATGGACAATACTCTTTGAAGGTTATATCCTTAGGAGGAGCTTAAAAGTTAGAAAATGTACAGATTCAGTTATTTCAAAAAATCTTCGTAACAAAAGAAATTTGATTAAATAATGTTTAGCTGTTTGTAAATTTGTAAAGGTATATATTATTTATCATGTCAGATTAATCTTCGCTTAATAGGAATACATAACCTATTGAAATATCACGTGCTAATCATACGTAAAAGAATTAAAGGCTTTATAAAGAATACTGACTAACCTTTTGTAATTTTTTTTCAGATTGAGTTTAAAGACACAAATTGTTAAAAAAAATAGTCTGTTTTTGCACTCACTTGTTAAAAATAATAAAAATCGCAGATCACAGTAGCACTTAGTTGTATCGATCAAGCAAACAAACAATCAATATCTTTAACACACGAACCGTGCCAAATATTTATAGGCGAAAACGACTGTCGCGCCATCAAGCAGTCGCGTCGTGCAACACGACGTCTTTGCGATACCGTTTAGAGTTCTTTTCAAAGTGTCTTCAAGATATCTTGCTAAAGATATTTTTTAGATATCTTTTAGAACTTCCACCAGCAAAAATGTTTACTGGGAACACGTGTTCCCGGCGTTCGACTTCCGATATCCCTTGCACGAGAGAAGTCTCTCACTGTCTTCGGACACAGCGCACCGGCAACCGTCGACGACTCAGCAGGGCTCGGATATACGCGGTATCACTTATTTTTTTTTAACTTTGCTCCGTACCGTACGAACCGACCGATTTAGAATTAAATAGGATTAATCATGTTCATAATTATTTAAATTGCGGCCAAACGCGCGACACGTTAAATAAACTACGCAGTCTACTCAGTATTAAAATATTTATTTCCGATAGTTGTATCCGATTATACCGTTAAGATAGTAGACCGTTACAGAAATACTCATGTACTCGTTGTTACTATTTTCTTTTATAATTATATTATTAATCCAAATGCTCTATTGAATAAATATTTATTTTTCTTTAAATTATTTTTGTTAATTTGGAGTCTCCCGATAAACCACACGAACGAATTCTGGCAAACCGACGAGTTATTCCGCGTCGTAAGAATCCGCTTCGCTAACTACGCACCGTCGTAATTCCGCATCGTTACGCACCGCCCGTGAGGCGTGAAAATGCGCACCGTTACACATGTTTAACATTAAAAATATGGGGCGGGAGCGCGCCCGCGCAGAATCAATTTTATCGAGGCGCTGTTCGATCATCTGGCTGCCGTCCGCTGGCGCCGTCTATCGATGGTATTCTTAACAATCTTTCAGCTCGGCCGTCCTGGCCTTGAACTTCGTCCTCGAAGTTTTCCTCAAGTGAAATTATTGCGCAATTGACTGTATGTGTCCGTGGTTCATCGTGTGTGATTTTGTGAACCTGTTCGGGGTATGTATTCAAGCCGTTATTACAAATTATATACACTTACTTACTATAATCTTAAACCTAATCAGCGGAAAGCATTATTTATTTTATATTGAAATAACATAATATAATTTATAATGTTTCTGATTTGTCCTCAAGAGGATCACATCTGATCCACGGTTTGAGGCGATTGCACGAAAGCATCGTATCGAGGGGCTTCGCTGTTATATTGAATCCAGGTATGTCTGAAATTACATATCTATTATTTCCTAGGGCCTTCTTAACCATATATGGCTCTATAAATTTTGGTTTTAACTTGACATTTTTTCCGGGCTTAACCCTAGAGTTTTTAATCATGACGTAATCACCCTGATTGTACATCGACGGTTTCCTTAGGTTAATGTCACGAAAATTTTTATTGTAGTTTCGTATCAAATCTGTGGCGTTGCGCGCCGTTTCACGAATTGTGTGACGTTCGGCTTGCAGGTCCGTGTCAATGCTTGCCAGGGCCTTGGTGAATCGTGCAAAATCTTGGTCGGCATGGTTGCGCTGTTCGTAACCGAGTAGCAGCATGGAAGGACTGGACTTGGTTACCGCATGGTATGAATTATTAATTATATATTGCAACCTTCCGAGTTCCTTTTTCCAATCTGCCGCGTTACTTAACAATTTTGTTAACGAGGATTTTTTAAATCGGTTGACGCGTTTCACTAGGCCGTTCGCCCATGGAGCCGTTACGGCTACTTTTCGGTGTTTTATTTTTGTGGCGGCTCACCGCCACACCGCTACACTGACGCGGCATAATACGCCGCGGCGCCGCTACGCGCCGCAGGCCTTCTACCGAGTTATGAACTTGCGGAGACACCGCCAGGTTGCGCAGGCGGTGAAGAGCTTGTGGCGCACTGTTAAGTGGTGACAATAAAATAGTCACTAGATCGAGCGGCGAAAAAGGCCGCAACCAATCAGAGCGCTCGGCTCGTGAGGACGCGGAAGAAGAAAAAGGCGCGCAGTGTGCAAACGGACAGTCACTTGTTTTTACGTGTAGTTCGCGTGTAGGACGCTTTTTCGTTTGAGTGAAAAATATATCTTTTTCCTACCCAGATCTTGTGTCGAGCGTTCGTTCTTTAGTCTCCGGACATCCTCCTGATCACGACAGTATAATTGGTGTAACATACCACCATAATTGGTGACCCCGACGTGATCGATGGCCGACAGGTTACGAGGTGTCCTTTTTCTGTGTTCGTCAAAGAAAAAACAGTAAGACGGGCGCGCGAGAGCTCGCGTTTTCTTTTTGCGTGCACGAGATTAACTTTCGCGTAGGTTTCACGCGAACGTCGCGATATTCTCGTATTTCCTACAAACGATACGGATAATACAAACGAGAACGAGCATGAATACTTCCGATGATTCAGGAAGCTCACAAGGGGCATACGGAAATGCACGTCCTCAGGTCGACGCGGTCGACAAAATCGAATCGCAAAAATTCACACCGGATAGGGCAAAAGCGTGGTTTCGGTTATTAGAGTCGCAATTCGTCGTGCATAAAGTGGCGTCCGATAATAGTAAATTTCATAAAGTGCTCGTGGAACTGGACAACGACACTTTCGATTTCGTCGCGGATATCGTGGAAACTCCACCCGAGGCCAACAAATACGAGACTCTCAAGAAAGCAATCCTTGAGAGATGCGAAGAGTCTGAGGAAAAACGGATGCGGCGAGTGATTAAGGAGAAGAGGCTCGGAAGCTCGCAGCGGCCGTCAGATCTTTTGAGAGAGATACAAAACCTGTCAGGTACTGCTTTATCTTCGAATGCCATTAAAACTATTTGGCTCGATGCACTTCCAGAGACTCTCCGCTGCATTCTGGTGACTAGTCCGGTCGATCCAACAGTCGATGCATCCGCTCAGCTAAAGATGTTGGCTGAAGCCGCCGATAGATACACAGAAGCGCAGATTTCTCGTACTTCGGTAAACGCAGTGTCGCAGATTCCTGTGGACGCCATCGCGGAAAAAGTTTTCTCTTTGGTAGAGCGTAGGTTTAAAAACTTACACGTCTCGCGCGGGGAGGCCGGCAACACGCACCGGAAAGGTCGACAACGCTCATCTTCAAGGAAACGCCTAGCACTTCCAGCAAAAGAGGATGAAGAGGACCTTGAAGAGAAGAAAAAAGAGAAAAAGAGCAAGATATGCTTTTATCATAAAAAGTTTGGAGACAAAGCCAAGTACTGTGAGGGACAGTGCACATATCTTTTGGAAAACTAGTTCCGTCGTTACTGTCAGCGGTCAATAAGGAGGTCGCACTCGAAAACCGCTTGCACGTCACAGACCCTACGTCAGCACGCAGATATTTGATTGACACGGGGGCATCCGTCTCTATCATACCTCCACAAGAAAGAACTAAGCCGGACGAAACACACCTTTTCGCAGCAAACGGCTCAGCCATCGCGAAGTACGGGGAGACAGTCGTCTCGCTCGATTTGGGACTCAGAAGAGATTTCAAATGGATGTTTATCGTCGCCGACGTGCATTCACCGATAATAGGTGCTGATTTTCTCCAACGTTTCGATTTGCTCGTCGACATTAACAGGAAACAGCTTATCGATTGTAGGACAGGACTTACCAGTAAGGGAACCGTCGAACCAGCAGTGTGTTTGGGACTCACGACGATCACCGACCAGGGACCTTACTATGACATTCTCAAAGAATTTGTCCAGATTACCCAGGAGGGAAATAAGCCCATCGTTACTGATGAATCCACCTTTCGACATCACATTGTCACACAAGGACCACCGGTAGCAGGAAAAGCTCGTCGTTTACCACCTGAAAAATATAAGGCTGCCAAAGAGGAATTTGAATACATGCTACAGAGAGGTATTTGCCGTCCATCAAATAGTCCGTGGGCCAGCCCGTTACACATGGTAAAAAAGAAACAAGCCGGCACATGGCGCCCATGTGGGGATTACCGTGGACTTAACCGTATAACGATACCTGATAGGTATCCCATCGCTCACATTCATGATTTTACCCATCGTCTCAGTGGTAAGAAGATATTCTCTACACTAGACCTGGTAAGGGCGTATCATCAAATAAAAGTCGCAGAGGAAGACATACAAAAAACAGCTGTTATAACCCCGTTCGGATTGTACGAATTTCCGGTAATGTGCTTCGGGCTTTGCAACGCAGCGCAAACCTTTCAACGCAAGATGGACATCGTCCTCCGCGGCTTGGACTTTACGTACTGCTACATCGACGACGTGTTAATAGCCTCAAGGGATCAAGAGGAGCACGTGCAACACCTACGAGAAGTCTTCGCTAGGTTAAGCGAACATGGCCTTGTAACAGCACGCGCTGTTACTAAGCGGCACGCGGGCTCCACGTGAGCACCCCCATTTAGGGCCGCAATCCGATCCCCCAACTCGAGGGTAAAAGCTCAAGAAGGGGTAGCCGCCGGGTAGGGTAGCACCCCAAGTGGGGGTAGCGCGACCGGTATAAAAGCCGGCTCGCGAAACAGATCGAGACCCATTCCCCGAGTACGACTTGGACAAGCCTCAGGGCGCACTCTGAAACTCCGGTCGTACTCGCTCCCATCCCGATAGTCGTTCTAGAGGCAGGGCGTTCTCTGCTTCGGTCGGGTGTTCCCGGCATTCGACTTCCTATAACTCCGTCGTTCTAGGGGCAGGGCGTTCTCTGCCTCGGCCGGGTGTCTCGGCGTTCGACTTCCGACTCTCCGTCGTTCTAAAGGCAGGGCGTTCTCTGCCTCGGCCGGGTGTCTCTGCGTTCGACTTCCGACTCTCCGTCGTTCTAGGGACAGGGTGTTCTCTGCCTCGGTCGGGTGTTCCCGGCGTTTGACTTCCGATACCCCTTGCACGAGAGAAGTCTCTCACTGTCTTTGGACACAGCGTACCGGCAACCGTCGATGACTCAGCAAGGCTCGGATATATGCGTTATCGCTTATTTTTTATTACTTTGCTTCGTACCGTACGAACCGACCGATTAAGGGGTTAGGCCATCCCTGAGGCCTTAAAATCATGCATAAGTTTAGGAATTTTTTTTGAGTAAATGAATGACTTTATTAAAAATCTGTTTAGAGGGCTTTATTGTACATATAAAACATAGTAAAAAAATATTTTTTTAATATTTTTAATATTGAAAATGGCGGCACACTAGCTCACTTGCAAAATCCTGTTTTTCTGCAACTTGAAATCGGTGTACAGGATTTCAGACACACGGTTTGACCTGGAACAAAAAACGAAAGATTTTCATAATCTACATATCAAAAACTAAAGAAGTACGTAGGGATTTTTCAAAATATTGATTTTTCTCAAAATGGCAACTATTTTACTAAAAATTTGCATTTTTGTCCTAAAATTTACATATAAAAATGTTAATTGCAAAAAAAGTTTTCAATATTTTGGAAAAAGCCTACGTACTTCTTTGCAGAATACATTGAAGAATATACTATTAAAATTTCAAGTAAATCGGATAAAAACTGTAAAAGTTATATTGTACACCGATTTAAAAAATGCTGTTTTGAGAAAAACACGTTTAAAGTTTTTCAAGAGGATTTTTTGTCTATAAAAATAAAAATTTTAATTTTACCTTTAGTCTGCGATGCCTGCCCCATAAAGCTGCCCTTCCACCTCTGTATCAGCTTCATCAGCTTTCTTTTTAGTGGATAATAACGATTTTCTGACCTCTTTTGCTGCGTCGGTCAGACTGTGCTCAGCCGCTTTAATGCGCCGCGCGTCCGCTTCCTCACAAAAATTGTAACAATTGGGGCCCACACAAAGATTTAAAACTTCCATAATTTCCATTATGCTCCTGAATCCATCGTTGAAATTACAAACAGCAATATTTGTTGCAATGTCAATTCTTTTTTTTCCACTTGCATAAGATTTTGGTGCCAGTGCCCACACAGTCGCGTTAAAACTTTCATTGCTGTTTTGCGTGAAGCCTCCTAAACATCTTAATAAAAGTTCGTCTTTACTTAATTCTTCATAAATCGGTTTAACAGCATCGAAAACAACAGATTTCATTGGTGTTTTATGCTTGTATTCTGAAAGTTTGTTAGTTGCCTTCGCTTTTTGGTAGGAACACCAAGAGTTTTCGCCGGCAGGGCAAAAGTCGTGCTGTAATTTTTCGTCAGTCGATATTTTATGATACAATGTTGCCTAGATTTCTTTCTTCATTTTTTCGACTGAATCGACATTACGCCTGATTGCTAAGCCATAATAAATTGTCAATTCATCTATTAATTTACCGGTAAGCTTACCCTTTCCACCCAGACCTTTACTGTTTTTTTTTAAATTTCTAAGCCGAGTACCCATGCGTTTTTGCACATGGCCTACACACTCCTTTTTGCACACAGTAAAATTGTCGTAAGGCTCACAATCTAATATGCCTTTAAATGTTTTGCTGTCTCCGTCACCCACGTAGTTAGAATATTTAACACCATGTAATTCTTCAGATCGGCAAAACATTTCCACAATAGCGTCCACTTCCATCTTACCGGACGAACCTTCGTGGTTTGCTTGGCATTGATTATGATGATTTTTTGCCCACTCTTCGTATTCAGCAGAGTCTGTTTTCTTCTCCCAGAACTCACACATTTTGCAATATTTGGATTTCACAATAACATCTACAACTTTACCAGTAAACTATCCAATCAATGTAGCGATGCCAAACAAAGATGAAAATCCTCTTTTGCGCCATGATCCATCGCCGGATACTGTTAAGCAGTTGTGACCATTTTCTTCACTAATTTGTTTTTCTCCTGCAGCAGCTTTTTTTAACGACTTTTCACGAACAACAGTAGTAGCGGTAAATATATTTTTAATAACAGTGTCGTAGAAAGAATGAAAAATTGGGTGTGGTAAATCCATAAAAGCGCAGAATTTTGTTATGCCATGAAGACCGATGCCGAGCAATCTCATGGCAAAAATAATACGGCGATTTATACCGTATGCATTTTTTTTAATAACTGGAACAGCATTGATGACAGTTGGTTCGCATTTGTCACATTTCACCACGATTTTGTAACCTAAGCCTCGCTTACTTTTGTCATTAAAAACAACTCTTGTTCCACATTGTTTGCACACTAATATTTGTGATAATGCAGTAAAAACAGTTAAAAAATCAATAAAACAATATTCAAAAGCCGAAGATATCTCTGTATCATACTCTTCTATCAAAGTCTTAATTTTTTTGGCGGAGGTGCTCACACTCTCAGTTTCTTGCTCCATCTGATATCGATTTAATACCTTTCTCTTATTAATGTTAGTTCTACAAGCACGTCCAGGTGTATTTCGGGAACCCTTTTTGGTATCATACGTTATCTTTTTACTCGCCATAACTTTTAAATTACTCTAAATGCTCCGAAATAACGTAACACGTGTGATATTTACTAACGGCGTCGTGACACTAAAACCGACGCTATAACAGCTGTATAATTGTAGTGACATCTATATATATCGAGCAGGACCCCCTTTTCATTCGAAAAATGGTCCTATATACCTGCGGAGCATAAAGAACGCCGCCGCGCTCCGAAACACCTTAAGCCGCTCGGCAGCGCGGCGAGGCGCTTCGCTAAGACAGCTCTAACAACATGTTAGGAGTGCAATTTCGCTATAAAACTGTTTTCATCTTATTTTTAAGACTTAAAACTAATGATTTAAGCAAAAAAAAAAATTCGATTTTTTTAAACTTTAGGGGTGGCCTAATCCCTTAAATAATTTAATTTGTTTATAATTCAGCCAAAAGCGCACCAACGATTTACGCCGTTTATTTTCCGTTCATTATTCATTCGTTCGCAATTAGAATTATAAACATGTACCGTCGCAATATTAACTCGTCTAACCGATAAGGAATTATTTATTTATTTACGATAGTTGTATCCGATTATACCGTTAAGATATTAGACCGTTCCAGAAATACACATGTACTCGTTGTTACTATTTTCTTTTATAATTATAATGCTTTATTGAATAAATAGTTATTTTTCTTTAAATTATTCTTGTTAATTTGGAGTCTCCCGATAAACCACACGAACGAACTCTGGCAGACCGACGAGTTATTCCGCGTCGTAAGAATCCGCTTCGCTAACTACGCACCGTCGTAATTCCGCATCGAAAAATCCGCATACCGTCGAAATTCCGCATCATTACGCACCGCCCGTGAGGCGTAAAAATACGCACCGTTACAGCCTTACAATCAAGGTCGAGAAATGCGTTTTCGGCAAGAGCGAGATCGCCTTCCTAGGTTATGAAATTACCAGCGAGGGTTCGCTGCCGTTACCCGACCGTGTTGTCGCAATTCACGAATACAAGAAACCAGAAAACGTTCAAGAGATGAGGAGATTCTTAGGGCTCATCAACTTTTACCGTCGATTCGTAGAAAGAGCAGCTTCGAGTCAAGCATTGTTAAACGCTTATATTAAAAATAGCATCAAGAACGACAAACGCCCTATTCTTTGGACAGCCCAGTCTGAACTGGCGTTCGAACGCTGCAAGAGCGAGTTGGCCAACGCTACACTTCTAACTCATCCGGTGGAAAATGCACTTCTGCGACTTACCACCGATGCATCTGATACCTGTATGGGAGCTACGTTGGAACAGCAAGTATCTGGGAAGTGGTCGCCCATCGGTTTTTACTCAAAGAAGTTGTCGGAACGTAAAAGGGGATGGAGCGCATATGACCGAGAGTTAGCAGCAATCTATAATTCACTACGGTATTTTCGATACATGGTCGAGGGCCGTGAACTTAAGATACGAACGGATCATAAACCGCTGGTGTTCGCGTTCAAACAAAAACCCGAAAAAGCTCTTCCGCATCAACTTCGACAGCTGGACTTCATCAGCCAATTCACAACCAACATCAAGCACATCGTGGGGGCAGAAAATGTGGCCGCCGACGCCCTCTCCAGAGTAGAAACTATTGCAATACCTGTAATTGTGGACGACGTTCAAATCGCCTGGGAACAAAAGGACGACGAGGAGCTTAAGCATCTGCTTAAATCTTGCAATACTTCGTTACGACTGCAGAAAGTGATCATCAATGAAGCTTTGGAGGCAGTGTACTGCGACGTGTCTACAGGAGACATCCGCCCATACATACCCAAATCATTGAGACGACAAATCTTCGACAATGTCCATAGGTTATCTCATTCCAGTGGGAGGAGCACAGCCAAAGTTATTAGCAAAAAATTCGTGTGGCCAAGCATGAACAAACAAATTACGCTTTGGGCTAAGACGTGCATTGTCTGCCAACGCTCTAAAATTCATAGACACAATAAAAATCACCCAGACAAAATCCATATTCCAAGCAGACGTTTTGATCACATTCATACTGACCTGGTGGGACCACTTCGCTCAATTAATGGGTACAAGTATTGTTTAACCTTGATTGATCGTTTTTCCAGATGGCCGGAGACAATTCCGCTCAAAGATATAGAAGCTGACACCATCGCTAATGCTCTGTATACCCACTGGATTGCGCGATTCGGAGCGCCTCGCTGCATTACCACAGACCAGGGCAGCCAATTTGAAGCTCGACTTTTCAACGCCCTAAAAAACATGATCGGCTGCAAGAGGGTCAGGACCACTGCGTACCACCCACAAGGAAACGGCATGATAGAGCGTTCTCACCGTACAAATAAAACAGCATTGATGTGCCATGAAGAGTCCAACTGGATCGACGCGTTGCCTGTCGTACTTTTAGGCATACGATCAGCGTATAAGGACGACATCAAGTGCACACCCGCGGAATTGGTATATGGTTCTACACTACGTATTCCGGGAGAGTTTTTCCAGGAAGAAGAATTGGACGAGGATCCCGAAGTTTTTGTAGAGAGATTTCGCGAGATTATGCGAAGACTTAGACCGACGCCTACCGCACACCACATCAAGAACACATCCTTCGTTTTCAAGGACCTGTACACCTGTACACATGTGTTTTTGCGCGATGACACGGTGAAGAAGTCTCTCAAGCAGCCATACTCCGGACCGTTCAAAATCCTAGAGAGAATCACTGACAGAGTTTTCAAGATTCGGTTAAACGCCGATAAGGAACTGGTTGTCAATACCGAGCGTTAAAAACCGGCATACCAACTTCAAGAGGATATCAGCATGACAGCCCAAGCCAATTCGGATAACCAATGTCAACAAGTCCCATCTCAACAGCCGGAAACGCCGGAGGAACCGAAAGTCACGCCTGCAAAATCGTCAAACGGTAACATCACCGCACCTACAGCAACGCTGACTACGAAGCAGAGGTCAGTGGCTGGCAAAAAAGTGACAGTGAAGGTATCGCAGCCAACCTCGCCGGTGATAGTGCAAAGCCAAAGAGTGCTAAAAACTTATAGCGGTCCTAAGACAAAACGTCTCCGATTCAAACTATAAACTATAAATTTAGAGACTTTAAGTTTATTCTTCTACAGTATTCCTTATTTCTTCATTCCATTAATTGTTTTCTTTTCTTTTCCAGCATAATTATGCGTGTGTTCATATAAAGACTTTTTTTTAGCATTAAGCACGCGCACATATTAATTAAAAGTAAGAACGTTAAACTTAGTTATGAAACTGTGATTTAGATGTAAGCTCTCGGGTAAAGTATCGTAGATAATAATTACGTTACTCGAAGGGGGTATTGTGGCGCACTGTTAAGTGGTGACAATAAAATAGTCACTAGATCGAGCGGCGAAAAAGGCCGCAACCAATCAGAGCGCTCGGCTCGTGAGGACGCGGAAGAAGAAAAAGGCGCGCAGTGTGCAAACGGACAGTCACTTGTTTTTACGTGTGGTTCGCGTGTAGGACGCTTTTCCGTTTGAGTGAAAAATATATCTTTTTCCTACCCAGATCTTGTGTCGAGCGTTCGTTCTTTAGTCTCCGGACATCCTCCTGATCACGACAGTATAATTGGTGTAACATACCACCATAAGCTTTTTCGCGATCAAGCTTCGATCGAAGCAATATAAAAGAGCTTCTCCGCAGATCTTTCCTCACTCACTTGCTTCAAGGCGAGCTCTCTCCAAGAGCCCTTGATCTGAGTCATACTCTGCTTTAGCAGAACTTAACCAGAGGCAAATTGTCTCGCAGTTTTTCTCACGCTGCCTCGCAAGGCGAGAGCCGAGACGGTGGCAGCCACCGGCACACTAGGGATGGGCGATTTTAAATTGATCTTCTAAAGAATCGATCTTTTGCATCCGATTTTCGATTTTTTTAGATCGATCTTACAGTTTCGATTAATCCAGTGAATCGTTTCTTGAGACCAAAGATCGATGCTATAAAAATATAAAATCCACTGAACGCATTGGTTGATTTTTCGCGTATGTGCATTATGCATCTATACAAATTTGTTTGCTCTAATGGAGGATTCATACTGTGTCCGATGTCCGACGTACGACGTCCGATATCCAATAAAAGAGGTCGTTTTCTAGAAATTTTAGCTAAAGATATTTTATCATTTAGAAAACCAGCTCTATTATTGGATATCGGACGTCGTACGTCGAACATCGGACGCGGTGTGAATCCTCCATAAGCTTTGATACATTTATCGATTGTGGGTATATCAATCACAATAGAGAATATATTCAGAGAGACGCTAACAGTATCACGTGACCAATTCTGATTTTCAGTGCCAGCCAATTATACCGATTCCTGTTCCTATGCAGAATTGTGTCAGCCAATCACAGAACTGGTCACGTGTTTTCGTTGACATCTCTTTCCTACTCGGGACTGTCTATACTCTGTCCAAAGAGAATATACCTCTTTTTGCGCATAGGAGAAGCATAGCGGTCAAAGTGGGGAGAGCGTTGGCATTAACAAGCTGCATGAGCAGTACAGTTATGTGGAATGGGTGCCGGGGGGGGGGGGGGGGGGGGGCCTGCGTAAAATGGACGAGTTTTTGTCCGAGTCAGATAATTCTCTTGCTGGACGAAGTATAAAAAGGGCGACAAAATACAAAAAAAGTTTGAAATGGGTAAGGTGAAAAGAAGCAGTGTGTGGCAATACTTTTTAAAGGATTCACGTGGTGGTATTTGCAAAATATGCCAAAGGCAAGTTAGATGTAGTGGCAATACCACTAACCTAACTAACCATCTGAAAAGATGTCACAAAGCCATTGGGGAAAACATAGCAAACAACCGTGGCATTCAACAAACAACGGATGACCAATTCATTGAAGTGTGTCAAGATATTCCTGCTGAAGCTTCATGTGTAAGTACAATGCGGAGACAAATGTTAATTTCTTGTGCTTTTAATTGGCATGCATGGTCGCAAAGCTTGATCCACGTTGAAGTTTGCACTTTTTTTCTTATTTTTGTATGTAATAATTCAGAAAATCTATTTATTAATAGAATAACTCATCACTTATAATTATCACGTCAAAAGTGCAACTTTAACCAGACCATCAATATTATAAATGTTTACATGTGCGGATTGGGGTGATGCAGCTCAATCGAAAGCGCGATTCAATTATATATTTTTGCCCGAAATTTTTGTTATATTTTTAGTACTACTATTACTTAAACAAAATAAAAAAATATTAAAAATATATCGTATTTTTAATGTCCTAATATCTCGAAATTTATTTTTCCAGACTGAAGAGACTGAGAATATTACGCCTAATGCTAATCCTACTCCCAGTACAAGTACGGGAATTAAAGTGAATTCATCATCGGTAATACATGCGAAAAAGAGAGCCATTGTAGTTACATGTTCACGGAATAATTTTAATATTTGTAATGTAACAAAAATGAAATTTACAGGTTACTGATGCGTCAAAAATGTTAATATCTGGTAAACGCAAAAATAGCTCGTCGCAACCACGCATCGATACTGCAATAAAAATGATCACAGCTTTTGAAGGTAAATTATTAACAACTGCATTTTAATGTTATTTAAATCTGTAAAGAAAAAGTAGGTAGGTTAGAACAATAACAGTAGTTTACAGAAAATATTTTTTAAAATAATTATTCACTAGACAAGATGTTTCTTATAGATTTTTGGATGCTGAAAACCTGACATGCTCGTGGAATTTGATTTGCGCCATTGTTTTCAGCATCCAAAAATCTATAACACTTTGTTTGGTTCAAAATAATTTTTGGCTGTAAACTATTGTAATTGATTGCTAGAATTTTGTGTGTGTGTGTGTGTGTGTGTTTTACTTGTGTATTTATAAACAATTATTAATAATAAGTAAGTATATTATATTGACTAATTATTTTACAGATGGAGGTGCTAAAGCAGCGGTAATAACTAATGCCCTTTTATTCATGGTTGCCAAAGATAATATGCCATTAAACACGGTCGAAAAGAATGGCTTTCAATATTTTTTAAAAGTTATTGCTCCTCTCTACAAAATTCCTGCTCGTAAACAATTCACGGAACTAATGGACAATAAGTATGAAATGCTGTCGCTTCTCATGATGAACAAACTGTCGGCTGCAACTACAATTATCTTAACCTGCGATGTGTGAACCGAAGTCCTGAATACGGTTAGTTTTTTGGGCGTAACTGTCCACTTTATGTTAGAAGGTGAATTGATTTCCGTGTCAATAGGAGTATACGAATTGGAAGAAAGGCATACCGCAACATATTTAGGAACCGTTTTAAATACAGTCTGTAAGGATTGGAATATTCCATTATGTAAAATTCAAGCCGTGGTAACAGACAATGCTGCGAACATAGTAAAAGCAGTAGAAACTGTTTTTGGCAAAAGTAAACATGTAGCATGTTTCTCGCATTCGATAAATCTTATTCCCGCTAAAATGTTTGAAAAACTGCCAGATTTGAAACTACTTATTGATAAAATTAAATTAATTGTAAGTTACTTTAAACATAGCGTTGTTGCGGCGGATGAATTTCGTAAAAGTCAAAGCGTTTCGGGAATTTCTTTGAAATTAGTTCAGGAAGTTTCTACGCGATGGTCATCTACTTACTATATGCTTGAAAGATTCATGCAAGTAATCGATCATGTAAGTGCAGTTTTGATTAATCAACGCAATTCTCCGCCCATGATATCCGCGTTTGAGGTAGCAACTGCTCAAGAAATACTAAAAATGTTAAAACCGTTTGAAACGATTACTGCAGAAATATCTGGCGAAAAATATCCTACAATCAGCAAGGTCATTTCTATGATTTATTTACTACGTGTTAAAATAAACGAGCTAAATCCAGAATCTGATATTGGAAAACATTTAAAAAAGTATATTTTGCAGGAAATTAATGCAAGATTTAGTAATATTGAAAACAATGAGCATTATGCAATTGCAACGATACTTGATCCGCGATTTCGTAAATTATACTTTGAAAGTCAATTGTCATGCTGTAATGCAATTCATAAAATTAATGAATTACTTAAAGATGTGACAAAAAATGAACGAGTAAATGTTGAAAATCAAACTAGTGTGCGTACTGAAGTCGACTCAACTAGTCTGTGGAGTACCCACAGCTCATTAGTTGCAAAGGCTAATGACTTAATTTCAAAAAATGGTTCTGGATCTGGCTTACATAGTCAATTGAAAAATTATCTCAGCCAAGATATTTTGCCTTTAGAAATGAATCCAATACAGTACTGGACCTCTTTAGAAAGTACTAGTTTCAACTTAAGTAAGATTGCCCTTAAGTACTTGTCTACTATAGCGACATCGGTTCCTTCGGAACGACTTTTTTCCCGTACAGGTAACATAATGTTAGACAATCGCAATCGGCTGAAAGGCGATAGGCTTTCTAGATTATTATTTTTAAGTTCTTTAAATATGGTAGATTGGCATCTTTCAGATTAAGTTACATTTGTACCTGTTTTAAGTCTACCCTTTTATTTATAAGTTAAAAAAATCGCACAATAATACATATATAAAATATGCAATATTTAGTTTGAGTATTAAATTTAAGTGATAAACTCAGTGTTTCGGTTTGCGTTGGTAAAACCTTGTATCAAAGGCTCGCACACCAAGGCGGTAATTTTCGGAAGAATCCCTCTTGTATTCGTTAAATTAAATCTTTATTATCCGAGTCACAGTTATACGTAAGGTGTTATAAGCGAGGCGAACAGTATTTCGATCTGTATCGATTGGTGTCTGGAAGCCTACTCACCCGCGGAAAGAGAGCGAATGCGCGGAGCGCTCATTTAGGGGAATCGCGCCGGCGATCCGCGTCGCGCGACCGCCGCGTATCGTTCTGTGTTGACAAAATAATGAGTGAGATTTCGAACGAGAATATCAACAGCGAATTTGACGAGATATACTTTAAAATTATACTTATTCCTGAACATACCGCCCGCCTCGAATGTATACATTCGAAAGGAGTTAGAAATGGTTTTGACAACGATAGAATACATAATGAAATAAACGCTGTACAATGAATATCGGTATCCGGTTGAGATTTCACTAACAAAGAACGTTATGGTATCGCTTATAAAGACGAGATTCCGCCCGCCATGACGGAATCTTTTAATTCTTCGGTATTAATCGCGACAGGTAAGAAGCATAGTTTCACGATCGGACGTTTATATTCGGAACGAGAAGTTTTGACCGTGACAACTCGCGTCAGGCCATCATCTCCCGGATAACAAGCGATAATTCGTCCAAGTTCCCATTGGCTTGGCGGGGCTAAGGGATTGCGCACTAGGACTATTTGGCCGACTTTAGCCAGTCGCTGTATAACGCGCCATTTTGGGCGTTGTTGAAGGGAGTGCAAGTAATCGCTTGACCATGACCGCCAAAACTCTTCCGTCAGACGTTGAATCATTTGCCAACGCGACAATCGATTCTCGTTTAAATCGAGCACGCTTGGTTCGGCGGGAGCGATAAGAGGGGTACCGATCAAGAAATGACCAGGCGTTAACGCGTGATAATCATCAGGATTATCGGAAACGGGAGCTATCGGACGGGAATTTAGGCAAGCTTCAATGCGGCAAAGAAGTGTGGTCATTTCTTCAAAGGTTAATGTGTGGAGGCCTATGCAACGCTTTATGTGGTGTTTCACGCTCCGAACACCGGCCTCCCACAGTCCGCCGAAATGGGGTGCGGCTGGGGGTAGGAACTGCCACGCGGTTCCATCGGTAGCGAGCCGATTTCGAAAACTTGGATCGCGAATTGCTTTTGCGTGAGCTTCGGACAATTCTCGGTTAGCGCCATGAAATGTTGTTCCATTGTCTGAGTACATGGACTGCGGTAGTCCTCGGCGGGAGACAAATTGCTGGTACGCCGCAATAAAGGTCGGCGAACTATAATCGGAAACAAGTTCTAAGTGTATAGCCTTGGTCGTCAGGCATACGAACAACGTAATATAAGCCTTTTGCGATTTGTGTCCTCGGCCGGGCGCGGTTCGGACAGCGATTGGTCCAGCGTAATCAACGCCGGTATGTATAAATGCGCGAGCGGCACGGTTAACTCTCGCGTCCGGTAGATCGCCCATGAGTTCGACAGGTTTTTTAGCGCGCTCACGAGTGCATTGTACGCACTGATACAGAACGGCACGGACGGTAGCGCGAGATCGGATAATCCAAAATTCATTACGTAATGAAGCGAGCGTTAATTGAGGACCAGCATGTAACGTTCTTAGATGATGATGCTGAATAATAAGAATTAACAATGGGTGTGCTCGTAATACGAGCGGATTTTTTGTCGCTTCTGGAAGGCATGCATGACGGAGCCGTCCTCTGATACGAAGAAGTCTGTCAGCGTCAAAATAAGGATTGAGTGCAGATAAGGAACTGGTTTTTGGTAACGGAAGTTGCCGTTGTAAAGTCGAGATTTCAATAGGAAACATCTCTGACTGCATAACCTGGAGCCAGTAATGTTTGGCTTTCTGAATCTCTTCGGGAAGCAGACTCGCTGGTGTAGGCGAGGCGCTTTTAGAGGATCGGAGTCGATTAAGAAAACGGTAAAGGTAAGCGGTAATTCGGAGCAATCGAGGCCACGAGGAATAACGTGATGCGAGATTCCAACGAGGGGTCGAATGTAAGGAGTGAATAGGTGGTTGAGAACGCTGTTCAAGGGTGGTATCAGATGGTATCGAGAGATCGAAAGTCGGCCAAGACTCTGGAGATTGACAAAGCCATGAAGGGCCTGCCCACCATAAATTATAATTTGCGAGAGCATCGGGAGCTAGACCGCGAGAAGCGCAATCGGCAGGATTGTCCTGAGTTGGGACATGACGCCAATAAATTCCAGGAAGCAAGGACTGAACGATCGAAACGCGATTGGCAACGAAAGTTTTCCATCGAGACGGAGACTGCCTCAGCCAAGCGAGTGTGATCGTTGAGTCGGTCCAACAGTGACATTCGATGCTCGGAAGTTGAAGAGCAGAACGCGCATAATTAACTAACCGAGCGAGAAGAAGCGCAGCTGACAATTCCAATCGGGGAACGCTGATCGTTTTAAGAGGTGCCACTTTCGATTTTGCGATGAGAAGAGAGATGGTAATTGAGCCATCGACATTAACAACGCGAAGGTAAACAACTGCTGCAAAGGCCATAGTTGAGGCATCGGAAAAGCCATGAAGTGCGCTGTGCAGAGTATGGGATCCATGCGTCGTCCAGCGCGGAATACTGAGAGCCTCGAGACACGGTAATTGGTGGTGATAATTTGCCCAGTAGTCGAAATGTTCACATGGAATTTCATCGTCCCACTGACATTGGAGCGACCACAATCGTTGCATGAATATTTTCGCACCGATGATGACGGGAGTAGCCCATCCCATCGGATCGAAAAACTTAGCGATAGTCGAGAGAACAGTTCTTTTGGTTTTTCCCGGCAAAGACGGGAGAGATACGCGAAGTTGAAACGCATCGAGCTTCGGATTCCAAATGACTCCTAATACTTTAAGGTGCTCATCGTCTTGAAGGACTTTGTGAGTGGCTAGTCCATGATCGGCAGGATCGAGGTCTGACAAGAGATCTGTGGAATTACTTGCCCATTTTCGCAGACGAAAGCCTCCTTTAGCGAGAAGCGCGATTAATTGGTCGCGCGTTTGCCGTGCAAGGATGCGATCATCGGCTCCGAACGCGCAATCATCGACGTATGTCTGATGACGGAGAACCGGGACGGCTAATGGAAATTGGGCACCGTTATCTTCAGCGAGTTGGTCGAGCACTCGAAGAGCGAGATATGGAGCGGCGGCAGTGCCGTACGTCACAGTGAGAAGACGGTAGTCGCGAACAGGTTCACTGGGAGAAGAGCGCCATAGAATGCGCTGATAATCAGTATCGCGGAAGTCAACTAATATTTGCCGATACATTTTAGCGATATCGGCGGTAAATACGTAACGATGTTGGCGCCACTGCATTATGACAGCGGCCAAATCCCTTTGAAGTTTAGGTCCGATAAACATGTTATCGTTTAGCGAGGTTCCGTTAGTGGTACGGCAGGAGGCGTTAAAAACAACCCGCAGCCGAGTGGTTGCACTGCTGTCACGTAAGACAGCGTGGTGCGGTATATAATAACTTTGATCCGTATGAACAATTTCTGTCGGTGGACTTTTAATCATATGACCGAGGTTTTCGTACTCCGCGAGAAAGTCGTGATATTCGGAAGCGATAGATGGGTTGCGTCTGAAACGTTGCTCTAGGCGGTAGAGGTTCGATTCGGCAATGAAACGAGATTCTCCTAACGAGATTGGTGGTCCGGTTTTAAACGGTAATCTAACAATGTAGCGTCCTTGAGGAGTGCGGGAATGGGTAGCGAGGAAGTGCTCTTCACACTTTCGCTCGTCAGGGCTGTGGCGTTGGGGCTGAGGGACTTCTTCAGTCTCCCAGAAACGACGAAGGTCGAGATCTAACGCTTCAAGAACAACTCCGTGATGCGCGATCTCAGAAATCGAACAATTGGTCGAAGACGATGCGATTGGACCTGAAATAATCCAACCGAGAGTGGTATTTTGCGCGGTAGGCTCCATTTCGGAACCTTTTCGAACACCATCGAGAACAAGCATGCCGAATAAGTCCGCTCCGATTATCATATCAATCGGGTCGGTACTCATGGGGTCACTATCAGCTAATTGGAGTCCGTCGACATGGTTCCACGTGCACATAGTGCTTATTCGATTCGGCAGATATTTTGTCAACGATCGAAGAATGAGCGCGGTCGTTGAATAAGCGGGTTCGTCGTAATTCGCCGGCGTAATGGTAATGTGGGCAGCATGCCGGACAACGGATTGCATCTCGCTGATGCCGGTGACGAAAATCGAACGATTTAATTTTGGGAGTCGTAAACGTTGCGCGAGCGATTCGGTAATAAACGTAGAAACGGAGCCTTGATCCAAAAGCGCGCGTACAGTCGTAAAACGTCCAACAGGCGAGTAGACTTTCACACGGGCAGTCGCGAGCAGAATATTAGAATTCGGCGCGACGGTTTTCGATAGTAAATGCGACGTGACTTCGTTTACAATTTTGCTTATCGCCGGTGGTGACTCAGTTTTATCCGGCTGAGTCGAGTTATCGAAATGTAACAACGTGTGATGACGTTTATTACACTGGCGGCATACGCGAGAATTTGAACAATCTTTGACAGAATGCTTACTACTAAAGCAGTTTAAACATCGTTTTTGCTGTTTAATAAAATCGAAACGTTGGGAGGGTGTTTGTTTTAAAAATGTAGAACATTGGTATAATAAGTGATTGGCTTTGCACCACGGACATGCGAACGAAACGGTAGACGCGGTATGCGCCGCGAGAGTTTTTCCTTTAGAGGTAGCGGATGGCTTTTCTTTTGGAGGTGGTGCAATCGCCTCGAGCGCGCGAATTCGAGACTCGAGAAATTGATCGAGTTCATTATAACGCGGATATTCTACAGTATCACCGAGCTTGAGTTCCCAAGCCTTACGCGAGTATTTGTCAAGTTTTTGTGCAACGAGCAAAACAAGCAAATCATCCCAATGTTCGACAGGACGGTTGAGATTCCTAAGCGCTTGTATCGCTTTGTTGGTTTGGTCGCGAAGCTGACGAAGGTCATGAGCGGTTTCTGTTGTGAGCAACGGCAAATTCAACAGCGATTGTAAATGTGTGGTAACGAGACGACGTGTGTTGTCGTAACGAGAGACCAGAATTTTCCACGCGATATCGAAATTATGATTGGTTACCGCGAGGTGGTCAAGCGCGTCACTTGCATCCCCTTTTACACATGAGCATAAATAATGTAAGCGATCGACATTTGACAAACTATGATCGTTGTGAATCATCGATTGGAATTTATCGCGAAAACTTTCCCATTTGTCGATGCTCCCGTCGAAGGTTGGTAGGTTGATCCTCGGAAGATGCGACGCGGTTCGGAGTACATCACGAAAGCCACTTACGTTTTGTGATGAAGTAGCGGGAGGGGTGCGGGATTCGTAGCTCTCTAATACCTCCGCCATGTAGTCGGCAGCCTCGTGGTAGCAGTCCTCACATTCCAGAAGCGAATTCTTCGTAAAGTAGGCATGCGATGCTCTGTCTTCATCGTCCGCAAGAAGCACGATTCGACTGTCGAGCTCCTGGCAAGTGGTAAAGGCTTCCTTCAAGGTGACGAGACGTTGACGCGTTACCGCAGGTGTCATTTTGGCTTGCCCCAGCTTCTTGTAATTGGCGAGCGCCCGGGATACGAAACCCATCTTCTGGGTTTGTAGAGACAAAAGCTGCTCGAAAGATGTCGAGGTGTCCATATCGACGATCGTGATTCGGAATTTGAGTGTTCGGAAGGCCAGTAATTCTCCTTGGCGACGATCCGGCTCGAAGGACCAGAATGTTTCGGTTTGCGTTGGTAAAACCTTGTATCAAAGGCTCGCACACCAAGGCGGTAATTTTCGGAAGAATCCCTCTTGTATTCGTTAAATTAAATCTTTATTATCCGAGTCACAGTTATACGTAAGGTGTTATAAGCGAGGCGAACAGTATTTCGATCTGTATCGATTGGTGTCTGGAAGCCTACTCACCCGCGGAAAGAGAGCGAATGCGCGGAGCGCTCATTTAGGGGAATCGCGCCGGCGATCCGCGTCGCGCGACCGCCGCGTATCGTTCTGTGTTGACAAAATAATGAGTGAGATTTCGAACGAGAATATCAACAGCGAATTTGACGAGATATACTTTAAAATTATACTTATTCCTGAACACTCAGTAATATTAAGAATAATGTTAATAATGCGTGTCTAATGCTGATATTGTAATCAGTAATAAGTAATGTGATAAATAATTTGAAGACTGTAAAACCAAAAAAATAGGATTTACACACACACACACATATGAATGTTTGTAAAACATTAATAATAAACATATATTAACAAACAATAATTATTGTTTTATACTTAAACAAAAATATGCTGTAATTATAAAAAATTGAGTAATCTTAAATAATATTTAATATTTTGTAAAATTTGATAAAAAAGATCGATTTTTAATAGATCGATTCTTTGACAGTCGATTTTTTGGCAAATCGATGTTTAAGTCTTCGATCTAGATCGATCCAAAAAATCGTTTCTTTTGGAAAGATCGCCCATCCCTACGGCACACCGGAAACTCGTTCCGTGGCGATCCAAACTTCGCCGCCTAGAGCCTGCTCAGAGAACAGTTGTCAGACGGAAGACCACTTTCCGAACGGAGTTCCACCGACGCCGGGAAAGGGGCTACAACGAGCGGATTGAATTGAACCGTCCTTTTTAGGACCCGTTCAGTATACCAAGACGCGGTCGGTAATCTCTTACCGCGCCCGTCAATTTTTCTTTTAATTCTCGGTCTTACACCTTTACCGAGAAAGCGCCTCTGGCGCAATCAATTAATTTAAATACACAAATCAAAACTTGTACATATACTCATTCTCTGACGAGAAAAATAAAATTATATTTTTCTAACATAAATTGGTTCATATAAAACTTTCAACCGAGTCGAACAAATCCTTCGGGCAATACGCCCATAATTTTATATTCCGATGCAAACTCCGCAAAATCTTTGGAGGTAAACGCAGTACCTCGATCCGACACCATTTCTCGTGGGTTACCGAAAGTATAACATATTTTTTTTAAATAATCCACCACTTCAGCAGTGGATGTCAATCTCGTGGGGCACAGCCACGTAAATCGTGTGAACGCATCGACTATTACAAAAATGTGCTTGTATTTATCCACAGATTCCTGCAGCGGACCGAAATGGTCAAGGTGCAGCATTTCTAACGGTGCTGTTGGCGAGGGATAGAGACTCGTCTCCCCCTCTTTACGAGTAGGCGCATCATTGGACATTATGCACGTAAGACAATTTTCAATGTAATCGTAGATTTTTTTTCCGCATCGACGGGAACCAATAATTTTGTCTGATTCCTTTTAATGTTTTTTCTAGGCCACAATGGGCCATGTCGTCGTGGTGAGCCCTGACCACGCAGGTCTCCATCGACTCCGGCACGACGAAACTCGTTTCCCCGTTACGGATAAAATAAACTAAACCATTAATTAACTTAAACTTATCGCTATTCTTAAACTCTAATTCTTCACTAATTGCTTTAATTTTAGGATCGGCTAATTGTCGGAACTCGAGCTCCCTCTCGAGCGGTAGCTCGTTCACGTATCCGGTGCATCGGCTGAGGGCATCGACGTGTGCCATTCTTTTGCTCGGCCGGTGCGTCACCTTAAAGCGGTAATTTTGCAAGGTGAGTGTCCATCTCGCAATTCGCAAGTTAAGATTTGCTTTGTTTACTGCATGCACAAGGGCATTACAGTCGGTAACAATTACAAAATTTAGCCCGAAAAGATATAAGTGAAATCTTTCAATTGCTCTCACGATCGCTAACATTTCGAGCTCAAAGCTGTGATATCTCGTTTCAGCATTATTGGTTGCCTGACTGAAGTACGCAACCGGACACCATCTACCGTCGTTCTGCTTCTGAAGCAGTATTGCGCCCAGGCCCAGACTGCTTGCATCGGTGTGCAGTTCCGTGTCGAGGGCCGGGTTATAAAGCGCTAGAACCGGCGCTGAGGTGAGTTCATTTTTCAATTGATCGAATGCTCTCATGCATTCCGCGTCGAAAATGAAAGCAGTATCTTTCTTCAAAAGATTGTGCAACGGCTTCGCTTTAATCGCGAAATCTTTGATAAATTTTCGGAAATAACTAGTCAGCCCGAAAAATCGTTGTACCTCGTGAACGTTTCTTGGCTGTTTAAAATTCTTTACCGACTCCGTGTGTCTTGGATTTAATGCGATTCCGTCTGACGATATAATGTATCCCAAAAATTCAATCTCGCTTTTCATGAATATACATTTTTTATAATTCAACACGAAGCGATACTGTTTCAATAGGTAAAGCACCTCTTCTAAAATTTTGAAATTTTGTTCTACCGTTTCAGTCGGAATTAAAACGTCATCTATATATACTAAAATTTTATCCGCACGGATCAACGGATTTAAAATTTGAATAACACGTTTTTGAAATTCGGCGGGCGCTTCTGAGTACTTGAAAGGCAAGCGTGTGTACTCGTATTGTCCGTCTGGCGTCGCAAATGAAAAATACCGTGTTGAATGCGTGTGTACCTTGATTTGATGGAACCCATTTTTCAGGTCCAATAAAGTGAAAACGGCTTTATTCGACAGACGCGACAAGCAGTCTTCGATACCCGGAAACGGATACTTTTGTTTTTCGACTCTGTTTAATGGCCTTAAATCGACGCATAATCTGATATTACCATTTTTCTTCCTTACAGGTATTATCCGCGCGCAATATGGTGAGACGCTCGGACGGATAATTCTTCTTTTTAATAGATCATCGGTGATCTCTCTAATCTGTAGGCGCTCCGCATAGGCAAAGCGTCGCGGCGCAAATGCATAAATTGAAGGATCACGTAAGTGTACTTCTACTTCATAATTATCTTCGATCGGCTCGACATTCTTATTTTCTATATCTACTAACAAGTTAATTAATTTTTCCTTAAATTCTAAATCTATATTGCTAATGCTATCTTCAATTATATTCTGCAGGTCGTGCGCCTGATTATCTTCAATATAGAGCGGCAATTGCTCGAACAAGCTGACTCGGCTTGTTGAGCTTACCTCCGACGCGTCGCTGTGTTTATAAATTAAGGTGAGTTTGTTCTTTTTTATGAAGTCGCGACCTAGAATCAAATCACCTGTGTACGACTCGTTTAATATATACAACGGGATTTCGAATGTTTTGTTTTCAATGTCTTTTAACGTTACTTTAGTCGGCACGATCCCTGCGACCTTCAACGGTTTTGTACTCAAATTTACTAAGTCCCTATTCGCCGGTAGAATTTTTTCGGCATTATAAATTTAGCAAAAATCCGATAGTTAATAAATGATACCGGAGTGCCGGTATCAACTAACGCTTCTAATTCGCATTTTTCTTCGCAGACGTTCGTGATTTTCGTTGTCGGCTGGGACAGCTCTAATCTGCCTCCGGCTGGTTCTGCGACGATCGCCACGACGTCGTCGTTCGACGCCACGGAGGAAACAGCTGCTGCTGTATAGGCCGTCGCCTGGCGAGCCTGTACCGTCGGCTTTCCGTCGCCCTTGCTCTTGAGCACGGGGCAATCAAATTGACGGTGACCCTTCGCCTTGCAGTAAAAGCAGGTAGTGTCACCTCGACATTCTTTATGCGTATGTCCTTTTTTCCCGCAATTTCGGCACAAATTAACGTTCGTTTCTCTAGGCGCGTTTGCTGACGAACCGCGTTTCCGTTCGGTATCAACGCCACCCTCCGCGATACGGCGCATTTTCACTAGAAAGTCGTCAATTGAGTCGCCCGCGATCGAGAGAGCTATGGCTCTCAATGAGCTCTGCGTTATTCCGCCTATAAACAGATGTATCGAGTCTTTTAACGGTAAATTTAAACTGTTCAATAACGCGAGTTTGGCGATTGCGTATTGGTCAAACGTTTCTTTATGCGCGTTCCATTTTCGCGCCTCGACCTTCTGCATCGCCTTGTAAAATGGCACTTTCTTTTCGAACATTTTATTGAGTTCAATTTTCAGGGCTAGCCAAGATCCGATCACTTCGCCCGTCTGGATCTCATACCACTGGCAGGCGAATTTCGTTAATTTACTGGACGCGGCCAGTAATGTGACCCCGTTGGACGCGCCATGTATGACGGCAACTTGGTCGACCCGTCTCGACCACACGGCAACATTTTCGTCTTCACCGCCACTAAACTCCGGAATCTGAGAGGCCAGCCAACTAACCGCGTTGCCCGCCGGTAATGTATTTGCACTAATATGAGTCTGGCCGTTTATCGCTGAATTTAAATTGTTCGACACATTACCTTCATTTCTGCTAATTGTTTCAGGGCTACCTGGGTCTGCCTCTCCGTCTGACTAGATCACCTGGACGTTTCCCGCCCTCGGCGCCAGCTGCTGCAGTACCTGCAGCATGAACTGCTGCTGTTGCTGCTGAAGCTCCTGCTGCTGCTTCTAGATCGTTGTGGAGATGTCCGACATCGCCTGACGGAACATCTCCGACGTCAGCGGCTCTCCTCCGACTGTTCGCTTTGCAGACGATGCTGCTGGGACGTGGACCTCACCAACCGCCTGTTGTTCGTCCACCGTCCTCTCCGACGGCCCAATCCTCTCAAGGTGGGTGAGTATTTGATCAATAAGGAGGTCTCGGTCGTTAATTACCGGTATCTGATACCGCCGAGCCTCCCTTTGAATCGCTTCTAACGAAGCCTGCTCCAAATCCTCCCGATCTAGCATCGACCTCGTCTTTGGCATGTTGGTTGCCCGACACGACCCGACAACGTCTTTTTAATAGTTTTTCTCTGCTTTTAGACTCAAAGAGCCTGTTTTCGACTTTGACACGACACGGCAGCGATCTTAGTTCTTTTTCGACACGTTGCGGACTTGAAAAGCCCTTTTTCAATTTCGGCACGACACGGCAGTGATTTTTTAACGTATTTCAACACGACACGGCTCAAGGATACCGTAATCCCACTTCTGAGCTGTAAGAAATTTACCGACAGTCTGTAATTTTTAAATAAAATATGAAAAATATAATGTTCGGCAACGACTAACTTTTTGAACGGTAGGACGTTTACGTCCTCTCTCCGACCTTATTTATTTAAGTGAGTTTTATTCGGCAACGATATTATTATGGATGAAAAAGCAGTTTGTAAATGAATGTTAAAACACTGATTCTAATAGAACACTTATATTGGAAATCAATTTAAGCAAACAGCGATTTTATAATGTTAGTACGACCGAAAAATACAAGTTTTTTTCAATTTATACTTCCGACAGTCTCTCTATAATTTCTTTTATTTTGTGACTTAATAGCTCGACCCGACGTTAGAGAGTGAATCTCGATATTCAGTTCTCTCGCAGGTCGACTCGCTGGAACATTCTCGAAAACAGATCGGTTACATGTTTAACATTAAAAATATGGGGCGGGAGCGCGCCCGCGCAGAATCGATTTTATCGAGGCGCTGCTCGATCATCTGGCTGCCGTCCGCTGGCGCCGTCTATCGGTGGTATTCTTAGCAATCTTACACCTTATTTTCTGCCGGACTTGCGATCTAACCTTATTCTGCACGGTCGGTAAAGTATGCCCCTGCCGATAAACAAATAGGCAACCCGACTTACTGATCTGTATGTTGCGGAAGCACCCTGTACACAAACGGCTTGTGGTCCGTGTATATTGTGAACTCCCTTCCTTCCAACCAATGCCGAAAATGTTTGATGGCTACATAAATTGCCAGGAGCTCTCGGTTGTACGGGCTGTATTTCTGCTGCGCGGCGGTCAATTTTTTGCTGAGGAACGCCACCGGCTGCTGCCCGTGCTTGCCATACTGATGGATTACTGCTCCGATTGCAAAATCCGAGACGTCGGTCGTCAAAGAAAGTTCTGCTGCCGGATCTAGATGCGCCAAGAGCGTTGCACATGCGAGGCTCTCTCTGCACGTTTCAAATGCTGCCTCTCTTTCTGCGCTCCATACGATTGGTGTTTTTCCTTTTGGTTGCCTTTGAGCGCGTCAAAGTAGCCTGATCCATGGCTGTTCCCGGAATGAATCTCCTATAAAAATTCAAGGTTCCGAGGAACTGCCGAAGCTGCTTGACGGTGGTAGGCTTCGGGAATTTTTGTATCGCCTCGACCTTCTCCGGTAAGGGCTGTGTTCCTTCTGCTGAGACTTGGTACCCCAAAAATGCTACGACCTCTCTGCCGAACACGCATTTTGCCGGGTTGAGTTGCATTCCGTATTTGCTGAGTCTCTGGAACAATAATGTTAGATGTTTTTTGTGCTTTTCTTCGTCGTGAGATGCTACCAGGATGTCATCGATATAGGCGTAGCAGAAATCAAGCCCGCGTGTCACCTCATTGATAAACCTCTGGAACGTTTGAGCTGCATTTCTTAAGCCGAAAGGCATTTTAAGAAATTCAAATAGGCCGAACGGTGTGGTGATCGCCGTTTTAGGCACGTTTTCCAGATTTACTGGAATCTGGTTGTAAGCTCTAACCAGATCCAGTGTAGAGAAAATTGATTTCCCGTGAAGAACTTGTGTGAAATCCTCGATGTGCGGAATCGGGTACCTGTGCGGCACCGTTTGGTTGTTGAGCTTGTGGTAATCGCCGCATGGTCGCCACGTGCCACCTTTCTTAGGTGCCATATGCAACGGCGAGGCCCATACGCTCTTGGACGGCGCGATTACGCCTTCCTGCAGCAATAAGTCGAATTGTTGTTTCGCCTCTCTAAGTTTTTCCGGCGCCAGTCTCCTCGGCCTTCACGTTTCCGGTGGTCCCGGTGTAGTTTCGATGTAACGCATCGTTGAGTGCGGCGCGGATTCCGTCTTTCCGGTCGGGCTAGTGAGCTGCGGAAATTCAGCCAATAAGGCGTGGAAAGGCTGTTTCTTGTAATAATGTCTTGACTAATGCTTGTCCAGTTCTGCTTTGGAGGCTGTTTGTCGCCAATCCGGTTGTTGCGTCCAGTAGCTTGCCCTTTCTTACATCCGGCAGAAGGTGGAAGTAGCCGAGGAAATCGGATCCTATGATTGGCTGTGTGACGTCAGCCACTATGAACTTCCATTGGAAGGCGCGCCTTAATCCGATGTTGAATTGAAGCGCGATCCATCCGTAAGTGTGGATGAGTGAACCATTAGCCGCAAATAGGGCCTGCGTTGCTCCGGACATCCGTCCGCGTACCATCGAGCGCGGGTAGACGCTTATGTCCGATCCCGTGTCGATGAGGTACCGAACTTTCGTTTGCCTATCTGTTATAAGGCAGCATGGTTTCGCGTCCGGGCCGTCTGCCGCCATTGATTCCGGCCCTTTTAGTTTTCCGCTTTTTTCTTCTTCTTATCTTTATACGAGCATAGCTCTGTACATTTTCTCGCTTTGCTGCCAAATCGTCTGTGGAAAAAGCAAAGATCGCTTTCGTCTTCCGACGTTGATCTGGTCCTACTGCGACTGCGCGATCTGCGGCGCTGCTCCTGCCGGCCCAATCGCCTGTTGAGTGCCGCGACCTGCTTGACCAATGACTGGATCTGCTCTTCCAGCAAGCTATAGTGTGTTCGAAAATAGGTTTGGTTACTGCCAGTAAAAACAGTACTGTTGGTAGCAATAAAAATTACTGGTGCTGCGTTTCGTTTCTGCTGCCAGCACAGATGTCTATACTAGTACTAGATCGCTAACTTCGTCAAAAGAGCTGAGGCCGGCAGGATTTCCGGTTTCGGCCATGACACTCCACAACAAAATGGCGACAATGCGTGTGTATGTGTATATCTGTACGTGCGTATGCACATGTGATACCCGGCGTGGTGATACAAATTGATAATATTGGGCGGTATTCATAGTCCGTTCTTATATTCAAAATTGTCTTAAGCACGGACTTATATTCGCTCTCTTTGTCACACATAGATTGTGTCTGACGAAGAGAGCGAATATAAGTTCGTGCTTAAGACGATCTTGAATATAAGAACGGACTATGAATACCGGCCATTGTAAAAATTCTTGAAAGATGCCGAGCAGTTGTTGAGCAGTTGTTGAGCAGTTGTTAAGCAGTTGTTGAGCAGTTGTTGAGCAGTTGTTAAGCGGCCATTTTGTTGTAGGGTGTCATGGCCGAAACCGGAAATCCTGCCAGCCTCAGTTTTTTCATACGTCAAAGCCTAAAGTTAGCGATCTAGTACTAGTATAGACATCTGTGGCTGCCAGTAAAGCTAGTAAAAGCTAGATAAAATGAATAAGTTTTCAAGTAGTCAAAAAAATTTTTTTATATTAAAAAATAAGTTAATTTTAATATTTAAAAAATTGTGTATATAGTTACAAAGTTTGGAGAAAAATGGAGAAATCTGTGTCTAAAACTCTCTCTATTTCTCAAAATGAATGGAACAATAACCAATTGATTGATTTAATATTACTTGATGAAGTAACAAATATACAATATGTTTTGAAAGTGGAAAAAAGTATATGATCGTGCTCATAATGGTACAAGTTACATTTTTAATCCATTTTAATAATAGCAATAAAATTAATATTTTTTCCCTGAAATTATGAATGTGCAAATTTTAACTTAACCTAGTTTTTTATAAAATTTATTTTTTTGTGTCATATAGTTCAGGGATCTGAACTGAAGGCATGCTGCTAATAGCAGTAACACTTTCTCAACCGAGAAAAGCCAAAAAAAAAAATTATTTTGTGCTATTTGATTTGTATTTACAAAGCCCTAGAATCTAGGATACTTTGTTAGCTTTATTACTTAAAGTATTTGAAGTATCCTAGGCTTTAAAGCTATGTAAATATATACAAAATTTTGTTTTATGTATATTTATATTACCTTATATTTGTTTAGACATAATGTTTGTTACTACATTATTAAAGAAAGCACAAACGTTACATAATTCTAAAGATACAATACATAGTTCTGCTTCATCAATAAAGAATAGTAAGTCCAGTTGTTCAAATGTAACAAGTACTATAGTTTCTGATAATACTGATAATACTGAAAATATAGTTCACGACGATACTTCTTCTAGCACTGAAAACATTTCAGATACGCTAAATACTGGTAAGTTTAAATAATAATAATATGGAGACAAGTAAGAAATATATTAATTACTTTTTCTATTTTAGAAGTAAATATAGAAAAATGGGAACATAAAGCTGTACTTCTTTTAATATCTTTATATAAAGAAAAATCATATATGCTGGGAAAAGGTTCTCATAAAAAAATGTGGATAGACATTTCTAAGTGTATGAAAGAAAAAAAATATAATTTTACAGGCAATCAATGCAATAATAAAATGGATGCATTGAAGAGACGATATCGTCAAATTGTTGACCATAATGCTCAAAGTGGAAACGATAGAAAAGATTGGATATATTTAGATGTAATAAAAATGACACAATAGTATAGCAATAGTAATAGTCTGACAAATATATATATATATATTTATGTTTTAGGTATAAGATGATATTTTTCGAAAAAAACATTGGATAAAACCATTATCTGTAGCAGGATCAAATATTAAAGAACCTGAACATTCTCCATTAACTGACAACAGTGATGAGAATGAAACAGCAGTTAGTAAGTAAAGAAATGCAATGTACAATATGTTTAATAATTTACTAGTTTGCAAGCAATCCAACAGAAAAAAAACGCACCATGTACCGTTGGTTTAATTATAGGTTTGTTCTTTATAACTATACTGGGACTGCACTACTAAGGATAGTACAGGCCAAACTATCTGTTTTGTACTATCCCGTTTTAATACAGTCCCAGTGCAGCAATAAAGAACAAACCTTATAAAAAATTTCACATTTTTTTTTTCAAATGTATACTTTTCTATAATTAATTAATTTTGTATATAGAGCAAAGAAAGATCTCATTAACTGAAGCAAGAGCAAATTATTTGACACTTTCATTAGAAGAAAAAAGACTAAAAAGAAAAGAAACTGCCAATTATAGAGCTACAAAGTTACAAATATTAAGAGAAATAAAAAAAGCATTTGAGAAACAGAAACAACAGTAATATGCATATATGAAGAGAAAATGTTGTTGTGTGTCGAAAGACTACAACGAGATATTTTAATTTAGCAACGCTATTGTTTAAAGAATTAGCAAATAAAACTTTTAACTCGAAGCACGTTCTTAGAAAGACGAATAAGGTATTTAAAATTAACAAAGATATTGACCAATGCTATTCTTTAGACAAGTAACAATCGATTATAATTAAACGCTGAGGCGTTAACCGCATGAGGAAACGATCGGCGGATTGCCTCACAAACAAGCGAAGTAGATCAGCATTCACGGAAAGCAGACGTTGTTAACCTTGATACTGATCTGTATAAAAGAAGGTGACTCGATCGTCACCACGGGTTTTTAAGTTTGATCTAAGCACGAGCTGCACGTCGGTATCGCGAACTCCGAGTTCGTATCTTACGCGATCGTAACGATTGTGAGGAAGCCGTTAAATAAAGTGTACGCGAGTGCTAAGTGAATAAAGATATTTTTTTTCTCATTGAACATCGTTCAATAATTATCTTCCTTGGATCAACCCCCTTGGCCCTACACGACGGATCCCGAATCCTGCGTTAGCCCGCGACGAGATCTTTGAGTCACGGGCACGGCGTAACAATTTTGGTGGCAGCGGTGGGATCCGTCTTCTTCACCGTAGTCCGGTTGTTGGTGGACACCCTGGTGGCCTGGGCACGGCAGCAGGACTAAGACGATCAACCCAAGGGAACAGCGTGACCGAAAATAACACGGAAACTAGAAGTGCGAAAAGTGAAAGCAAAAAAAAAAAAAAAAAATAAAAAATAAAATCTCCATGAGGAAGCGGTCCAGTCAAGGCAGTTCGAGCAATAAGCAGCTGAGAAAGTCCGACGGAGCACAACGACCAAGCAGAGTCAGCGAAATCCGAGCAAGGGCCACTGCACAGCGAGAACGGAACGTGACTTACCTCACCGCGAAGCACTGAGCAGCGAGCAACGCAACACCATGCGAGCGAGCGTATTAATGTAAGTCGAAATAAAGACGCATTAGTAAAATAAGAGCGAATGTCCGAAAGACGCGAAGGACACGGTTTTCCATATTGGCTAGGCGGTAATCCGAGTAAAAACGACCCCGGTTTACAACCGAATCAATCCTGGTTGTTAAGCGACCAAGGACGACGCGCAATAAACGTTTTGAATAACCCCGAGAGGGAACCGCGCGAAACACCGCGAGAATTCGTAGTAAACGATAAAGACGAAAGCGTCGCGAACGTCGAAGAAAACGTTGAAACAACGCGAGAATATTCTTTCCGCGAATTAGATAACAGTTTAATATCCGGAGTAAGCGAGGATTCGCGCCAGGATAGGCCTACACCCACGAGGCCATTGAGTAGAATATCGGAGCGCACTGAGACTGCATCGACTACGTACGATAGTAGTATCTTTGATCCACGAGAATTAAACAACGAAATAACAATGGCACAACCGCCAAACGACGTAACCGCACGAATCGAGGACGGAGAGCCTCCGCGGCGACAGATCAACATAGACGGGAATGTGACCAATGCCACAAACGACATACAAGAGAATTTAATAGAGACACAGATCAGAGTGCTAGCAGACGCGATAAACGAGATGCGAGCGCAAACGCAAGTGCTGCAAGAACATTTACACCAACAGATACTTAACTTGCACGAACGATTTAACGCACAAATATACGGTATACAAGGGCAGCAACAAGGATCAACTAGTAACCGTGAACTAAATAACGCGTCACGTAGAGCGATAAACGCGCCAGAAGTAAACGTATCGTACGGCCAAGGCCCCGCTGACGTAAGGAATAGGCCAACCCATTCTAACAATTATATGCAGTTGAAAGAAGCCCGAAGCCTAATACCGGAAATCGACGGGACAGCACAAAATAGAATACAGGAGTTTTTAAGTGCTAGTACCTACGCGATGGAAAGCATAGATCCAACAGAGGAGCTACAATTACTCAAGGCTATACTGTGCACAAAACTGAAAGGGAAAATCTTACTTGATTTCCAAACGAGAAATATTCAATCGTTCGCCCAATTAAAACAAGAAATAGAAAAAGGTTATACTACACATAAGAGTGTTACGCACCTACAATTAGAGTTTAATACCCTGAAGCAAAAACAAGGTGAAAGTGCTCAAAACTTTGGTTCGAGAGTGGACCAACTCGCTATGAAACTCTATGAATCGATGATAGAGGGAAAAACTTACACGATTATGGAGAAAAACACTATTAAAAACACCGTACAAAACTTGGCGTTACAAAATTTCCAGATAGGATTACAAGATAATATTAAAACTATTGTACGCGCAAGGGACTACGGAACGCTACAAGAGGCTATTGCTGTGGCAACGGCTGAGGAAAAATTACAAGGACCAAGCCCAGCGTTAAATAAATATAATGCCTATTATAAAATCACAAATAAAGCGCGGGAAAAGACACCGCAATGTGCAAAGTGCGGAAAATGGGGGCATATCGGGCGTGAGTGCCGTTCAAGTCGTTTTGCGAACCGATTCAGTTTACCGAAGGCTGACGGACACAAAGTAAACGCATTAGAAAAATATTGCAAACATTGCAAAAAGCCCGGACACTTTCAGGAAGAGTGCTGGCAATTAAACGGTCGACCCGAAAAAGGGAATGCGAAAGAGAACGCGCAACATAAAACAGTTAAAGAGAATAAGGCAAAGAAGGCCGACAACGACGAAGAAGATGACGCAGCAAACAAGAAAAAGACACGGCCTATAAAAGCGTTGTTAACACATACAGATAAGACAGCTAAAATACACGCAAATCTAAATTTAATCGCGTTACCAATAGTGGAAGCGAAAAACGAACACGCAACAATGCTTGTGGATACTGGAGCTACACTAACTCTGATTAAAATAAAAAGTCTATTAGAAGAAACACCCATATATGACGAAACGGTAACATTAGTCGGTGCCACGGGACAGAAAGCTGACACGTTAGGCGTGATAAAAGCGCATATAACATTAAAAGATAAAACAATAATGCATAAAATGCATGTAGTAAAAGACGACTTTCCGATAGGATACGAAGGTATTCTAGGAGCAGACTTTTTAAACAAATACGTCACGAAATGGGACTATCCCGTAAAGAAATTGACGGTCGAGGGAACGACATTCAAACTATTTCAGCATAACAACATAAAACTAGCTCCCAGAAGCGAGACAATAATTAAAGCATCAACAAGCAAAAATGCGCTGGGAATAGTGCATGCAATAGAAACACAACCAGGGGTGATCATCGGTAGTTGCATAGTGGAAGCAGAGGACTACTGTTGCCCGGTTAGTGTCATTAATACCACGGACAAGGAAATAGACTTTCAAACGCCCTTTGTGAACATTGAAAAATTCGAGGAACTAAAAGAGGAAGTACACACGATTGGAACTGTTAAGGAAGAAACAACTCCAAGGTCACGTGAAAACAAAGTCAAAAATCTTTTAAGAATAGACCATTTGAATAAAGAAGAGAAAAAAGCAATACTGGAAATAAGCGAAAATTATTGCGATATTTTTCATCTCGACGGAGAACCACTGTCTAGCACACAGGCGATGAAACATGAGATCGCCACGCGAGCCGGAGCAGCGCCCGCGAATACGAGACCTTATCGGCTGCCGGAGAAACATAAGGAGGAGGTGAGCCGACAAGTGACAGAAATGCTAAATAACAAAATAATAAGGCCAAGTTCGAGTCAGTGGAACGCGCCACTTTTAGTAGTGCCTAAAAAACCGGATGCATCAGGAAAAGCCAAATTACGAGTTGTCGTAGATTTTAGAAAACTGAACGACTTAACGATCGGAGATTCTTTCCCGTTACCGAACATTACTGACATATTAGATCAGTTGGGAAATTCAAGATATTTTACAACGTTAGATTTGGCATCTGGTTACCATCAAATTCCAATGGCGGAAAAAGACAGAGAAAAAACAGCATTTTTGACGCCGTATGGACACTACGAGTTCAACAGAATGCCGTTTGGACTTAAAAATGCTCCAGCGACATTTCAAAGATTAATGAATACAATATTGGCCGGAATTCAAGGTTTACGATGTCTAGTATATTTAGACGATATTGTTATATACGGCACTAGTCTAGAAGACCATAATCGCCGCTTAATAGAAGTATTCGACAGAATTCGCGAAAATAATTTAAAATTACAGCCGGACAAGTGTGAATTTCTTCGAAAAGAAGTAGTTTACTTAGGCCACATAATAACAGAGGGAGGCATTAAACCTGACCCTGGAAAGATCCAAGCGGTAAAAAATTTTCCAACACCGAAAAAAGTAAAAGATATACAGTCATTCATTGGATTAGCCGGATATTATCGAAAATTCATAGAAAATTTTTCTAAAATAGTGAAACCTCTCACTAAATTGACAAAAAAAGGAGTAAAATTTGAATGGACGCAAGAGCAAGAAAACGCGTTCGAAAATCTAAAAAGCAAGTTAATTACTGCACCGGTATTAAATTACCCTGATTTTAATAATGAATTTATAGTCACGACAGACGCATCTGATTTTGCGATAGGCGCAATATTATCTCAAGGAAAAATAGGACAAGATCGTCCAATAGCGTACGCTAGCCGACTTCTCTCAAAGGCGGAACAAAATTATAATACGACCGAAAAAGAATTACTGGCGATAGTATGGGCGGTCAAACATTTTCGTCCGTATATATATGGTACAAAGTTCAAGATCGTAACCGACCATAAACCACTAGTATGGTTATTTAATGTAACCGACCCAGGCTCACGATTAATTCGATGGAGATTAAAATTGGAAGAATACGACTATGAGATCGTACATAAGGCCGGGAAGAGCAATACAAATGCTGACGCGTTAAGTCGCAACGTCGCGCACGGCATACACACGGTCGACGGAGAGAGAGAAAGCGAAGAAGAGAAAGAAGAAGAAGAAGAAGATAAGAAGGAAGAAAGAAAGATATATACAGAGGGAGAGAAACAATAAATATTATATGAATATCACGATGCACCGATCGGCGGGCATCAAGGAATCCAGCGCACTATCAAGCGCATACGATTAACGCATAATTGGAAAGGATTGACGAAAGGCGTCGAGAAATACATCGCAAAATGCGAATATTGTCAAAAGAATAAACTAAAGATAAGGAATAAAGCACCCATGATTCTCACAGATACACCGGATAAACCGTTTGAAAAATGCGCATTGGATAAAATAGGGCCAATGACAGAAACGGAAAGCGGAAACAAGTACATATTAACTTTCCAAGATCATCTAACGAAATTCAGTAAGGCAATGCCTATAAATAATCAAGAGGCAAGCACGATAGCGCGAGAATTCGTGACAAAAATCGTTTTGGAATATGGAATCCCTGAAAAAATCCTGACTGACCAAGGAACAAATTTTCTCAGCGAAGTATTTAAGGATACATGCAAGTTGTTGAAGATTGAAAAAATTAGAACCAGCATATAATAGCTGTCAATCTAGAACTAGCTTCCTATGTAACTCTATCCGAACAAAATGTAGATAAATGTAAAATAATCGGAAAACAGTATATTTGTAAGTCAAATAGTCCAGTATATAACATAAATCAGAGAGCACTGTGCGAAGTGCAATTATATGCGAAGCTGGCTAAGAAAAACACGTGCGACGTAAGATTCATAAAATCGAATTAAACGATTTGGATTGCTCTAAACACGGAAAACGCGTGGCTATACTCCGCGAATAAAGAACAGGAAATAACGATACAATGCAAGAATCGTGAAAATGTACAAGTAGTAATAAGTCGCACGGGTAGAATAATATTAACAAAAAATTGTAAAATAATTACGACGGACATGACCATTAAAGCCTTTTCGAAAATGCGGGATACAAGCATTCAAGCCTTTTTACCGCAATTTAATTTAACATTAATAAAAGAGACGGCCACAAAGAAAGACAATGAAATAATAATACGGCCGATAAAATTAAAGAAAATTATTCAAAATCCTAGTGAACTTATGGAATTAGGAGAAAAGGCAAAAGATATTTATAACGAACTAAAAGACAGTGAGACGATACAATTTAATAAACCAACGTTTATATATCCTATGGTCACAAGTTCAGTAGCCCTCATAATTATTATAATAAGCGTAAC